>NW_020884875.1:22663535-23142010 GCF_003945725.1 Corapipo altera | reverse complement strand
GAGAAAAAGGAAAAGGAAAAGGAAAAGGAAAAGGAAAAGGAAAAGGAAAAGGAAAAGGAGAGAGGAGGGGAGGTCAGGCAAGACATAGCAAGGCAGGACAAGGAGAGGAGATGAAAAAAAGGGAAAAAAAGAAAAAAGAAAAAAGGGAAAAAGGGGAAAAAAGAGGAAAAAAGTAAAGCAGACTGTGGAGATAATAAAGGTGAAGTCCCACAGAAGCAAACAAATCAAACTTACACAAATCCTTTAAAATCCTATGGATCAGAACCTTCTATATGGCTGTAGTTAACACAAAATGCACTGAGGTTCATGAACAAGAGCTGCAATTACACTTCAGAACACTATCTATTTTCTCATTTACTGAATACACAAGAGATACTTACATGGGTATGGCTTCCGCTTTTCATGTAAGTTATTTTTTTAAAAAAACATAAAAACTACTGTGATTTGAGCAAGAGTGTGTCCAAAGCCAAGACAGATTTTCTTTCCAAAACATGCCAAACAAATACTGTTGTTCAAAATACTTGTAAGCAGACACACAAATTTCTGTGACACAAAATCAAAGAAAACCAGATGATAAGGTCTGAAGAACTTATTTTCTACCACTTCCTTCACTGCCTCACCATCAACAGCTATGGAATGGTTAACTCAAATGTAATTATTCAGAAGATGCATCAGTTTTTAAATTGTCAGAATAAGTATGTGCCATGTGAGAAAATGGAGTGACTAACAGCTTCAGAAATCATTCTGAAAGCTTCAGTATGTTCATTTATCAATACACCTTGTCACTACCTGCAGTGTTTTCCAAAAGGCTAGAATAAATAACAAACGATGTCAAATTGCATGAACAAATAATCATCTGGGATGAGCAAGATCAGTTATTCACAAATGTTATATAATCAGCAGTACCTGATTTCAAATTATTATTAGCATGAAAGTAAGTACAAAATATTACTTACCATTGTTTTGCAACATATATCACAATTAGCTATACTTATTTCTCTTGGTATTTTTGGGTAAGTTACCAAAAGTTCTACTAATACAACTTCCCAATAGTAAGGAAATAACAAATGACAAATATGCATTCAGAAAAATAATTAAATTGGCAATCTAATTTAAATCTAGACACTGAATAATTTTAAAAAGTCATTATTGTTCTTCCTCTTTGAATCGCATTGCTCAGAGTTCTGTTTGGGTTTTTTTTCTTCATCTACAGAATACTCTAGGCTTCTTCGAATTTTTCTGAGTTTTGAAAGGAGAAGCTGGCAAGTTCTCCAGAATCACTTCATCAAACTTTCTGAGCACTCCAAGCACTATATTTTCCTCACAAAATTAAAATTTCACAGTCATCACATTTTCTTCAGTACTTGAATCTTGGGCATTTTTGACCCAAGACTAATGAACATCAAAGAACTTTTAAGCACAGGAGTCAAATTACTCATTCATCTTCTTTCTTTACTGTTAAATTTTATTTGTTATAGAATAACAAGCTCTGTAGAAAATTGATTGAGCTGACATTATGGACTTTGTCTCAAATCCTACCAACACAGAGTTAAGTACTGACAGTGTAAAGTCCTGTTTGTTTTTTTTATATATCTATCATATTAATGAAAAATTAAGGCAATTATCCAACCCCTCAAAAGGTGGGGTTCTATATGTAAATCATACTTTCTTATTGCTGTCTTGTCATATGGTTGTACCTCTGACCATCTCTACTTTATTGGGAACTAGAACTTCAGGAATGATCTGGCAGATTGCAGATGGTTATTCATTACATTTATACTATTATCTGCTAATCAAATCATACAATATTTACAGCAAGACAGACACTTCAAATAGCCAACACAGACATTAGAAAATAGTAGTAAAAGTATATTTATGACCTGCCACCCAATCAGATAGGTTTTTGTTACCTCATTTCTTTACAATAAAGCACTGCAAATTCCATTCAGTCCAGGTGAGTATGCTTTTTCTTGGTTGAATAGCTAAACTACCATTGTTTCCATCAATACAACAGTTGGTTTTGTTTGTACTTTATTATCAGATTCATCAGTTTTTGTGACAGCTAGCAAAATACTGAAATAGAAGCCAGTGATTTCTTATGCTTGTGATACACTAAGTCATCCACTAAGAAAATTATGAGTATGAGATTTTTTGCATGTCTTTCTACTGTGATTTTCCTTGTAATAATAGATGGTTTGACTCATAGACTACGAGGAATATTTTTCTCCACATTGTATTTTAGTTTAAAATGTTGTGATGCTTTCTGGCAATGGTAAGACTGGTTTTAATAACTTTAGAGTCCTTTTAATTCTGAATACTATGTGGATATAGGAGTTTTAGGATTTGTTTTGTTTTCCTTAGGGTGGGGAAAAAAAAAGCTGTGTCTTTACATGATTAGAGGTTTCTGTTTCTATCTCTCTGTATTTAGACCCTCTATCATGTCTTATCTATGAAGTCAGTTGGGTTAGACTCTTGCAAACAGAATTTCTAACTTTTCTCAGCTCTCTATATTTACTCTAAACAAGGATCTGAATGTTTTCTGGAGATAGTGATAGCAGGGCTGGGTATTTGACACAAACTAGCAAGTAACAGATCAGATATACAGCTGTAGTAAATTAGCAAAGCTTCATTGAAGCTGTTGCTTTATACCCTCAGAAGAATTATACCTGCTTTAACAAAAATACTTTTTTTTGAAATCACAGCAGGACTTTCTAATTATTTATTCAGCATTCCATCCATCGTTCTGGCTGTACTCTTTAGCAGGTTACTATGTCTCTAATTTACTTTTCAGAATATTTTGTTGTCTGAGTGTAGTGGCCAGTGACACAGCAGCTGCCCAACACTAAGAGCTGGTGCACCCAGCCAGACAACACGTTCCTTACACTGCTTCCAGCCCATGCTAAATCCAACTGCCTCTGCCAAGCACAATTAAGATCCCCTTCACTCCCTGTATTACAGGGTGTCTTCCTAACTGCACATACAGCAGAGCACCCCTTTTACATGGTGGTGTGTTCCTACAGTCAATAATGAGAGAATTTGCTAGCATACGAGTCATATACCTTTTGTGGCAAACTTATTTGAAACTTGTTTAGTGTTAGATTCTCCTCTTAGTCTCACCAAATGATGTTTCACAGCATTTTCAGAGTTTTACAGTATTGAAGGCCAGAGGTCACATACATTATCAGGCTATACATTTCAGATGTAATTCCTGCATTAAGCCATGTGATCTGTATTACTCATAAATAACTTTTGGATGAGGAAAAATATGTAATTCAGAAGAAGTACCCCATCTCAAAATGCATCTTATGACTTGATGATTAGGCGGCATGAAATAACATCCTCTACTAGCATAAGTTCATTATACAAAAGAGAGTTATTATACCTGAATTCCATCAAAAATGCTTTTCAGTGCAGCTTGTCATATCTTTCTGTTTAAAACATAGTATAGCTTAACTAAAAAAGCAATCATGGTATAAACAAGCAAAAGAAATACCACCTATAGAAAGTTTAACATCCAGCAGCTACTGACAACTGCTAGATTACTGCCTGTATTTAAGGCTGAGGCATAGACAGAGGCAGAATCCAGCAGCCAAGAGAGTCTGCACAGAGGTAGACAGGGCAGAGAACCAAGTAGACTCTCAGTAAGCTCCCAAATGCCTGCCATGATGCTGCTCTGAGGGCCTGCTTGCCTTCAAGAACTTGAAATAGACTCTTTCTCACCATGAGGTTGCTGCCATTGGAATGGCATCCATGTAGAACAGGGAAATTCATCCTGTCTGTTCAAGGTTTGATTAGTAACCCATGAGAAGAAAGAAGGGGAAAAAAAAAAAAGAAAAAAAAGAAAGACCATAATATAAAAAAGAAAAAGAGTAATATAATAAAACCTCCTCCAAACTAATATAATAAAAAAAGAGTAAAACTGTAAAAAAAACCCCAAACAACCAAAGCCTGAACACCAAGCAGATAATTCAGCAGTTTTGATCTGCAGATTTTACAGTTGCATTATCTAAATAAGGAAGTAGAAACTAGATTGACTTTATTCAGAAATAAATTTTAAAATATAATATCTTCTTTGAAGAATGCAATGAAGTATTGAAATCCTGATCATGATCATGAAGGTCTGGAAGACTCCATCACAAAGTATAGAACTGAACAAAGCTCCTGGATTTTCAAATTTGAGTTCTAAACTGGAAGAATGTAATCTATTCACAGGTGGAGTACATTCTTTTCCAAGTTTGTTTATTTACATTTAGCTGTGGACCTCCTGAAGGTAGCTATTAAGTGACACATTAATATGTGGTAGCTATTAATGTGACACAGTATACAAAACATGACATTCCTTCCTGTCTAGAAGCCCAGACCTGGGCCACTATAAGGTATAAAGGACAGATTCTGTCTCTCAGATCTCTAGTAAAGTACACTGAGTCACAGCATATTCAAAGGAAGGTTGGAAAGAAAAACAAGGTGCTGTTTCAACGCCTCTGAAACAGTCACCATGATAAAAACATGAAAAAATGTCATTAAATGCCACACACTTTACACCACCAGATTTAATCATGTCAAGCCATCGTGATCCTGGAAGACAGCTATGGTCTCCAAGAAATAATGTAAGAATATATTTTTTGTTCACAATAATTAAAATAATTTGAAACTAACTTTCAACTCCATTGATATGTATCACTTGCCCTGATACCTTTGACAGCAAAGCAAACACTCTGAACTGAACTTACTTTTTTTCTACTGTCTCACATCTCAAGAATGGGAACAGGACAGTGTTATCTAGTTCCCACAAGACAGTTTCTTACATCCTTCCCATAGCTTTCAAGTCTAGGGAGAAAATACTGCCCACAAAAAACCAAAATCCTCCCCAGAGGAGTACCTCCTGTAGTGATTGCATTCACAGGCACATCTTGATGAACGACTTTAAATTTCGTATGAATAATTTCTGAGAGAAAAAGTTTTGTGCTTCTAAGTTTACCCTCCGGGAAAAGGCAGCCAATTTTATGAATGAGAACAAAAAATTCTGTAAGAGCTAATACACTCTAAATCTTAGAGTAGCCAATCTCTATGCATAACAGCTGCCAAAGAGTTCTCACTACTTCCTTAGTCTAATGCCACTGTCATCCATCTCCTTGGCACTCTGGTAACACACAGCAGCAAGGAACAAAGGAAAAGTGAACTCTCACACAATGGTAGTTGAAATGATGGATGAGAATGCATGGATAAACAATTCTCACTGTAGTTGAGAAGCTTAGTCTTCTTCTTGGTCTCAGAGTCCAAACCCATAAGAAGCCAGAAAATACAATGAACTCAAATGAAGTTACCAAAAGTATCTACAAAATTATCAGTATAGTTCCAGAATTCTTTCAAACACATGGATAAACAGAAGCTATATACTCACAGAAACAGTATTTACTTTATGACATAGGTTCCATATACTGAAAGAATAGGAAAAAGAGGAAAAGGAAGGCAGTAAGAGGGAGTAAACATGGTATTATTAGAGGATATTGTTACAAATAGATTTGTAAAAGAAGAACATCACACTGAATTAAACTTAACCAGGTACTTCAGTAGTAGCAAATTAATATAAGGCAGTGCTAATAAATTTTATTCACTGTCTTGATGACTAGGAAAAAGAAGTCATTTAAAAGTAATCCATCACACCATTTTTCCCATTTGGCTTGAATGCTACACACAACATTATTTATTTAAAAATGTATCTCTTTATGGTCTGTTGATTTCCCAGATTGAAATCTTTTTTTTACATGTTTATGGCTTCTTCTTTGTCAATAAACTTAAAAGAAACAAAGCCATCTGGCATGAAGTACACACAGCTGCCTCCCACCCAAAATGGTGCTACGCTAAAAATATCTTTACTTGGTGTTCTGCGTAAATGCTTACAAAAAAACAGCTGAAAAACCATGGAGTAGGCAAAGAAATTACAACAGACCACTTGGTAAGGTCAAAATCAGTTCCAGTTTTCACTCATTTGATGATTTAATAAAAGGACTTTTTTCCTCCCTTAATGAGACTCAGTGCAAAACTTCATTCATATGAAAGTTACGGGCTGGCTCAAAATATATTCCCTAAAATAAATTCTTCCAATTTGAATTTATATCCTCACAATCCTGTTTATTCTTCTCCTATTAGTATTCAGAGTGTGCTTTATTTTTCTTTAGAGTTAATTAAGAAATGTCTTAAACTTCCAGTGTCCATGTATGAGCCTTTGATTACTTTTTCCAAGTAAGTTCAACTTTTTAACCATCTGTTAACAATCTTTAACAATCTCTAAATAGAGATTGGTCAAATCTTCAATTCGGCCTTGTTTCTCAATACCTTATAACTCAGTATATCACGAGACAAAATCACCAAGCATGAGACTCTGGGGTCACTGCGAACAAGAAAAAAACTTGATGACATTCTGTGAATAGATCTACTTATGGATGATCTGCAAGCAGACAACTAAACAGATTTAACAAATCATTTGCTCCCTAAAACTTGCTCAGCAATGACAGTTTCTAAAATATCATTAAGCAGCTTGTAGAAAATGAACACAAGAATCACCTTCCTATTTGATTCACTAGTGACTCAGACTAAGGCTAAGTGGGACTAAAGATAGAACAGTACTTCATCAGACAGCTCATTTGTTTAAATAATTCTCTGAATTGATGAAGATGTTTTAATGAGTATAATTTTTCATTTTTAACTCCCATAAAACAAAGTCAACTTTGCTCTTAGGATTAGAACTGTAAATTATGAGGAGTTTGGGTTTTAGACTAAAACTTCTCCAATATAAATTTAAGTAGAGGAGTGGTCACGGTAAGTAATTAAAAGCTGTCTACTCAGTACATAAATACATCTGCCCAAGCAGAAAATGATATTGAATTACCTTAGGTTTCAAGTGCCTTCTTCTTTGTTAATTCTATGCATTATTTATTGC
Source organism: Corapipo altera (assembly GCF_003945725.1). NCBI lineage: Eukaryota > Metazoa > Chordata > Aves > Passeriformes > Pipridae > Corapipo > Corapipo altera. The sequence goes on along the minus strand of NW_020884875.1, from coordinate 23,135,070 downwards.
CTTCTATTACATACATTAGATATTGGGATATTTCTTACTTCTCAAATTTGTTCGTATTTTGTGTAACACAACACATACGCTTCTATTGATATACACTTCTGTCTCACTTGAGTGTATGTTGTGTTAAAGATGAAAACTAATTCCATTCCAGTAGGAAATCAGGGAATTGAAAATATGATTGTTGTCTTGACACATGAAGTTATGTCTTACTCTCCTATTTTAATATCAAGTGGAGGTTATTCTGAAACATTTTTTTAATGTGAGTACTGGTGGTGTAAAAGAAAAAAAAAAGTAGTTTAAAAAAATGGAATCTAAAAATCAACTTGGAAAAAATGAGGGAGTTGTACAATGTAAATTCCTCTTAGTTCTATTTTCATATGTAAGAAAATTGATTCATACAGCAGAAAAAAAAGTTATTTATCTTTCAACACCTATTTTGGGGCACATACTCTTCTGATAAACATACCTCAGCATGCAAGTCACATTTATTTGAGAAAAAAGGGCAAAACACTCTCTCTTTCACTAAGGAGGAGGCCTTGAAATTGACTTACTTCAGACATACTTTTTCCTCTTCATGTAACAGTTTTAATCAGATACGCAACCAAGACACTTACAATGTACTGTTTTTTATATATTACTTTATTATTTATTTTGAAGTACTCAACTCAGAAAACATTTTGTCAACATTAGAAAAGGATTATCTAAGGATAAATAATAATAATAAAAATAAATCTTGGCATGCTTCAGACATCTTATCCAGCACAGGAATATTAAAAGTAATTCCTTATAATCCCTAAAATGTGTTTCTATGAAGAATTTTTATCCCAACTATAGAAGGAATTTACAGGATATCATGAACCAAGGAAATCATCACTTGACTCCTCTCAGACAATTGTAAGTCCTCTCTACCACATTTATTTTCTCACCTATTACACAATCTCAGCCATCTTTGAGTGCTCTTCCAGGACTTAGCAGGACTAAAGAGGGCTCCCTTACTATAACTTTAATTTTACAAAATCGGAAATGTGATCATTTGAGTATATTCATAATATTGAAATAATGCAAGAAGCAGATGTTTTCCAGCAAGAACTCAGTTCCCAGTTGTACTGTTCCATTAAACAGATTTCCCTGCTTCTCTCTTGCCTGCCAGTGACCCAGTTCCAGAGCTGCTATATTTATTCATGTGATAGCAGGAAAAGTTTTAAAGATTGTTCAACTGTTTAATGTTTAGTTCTCAAGAAAATGGTCCACTTCAGTTTTATTTAAATACTTTAAATCTGTATTACTGTAGCACTTGCATAATTTAAACATAATATATGGCTAAAAAGGGAGCAACTAATGGTCATTGGTTTGATGAACTTTTTATGGGGTTGTAAATTGCTTCAGAAAAATAAATGTGTGCCTCTACCTACAAAAAGCTTCATATTTCTAAAACCAAAACCATAAATGTTTTTGAAGTTGTTCAGATATTTAGTTTCTTGGGTTTCCCATCAGTTTTATTTATCCCAGGAGAGAAAAGTGCTAAAACACCATTAAGACAGACCAACTGCTCTTACAGTCATCCCAGAGAGAGAAAGAGCAGGAAATACTACCAGTTTTACATGAAAATTTCAAGTAATTCTTAGTTAAATTTTGCAGATTCTTGTGCAGATTCTAAATCCTCAAGAGATTTAAGCAAACTAAGAGTTCTCATCTTCCGGGATTTTCTCTCTATCCATATAAACATTCCTAGCCAGGGATCATTGAATGAGGACCATGCAGCTTTTCATAACATTAATTTCCTAGATAAAATACACATAGAGGCTGCATTAATTTAATCTTCAGTACTATTTTAATTTTCTTTTAGAAATAGGTCTATGTGATTAACTCCTGTCTAAGACTATCTAGACTTTCTGTATTTCATACAGAAAACTTCTATGAACGTCGTTGAACAAAAATAAACTGAAGCCAATACAAACTAAACCCACTTATTTCAAGGTATCATGTTTCATGTTTTGCTTCACTTGTAGCACATCTGCATTTTGAAAAAACAATTATACGTATCCAGGGATTTCCTTTTCCTATTTAATTTGTAAGTACAATTCTACCAAAACAAATTAGGAAATTAAGTCATGGAAATTTTGGATTGTATTGAAGATGCTTCCTGAAAAGTGGTAGAAGTGCATTTACCAGTTTGTATGTTTCAGTGTGGTGACTAACATCCTGGGTGAAGAAATCCCATCCTTCCAGACATCCCCTAGAGGATTCCTCTGCAGAACTGAATAAACTGTTTCACAGTGTGTAAGGCAAAACACATAAGATATGCAACAGTTTTAAAAAGTTCTTGCAGATTAAGTTTAATGTAGTGAAAGCCTGCGGTGAAAAAATCCGAAGTGTGAGGAGGGGACAAGCTAGAAAGCTGCCTTCCCGTATTTCTGTTAACTCCCGTGTTACCTCTATTGTCTGTCCAATGTGTCGTTCTGAGCTCACAGTGTCACTAATGTTACTTTGTCTGTGTGTGTAGAAAAGCAACCAAAGTTTTTGCCAAGAGGAAAAAGAAAAAATGGACCGTTTGTGGAGAGAGAGATGAAATCTAAAGAGATAATACAGGGAATTGCCTGATAATCTTAATTTTTCTGTTCTCTTCTCAATAGACCATATGCCAGAAAGACTGAGAAGTGGAAATTGTTTCTTAGTCAATTTTTTTTAACGCAAATTGTTGCTGAAAACCAGAAACACTCTATAAAAAAAAAAAAGGAAACAAAAGGATATAAATGCTCTTTTGCTCAAAGATATCTTGCTAGAAAAGATAACAGCACCAATTACAAACTCTAAAATAGAACCCGACTCTTAGTTTTAGGCTTGTATTGATTTTTTTAGGTTTATTACAGTTGGGGATTCAAAAGACAAATTCTACCTTACTCAGATTCTGTGAAATATAAATATATGTAATTTTGAAGGTATCTAAAATTGTCTTAAACTGCATGTGTTCTAGTCTCTGTGCTAAGCAGCAGAGGTGTGTAGACCAGAACTGTTGCTGCTTTGCCAGGAAGCATCCCTGATCCCCTGGTATGCTTATGATAAGTAAGACCCTTATCCATGGAGCTGACACAAAATGAGGGCAGCTCTACCCAAATGGAAGTAGAGGGCTCCTTAGACATTTTTAATCAAAATTACTAGATCGCCCTTACTGTAAAAGGCTCTCCTCCTCTCGAGGAGCCTCCACAAGAAAGCACAGAACTAAAATCAGGAACTCAGAAGGGAGACAAAAGGGACAGTCAAAAAACTTCCTGGGTGACTGATGAGCAGTTGGCAACATGGTTTTGTGGATTCCTAGATGAAGTTATAAAGAAATATGGCAGTTTAGTACCACTCTGTGAAAAGGATATCATGGGAAGATTAAAATAAGTCTTTAATGAAGATTTCTCCCATAGAAAATGTTTTATCACCAGGGAAATCATGAAGTATCAGGAAAAACATCCAAAACCCTCCACTTGCAACTTCCAGGTCTTCTATAATAACCACATACTAGATATGGATGATTTGGCTACACTGGAAGGCCAGAACCGGCTGAATGACCAGATAATTAATATGCATGGTGAACTCGTAATGGATGCAGTTCCTGAAAAGGTTCATTTCTTTAACAGCTTTTTTAATAAACAGCTCATAATCAAAGGATACAATGCAGTAAAGCGATGCACTAAAAAGGTGGACTTATTCAAAAAGACTCTCTTGTTAATTCCTATTCACCTGGAAGTCCACTGGTCCCTCATTACTGTGAACATCCCCAGTAGAATTATTTCATTTTATGATTTCCAAGGCATTAATTTTAAGTTTTATTTAGAGAACATTCAAAAGTATTTGCTGACTGAAGCAAAGGAGAAGAATGGCCCCAAGTTCCTTCATGGCTGGCAGACTGCTGTGACAAAGTGCATTCCACGACAAGAAAATAACAGTGACTGTGGGGTTTTTGTGCTCCAGTACTGCAAGTGCCTCACCTTAGACCAGCCTTTTCAGTTCTCCCAAGAAGACATGCCCCAAGTGAGAAAAAGGATTTACAAGGATCTGTGTAAATGCCAGCTAACAAGACTAATAAAATGTAACCAACCTAATTTCTCTGGCATTTCTGACAAATTGCAGCTGGTGTTTGTGTACTTGAATTTCTGAAAACTTCCAAGAATTTTGAGAGATTCTCAGCCGAGTGATGTAGCCACTGTCGTTACCTCAATTTTTTGACAAGTTCTTTAACTGGCAGAACATAACAGAGCCGCCATAGAATATTCCTAATGTCAGTTTTGTTCTCTTATGATTCTTTCCTGTATTTAATATTTATTATCTCAGCATGCATATAGGCAAAGTACGAAACTAAAACCATAAAACTATAGATTTAGTGCACTGTTGAGATGTAGCTAGAAATGACGAATACAATGTTTAGAAACATAAAGATGCATGGTATGTTTTCTGATGCAATAATGCTTTGAATCAATAACAGATGATAGTGGTGGAATAGCTATCCGGTCATAGCAGTGGAATTTAGGTTATGAAACAACTTAAGTGCATTTCAGTTAGAAATTAAAAGTATACAGGCATTACTTTCTTATGTTCTTTCAGCTCAAATGACATTGTTTTTATTGTGCTATGTAGAAAAATCAAATCACTGCAAGATACAAATAAGCAGAAATTCCTAACTCACTCATAGAACAAGTTATTATAAAGAAAGTATTTTACACATCAAATGAATATTTTTAAATACCAAAAAAAAAGGGGGAAGAGACTATATATGCGCATAAACAGATGCTAACTCGGAAAAGATCTCATTTAAGTTTGTTAGGCCTTATATTCCTTATAATAATTCCCCTTCAAATCAGGTACAGTTGTTAAACGTGACTACCAAAAATGACAAACTGAAAAGTACATATCCAATAACTACCTGAAATGTAAAATGTGTAATTGAAGTGTGGAAGTATAATGGAAATTCTGGTTGTGCGTGGGTGTAGATTGACTGAGGTGGCCACCAACTGAATGACTGAAAAAAGACTGTATGAAAGAGAGAAACTGTATAGATATATATGTGTGTAGACTTAAAAATACTTTACATGACTGTCAAGATTTTACGGGAACGTGTTACATGACTCTGTCGGACCATAGTGAGTCCGTATTCTAGATGGTAGATAAACTCTCTAACTTTTTTCTTGATGAAGTGTTGTTATCCACCCTTGTTGTGAAACGCTGCATTTCTTCCTAGCTTTGAATCAGGGGTTGTCAATACTGATGCCTTGCTCGATCAGCCTGTTGCAAAGGGCCCTGCAGCAGACTGTCAGGGCCATCTTCGTAGCATAAATACAAAAAAAAAGGGGGGAATTGTTGGGGTTGACAACAGGTCTGTCGGAAGGAAGTAAGAAGATGGAAGACAGGAATGACAAAAACTAATTTCTTGGACTTTCTGAAAGTCACTGTGACTTTGCTCTAGCCAGGTCATCATGACTATGCAGATGCTGTATCAGCATGACTTTGCTATTTGGCAGCCAATCCTGAAGTATGTGTATATAAAAGCACCAATTAAAGGTTAACATGTATGTTGTGTTAAGGTCTATAAATGTCTGTAACCTGTTGCAATAAAGAATCCTTTTCTCCTATCCTATTTCTGGAAGAAGACTGATTCTGTGTTGCCATGGCCATCTCAACAGCAACAATAAACTTACAGTATTGTCAGGGGAAGGTAAGGAAGGAAGAGAGAGTACATAAGTTCTGTGTGAAGATAAGAGCAATTTGGCATTTATCACATCAAATATTTGGCATTTCACAGGGCTTCCACAGCAAATGGTGAAAACCCAGCAAATTAGAGAGAAATCAGAAATCTGGGAAGGTTTCTAAGGGACTCATATTCAATATTTTATGATACTTTACTCATGACTTGGCACAAAAAGCAAAATGTGATGATGATGCACTGCCAACACAAAGAAGCATTATGTGACCTTCAGAAACAAATGGGAAAAAAAAAAATTACAGTGGGTATTTTGACATGAAAAATCACACATAGGTATCCTATTCCACAAAATTTACAGTACAGACTCCTGTTTATTAGAACTTCTGACCCTACAAAGAAAAGACCTAATATAGAACCATAGACTTCATAGATACAGCAGAAAAGAGATATTTAAATTGGTTACTTCTTACCTTGAGAAACTTTTAAGGCCCAGGAGCTTCAAATCAGGCCCAAAACACTGATGACTGGTTTAAAAATCATGAGGTACAGAGTGTTTCAAAATGCTACCAGTTTTATTTTCATTTAACTTCTTAGATATTTTTACTCTGGGTTGATTGCTTTCTCCCAATCCATTCTGAAAGCATCCTATGGCAAAAATGTAGGGCTGGACAAAACAAAAACCCTTTAAAAATAATAATTACTGTAGTTTCCTAAGTCTTCTGCACTGAATTCAACTTCTGATTAATTCTATACTCTATGCAGTAACACTGCATATAAAACAACTCTGTTGCAAAGAGATTACCTAGATCCAAAGTTATTCTTTGCTGATTTGACATCTTTAACATGATATGCAACAACTTCAACTCATGCTCTTGCTTCATGCTCTACTCATTTTTTCTCTCCCATTTCTTCCATAGTCTTCTGTCATGTCATCTTTTTTTCTCAGTAGAAATAAATTGGCCTCCTATTGTCTAGGAGTTCTCCCCACTTTTCAGGCCTAAAAATCTCATTCAAAAAAAAAAAAAAAGGCAGAGTTCCCATTCTTCAGCACCTGTAAGAACAGTCTGCAAGATACAGAAGTACCCTCGGAGCAGGTCCCCGGGAGACAAGGCAAAAGTTGCTGCACAACATGTAAAGTCTCAGGATAGGAAAAGATCATGGCATCCCTTTGGTAACATTCATTGAAAACTTTGTGCATGCAGTCCTTTTCCAGGAACCACTGCACTGTTCTGTCTCTCTCTTGGCCTTTGACACAAAAACCTTTCCACAGAAAAGTCAGATAATAATTCTTCAGAGCACAATTTGGTAAAAATAAGCAGATGAAGAAGTACATGCACACTTCCTGGATGCCTTTACTAAAAAGGAGTTTTTACTGAAAAGAGTAGAAAGGTAGTATCCACTTTGATTTAGGGTAACATTTCATAAAATTGCATAAATCAGAAATATCTGGGAATTTTAAAGAAAGAAAAGTCCCCAAAATATTGAAACATTCACAGTAGAACTATAGCTCCTGTGAGTAGCAAAAGCCCCTTTGCCAAAATGTTCTAGAAAGTTTCCTCAAAGTTTAGACCCCTATCAACATCATGCAGGCTTTCTCTTTAGGTTTTCACAAAAGAGAGATCAGTTCTGATGGGTAATATGTCCCACTTACTTGACATGATAAAAAGTATTTCTATTAATATCGTAAGCTGTGCCAAATTTAATGTGGTTTATGAGACTATGCTATCATTTCAAAGAGATGAAAATATTCTAGAATACAAACAGATATTACACATGCATATAAGATGGTGGTATGGGCTGGACATGACCTGACAATGTGCACTTGCAGCCCAGAAAGCCAATTGTATCCTGGGCTGCATCAAAAGCAGCAAGGCCAGCAGGTCGAGGTAGGTGATTCTGACCCTCTGCTCTGGTCTGGTGAGACTCCACCCAGAGTGCTGCATCCAGCTCTGGGGTCCCCAGCACAGGAAGGACATCGACCTGTTGGAGTGAGTCCAGAGGATGGCATCAAAGCGAGTAGAGGACTGGAGCACTTCTACAAGGAAACGCTTAGGGAACTGTGATTGTTCAGCCTGGAAAAGAGATGGCTTCAGGGTCACCTAATTGCTTCCAGAAGCTGAAGGAAGCCTACAAGAAAGACGGAGAGAGACATTTTGCAAGGGCATGTAGTGACAGGATAAGGGGGAATGGCTTCAAACTGAAAAAGTAAGTTTAGATTAGATAGTAGGAAAAAGGTGGCGAGGCGCTGCAACAGGTTTCCCAAAGAATTTGCGGATGCCCCGTCACTGGAGGTGTTTAAGACCAGGCTGGATGGAGCTCTGAGCAACCTGGTCTAGTGGAAGGTGTCCCTGTCCAAGTCAGGTGGGCTGAAACTAGATGATCTTTAAGGTCCCTTCCAATCCAAACCATTCTATGATTCTGTGAGGATGAAAAAAAAACCAATCCATCTTCTGAAAATATTTTTCGATTAAACTCCAGAAGGCTGATTTTTACAAAACTCTCTTTTGTGATATAAATAGAGCAAAGTTATTACTACATCAGTCACCTTCTTTCATGGTATGTAATTTTTTCCTGCAAAGGTAAAGCAAGCATCACATGGGACAAAGGGCTAAATTAAACTCAGTGAAAATAAAACATATAATTTTAAATCTGCAAATACCAGAAAATACCAAATTTCTTCCACCTGTTTCATAATGGTTTTTCATATTGTTAGACTTGACTTAAAAATTGGAATTTCAACATTTCCTTTTGTCAAAGACACAGGAAAAATTTCCTTTTGTTGAGAACACAGGAAAAATAAATCAAAATAGTGGGAGAGAAACAAAAAGAAAAAATTCTGATATACTTTGATATTCCCAGCTAAAAATACAATTAAATTAATTATTTTTAATTATTCATATGTCTTAATCTAGACAATCTATAACAATCTATACAATCTAAATACTCTATAGCCTTCATTCTTCCATAGTAATTTAAGTCAGTGTCAGGCTACATGTCCCACATTGCCTCATACACTTCAGACACTTACTGATACTTGGTCCATCAATGCCAAGTTGGATGGGCCATTCAGCTACCTGGTCTAGTGGGAGGTGTTCCTGCCCATGGTAGAGGGGTTTGAGCTTTTCTTTAAGGTCCCTTTCAATGCAAACTATTCTGTGATTTTATGAATTCTAAATTACAGAAGAAATCAGATATCAAAAGGTTGCATTACTCTAGGAACAAGTAGTGTCATACTGACTTAAAACCAGTAAGTTGTAAAGCTGTAATAATAACTGCACAAATAACTGCACAAGTCTGAACCTGAAATATCAACATATGAGTCCAACAGATCAGAGTAACTTTTATGGGTTACTAGTTAGCTTTTTTGCCTCTGCTACATTACAAGACCGAAATTCCAGGGTCAAATGCCCACATTCATACTTGCTTTCTCCTTGATGCTCAGATAAAGGCTTCGTTACCCCTTCTACAAGACAGATATGTATCTGACTTCATGGATGGGTCTGCAATTATCACTTACAAGCTTTTGCCCCAAATAATGGAGCAAATGTGGTAGAAAAAATAACAGCGTTATAATACATATATAATTACTACTCCATTATTCAAAATTAAATATTTGAACATAACATGTCTGTATTTCTGTTTAAATAAAAATTTGAAGAAAAAAAACTACTTTTCCTTTGTAAAAATTTGCTTATTTTGTGTCAAAACCACAATTTTATGAGAAATTTGCCCACATATATCTTACAGTTTCTTACACTTCTTGGTGTCTGAGCTGAGCAACTTAACTTCTTCCCTTACTGAACTGCTATTCACTTATAACTTTACCTTTTTTCCAGGTTCTGCATCAAGCAAGTGTAGTAAAATTGTACTGGTTTAGAGAAAGTAAAAATCAATAGAAATTTTGTTTCACAAGATTAAAATCTAAGCACTAAAAAAACTACTCATCTAATAGTCTTTTTTTCTTTTTCTCTTCCTTTTCCCTTTGCTTTTCTGATAATTCATCTGGCTTATCTGAAATTTCACAGTTTATGTTCTTTGAAGATAAAAACTTCTGTGCACCTGTATATCACTCATTCTGTTATTAAAAGAGACATGATAGAAAACTTGTCTGGGTGAAGATTCACAGAAAATGTACAGACACTGATTTTCGCCTCAGCCTTTCCTTTTTGCAGTTACTACCTGGAACCCTGCTATAAAAAGAATATATTTGTCATAGCATTAAAGTATTCTGTTTTCTTTTAAAAAAGTGTTATCTTATACAGCTTTTAACTTTTACAAACTAAACCGCTTCTGTCAAAGTTCTTGCAAGGCTTTTGTTTTTTTGTGCAACTGTCGTGCCAAGCAGGCAACATCTACAGATACATAATTAACACTGAGCAGGTTTCAAATGTATTTCTGACACAGTGGCTACCTGTAGCCACTGTGCATCTGAGCATTACTGAGCATCTCCTATTACCAACCACCTCCTTTCCCTTCCCGTTTTCTCTAAAGCTGACCAATACTGCCAGCTCCACCATCTGGGAAATGCCTGTCACATACAGCTATGGAGGATTTCTCAAATTCTGGCTGGGAGGCAACATAAAAACTTTGCGATCTGAGGGAACCGTCTGAGCAAAGCACAGACTGTGTCCAACATGGCCATTTGTGCTACTCAAATGCCTGCAAGTTTCTTATTGCTCTAGGAACACTGAACAGGGCTCAAGAAACAGCACGTTTCCTACCGGTTGCTTCCTGTTACTATTGTGAAGTCTGCCAAAGTAGCTCGAACCTCTCCCCTCTCCACACCCTCTCCACACCTTGGTCATTAACTTTCCTGTTGCACTGACAACGACGACTCTCTGAAAAAGAATGACAAAATCTGAACCATCTTCTCATACAAAGGGAATGGTTTGCCAGGGATTTGATCTGTAACAAAAAATCAGCCCTTCTGAGTCTACCACTACTTTTAAGAGCCTTTTGTTTAGGGGCATATTAGCATTTTACACACTGCAATGAGAGGAAAAAAAAAGCCGAATCCAAATCTCCAACAGTTTATTCAGTTTGCCCTTAATTCCACTAGTCCTTTCTCCCCCACACACCCCCACACATTTTATGTCTTTATTACATCAGAGAATGCTGTCTCATTTATGTAGTACAGTATAGTATAGTACATCTGGTGACTAGGTAATAAATCAGGACTATTTTTCTAAGTGTTTAAATAAAATTATTTTTTCATCTTCCTAGGAACAAGGAAGTCCAAATGGCTTGCTTGGTTTTGTGAGCTTTCCCACTAGCTCACCAGGCCTGGCACAAAAATTTCACAGCTGTGCCGTATGCTTGACAGTGTAAACAATGAGCCCCTGGTTACGCAACCAAGTTTCATTTTGTGCTCCTCAAGTCTTCACTCACCGCATTCTATGAGGATGACAGAGAAATTTGGTGAACCAACCCTGCCTCCTTGTCTAGCAAAAGAGGTATTAGCGGTATAAAACCAACCTTCACACTTAGAAATTCCTAACATCTTTTCAAAACAAGGCTGGAACAAACTCCAAAGAATTAAGGCCTCAGGTCCCCTGTCCCCGCCCCACTCCTGTCCTACTCTAAGCCAGGCTTGTGAATTAAAAGCACAACAACCACTCATGTAGATTTATTCAAACAGTATTAATGCCAAGTGAAAGAAGAGATTTTACTTTCATATGAAACTGTCTTCATACACTCCTTAGGGTTAATGTTACTTTAAGTATGGTGATACTCTCTTCACTACCTCAGCTCAACACATAAGCCCTCAGCCCAAGTCACAACTGTTTAACATGCTGAACACAATCATGTGGGAAACTCAGCATTATATGACAAATCAAACCACAATAGTACCTAGAAGAAGAGGAGTCATTAGAGGAGACTAGGCTGCCAGGTTCCTAACAATACTTTGTAAGGCTTCATGTAGAAGCAATCAGACTTGCCTAAACAAGTTCATATTCTGAAGATTATCTTCCAACTAAGGTGATTTAAAATCCTAAGAACTAAAGATACATTTTAGAAGTATGCAAAACCACATTTTCCACCCTGACCATTCATTCCTGTATTTGGTCAGAAGCCCAGATTACTAAGCAAACAGTACCACCTCGCAATGCAGACTTTGCAAGTGACTGGACTAGGCTCACTGTTATGGTATTTTCCTCAAACCATCTCATTTCAGCTTCAGGTTTGCTAAAAGTATATTAATTGAAGATAAGCAATTCAAGCTACAACAATGCATTGTATAATTTCAGATTCTCCTTTACATTGTTATACACATGGTTCATGAAGTGGTCACTAGCATCCACTTAGGTAAGAGTAGAAATAGGATAGGCATCTGTCTCAGTTTGAGACAATTTGGAGGGATGAAGACCTCAACAGAAATGTCCTCCCTCGAATTCAATACCCCTGGTTTCTCCAATACAGAGAGAGAGAACAGATACACTCCAGTGTAAGTGAAAAAATAACTCGTTACCAAGAAGAAATGCCAATAGTAATACTGATAGAACTGGGTTAAATCAACTGATAAAGCAAAACTTCCCAAGTCCGGCTCACCAGACCAAACTGAGATGGTGGCTGCTCTCCCCCACCTGGGAAAAACACACATGGCCACAGGACAGAGACAAGATGGGCCACCCTTCCATATGGTTTGTCTCCTCCATGCCTGGAAAACTTGGTAGGAATGGTTGGAGAGCCAGTGCTGGCAGGAAACAGTGGCTAGCTGGGATTTGATACCAGCAGGCACTTGCATGGCACTGGAGTGAGGCTGCAGTGCTGGTACAGGCAGCCGGAGAGGGGCTGCAGATCCCCCGGGTGACTGGAAGGACCTGCAAGACACCTGTTGGATCCAGTGATGACACTTGATTGCTGCAATTTTGATGTGCTTGGTCAAAGTGGTGGTCACAGTCCCGATCCATTAAGGTGGTGGTGGAAGCCCTGGTGGTGAGGAAAGCCCTGAAACTCAGTGTTATATATGCTCAGGTTCAGGTGGGAATACCTGTGGTACCTCCCCTGGGCCGGGGAGTTTTACACTGGATGATGTAATATTGTGAGTCATGGGATGCTTCAGAAGTCTTTGACACCTGCTAAGATGATGCAGCTCTCAGGTCAGTGTGGTTGAGTCCACTGCGGCCCATTATGGCTCATCAACAAGAGAGGCTGGTGTGAACGTTACCGGGAGTTATACCAGCTGAGTCATCTGTGTAAGGAAAAAGAAACACTGCCCCACCTTGCAGGATTTGCCTCTTGCTTATATTGTTTAACACTCAGCTTGTAGCCTGAGGTGTCAGATGTGCACACCTTTGGCACCTGGCCTGGGTGGCCACTATGCACATTGTTAGCAAAACACACACCAGCAAAGCACACTACTGATAGAGCCATGAGCACCAATGGAGCCATGAGTCACCGCAGGTATGAGTCTAATATTTGAGTCATTAATCACTAGCAGTTCAGACTCCTTAAAAGCAAAACACTAAAAAAACAAAAAGGTGCATCTGGAGTAAAGAGAAAAAAAAAAAAGCTGTATACCAGAACTTTTGTGTAATCCAGGATAGTATCCTTCTCTGCGCTTACAATCTTTAATAGGAACATAGATGTAGGCCTATGTTCATGACAGATTTAATATTTTACAAATTCAAGGTGATGGTATCAGAAATTTAGATCTGAATCTCTAATAACAGCAAAGTAATTAATGGCAGTTACTAATTCCTTTAATAATAGCAGAAAGTATTGTGTAGGAACAATGATTTTGCTTGTAATCATCTCACATTAGAATTATGAGCCATTCACCACCAGAAAAGATGCTGCTAAAAAAATTAATTCTGTTTAAAATAACTCCCTCAAGATATGACTGCAATAGGGCTACCACAAAAATAAGAGCAGATTGAGTTCAAGCCTCTGGAAAACATTTTGTTTCTGTGTTCTGAAAACAGTAGCTAAGCAGCAGACAAGGACTATTTATTCGTCCTATCTTTGCAAGGCTGTGAAACATTTAATGCTAAATCTATGCCATCTAATCATCACTGTGCAGAGGATGCACATTCACTCCCCAAAAATACAGTAGTGCCAACTCTACAGCTCTCCCTATTAGCATAGTTTGTACTATAGTGAAATGGCAGTCTGTGATAAATAGCTATTCAACTCTTTTATCTGAGAAATAAATATAAAAGAACGAGAGAAAGTTATATGATTATTCAGTTGAAAGCTGTTCAGCTCATTTGAACCTAAAACTATTAGACGTTGGAATACACTCAAGTTTTCAGAAGTCCCATCTATTCCTAAGTGTTGAGTGTAGCTGGATCAAATTATCATGTCCCCATTAAGTGATTAAACCAGTCCCTGATCATGCTGTTTCTATGTTTGTCTCCGTTTTTAACTTCTGTGGCTTCAGAAGAATCCCCCTTCACCCCCGTTAAAGGTGATCACAGATTGAGAGTTGGCTGTTTTGCCTTTTAATACATACTACCTGGATCATGAGTAATGAGGGGCATTTCATTTAGGGGTGTTCCTAACAATGGGCCCCTGTCCAATTGCCATGTGCCTGTTAGCTAAATGTTAAAGCAAGGTCAGCTAAAGTTAGGGAAGTCTCCTTGGAAAGTTATTTGTACATGACGCTGTTTATTGCTAAAACATTCTTATGCAAAAATAGAAATATATTTAATACTGTGTTCTAGATTTTCAACGCACATCTTCAAAGATGATGCACTGTCTTTGTTCTCAATAATCGTTGCTAACTGCTCTGGTAACCCCTCTTTCATTCCAGCTTTAACAAGAAGAACAGCAAACAGAAGCATTACAACACCAAAAGAAATTTCCAGTATTTTATCAGTTTATGAGATTTCTCAAATTACCAGAAACAATAAGACCATTAATTTAAGATCAACTTAATCCTATCATGTACAGGATTAAGGAATATTAAATTCTACTCAAAACACTCCTAAGGGGCAGACAAGAAAGTTTCACAAAGAATGAGTTAATTAACACATGAAGCACTGGCAAAATCACACCACTGCTTTATGTTAGCCTGACAAAATAAGCTGGAGTGGAGGGGGGGAGAGGGGGAGAAAGAAAAAAGCCCCGTAAAATCTATCATGACAAAAACAATAGACAACTTGCTTTCCTGAATTTTCACTTATGATGGCTGTAGTTCACAAGTTCACAAGATGAATGGACAAAGCCAAGGTAAACACACTAAGCTAGACATGCGTTCTATATAATCAACTTATTTTAATTTTTGATACTCTTAACTTACATCCCTGAATTAGAAGCATCTAAGAAACAGATGTTACGACATTTTCAGCTCATAAACATTGCTATCTTGCATTCTTCATTTATATGCCTTTCAAAAATTAAGAGAAATAACCCAGAAACCACACATAATTTGGTGGTAGAGTGATTATCACAGTTTGAGGTCATCTGGAAACCTGACAAGTATGCCCTCCATCTCCTCCTCCTGATTACTGAGAGAGATGTGAAACAGAAGAGGCCCCATGGCAGACCCTGTTGAATGTGCCTTGATATCTGCCTCCGGGAAGTGTACAACCCTCTCAACATGACATCCAAACAGCATTTTACTCATCCACCAACCCAAGCTTTGTTCTCCTAAAATAAATCCAAGAACATTGTGGTAGACCATGTCCAAAGCTTTGCTACAGACAATGCAAATAACATCCAGTGTCCTCACATTATGCATAAATCCAGCCTTTTTATCCCTCATAAAAGGCAGTCAGATGGATCAGGCAGACCATGTTGGAGAAGACTGAGGCAAAGAAGGCACTGAGTATCACTGTTTTATCCATGTTCCCTGAAAGTTCCTTCTAAGTTTATATTATTTAAAAAGAAAAACTAAAGAAGATCCACCAGTGGAAAAATGATCATTTCTTCTTTGCATAGAGAGAGGCTAAGCATGACAAAAGTAATATAAGTTTGAGAGATGGCATAGTATCTCTGAGGTGGTAGAAAGAAGCATTTCCTTGGAACCAGAGTGACTTTTTTACCACTGAACTGGCTGGAATATAAATCTTCTGTTTGTTTCTGCTCTTACTGAACTATTTTGCAGTAAGTTTGTCTTTTTGTCCTTTTATATAGGTGAATTTATTTGGCCTATTTTTAACTGCATTTTTAAGTTTAAAAAGCCTTTGGGGAATTCATTACAGGAGAAAATTTAAGTAAGTTCACTTCAAAGCTCTCACTGTATTCACATCTCATTGTTGCCATTTAATTGTTTCTCCATTAGTTCTATTCTTTCTCTCTTTTATAAAAGAAACAGACGTTTGTTACTTTATTAAATCGGGGGAAAAGACAGCTTCAGTCGCTTCAGACAATACTTTCTCTGCACTGCATTTTATATAATGAAAATTATTTTCAATTATTATCTACCAAAGACATTTCAAAAACTTTTAGGTATGTATTCCTGGGCAAACATAAAAGCTTCAGGATCTTCTAATGCAGCTAAATTAATTTTCCATATATGAAATGAAAATGATTTTCCAAAATAAGTTACACTTTAGTTTAAAAAGCACTGCTGAGCTCAAACTGCATTTATATCCTCTAATTGAATTTACAGAAAACAGTGAGGAGTAATATTTACTTAGGCTTCTTGTTTTGCTTTATGTGTGCACATATATATAATACTTCAACAACTATTATTGGAAAAAATAATTTCATCTCTTTCATGAAACTGGAACAGCTTTTTGTATGTATCTATTAGAGAGAAAAAGGTTAGTTGAGGTTTCATGCCAACTTAATCTTTGGCATTTATTCTTCAACACACAGCAACATGACTTTCAATTAGTATTAGATGTAGGAAGGTTGTTTTTGTGATAGATCCACATATTTGCCATGAAACAAATTGAATCCACCAGGCTGTTTAAACCCACTACATGATAATCTTATGTAGCCAAAATACTTCATTTTCTATCATCCCTTACTGAGAACATGCTTTAAACAAAAAAACAAAAAAAGTTATTTGAAAATACTCTGGGATCATAAAATATGAGGAAAAATAGTGTTCTCTGAGTTCACTGTATATCAGTATTATAGAAGTATAGTGTATTCTTGCTTAAATGCCAAGAGACTGCCTAAAGGAAAATAGCTGGATGCTTTCCAGGACTTCAAAACACAGCCAAGTAAGCTCTAGTGTGTATGTCATCACCTTAACATCAGCTTAAAATACCACTGAAATAATGCAAAACAATATAGCAGATAAGGAGATAAGGCTTCGTGAATAACCAGAACTCCAACAAAATCTAAAAAAAAAGAAAAAAGTTTCAATGTCTTTAAACAGAGGGACAGCTGCTCAGGACTCTCAAACAGTTATTTTTTTTTGGTGAACTACCATGTATCATTCTTTTTACTGAAAAACTGAAACTGAAAAAATAAAATCGGTTTCTTCACAATGCCACTGATTATATCAATCTAAATTTCTTTAAGTGCTTACATGTAGGAGGCATGTCCCAGGGGCAGGGTAGCCAAGGGACAGGCACAGGGACAGATGACCCCATTGGTTCTAAGGTTACATGGTTTTAGGGGATAAAAGGAAGCGTGAGATTTGAATAAAGCCTCTTTGATTCCACCTTGTCGGAGAGCAGACAGCATTCTTTATCATATAAAGACCTCCACGTGACACTTACAAGGGGATTTTTCTCTTCTAAACTAGATAACAGGGGTTTTTTTAAGAGAAAATCAGTTTATTCAGTACTCACTGTTTTTAATTTTCATATCAACTAAAATACTCATGGTAATACCACATCATTTTTCCTGGAGAACTCACAAAACTGTTGGGGATGGTGGTGTCACTTTGTCCAGGAGACCTCCACCAAATACAATGAGTAGGGAAATTCCTCTCTGGTCTATAATTTATAAATAGGTAAATACTCCCTTATCTCAAAATTTTTTTTATCAATTTACTATTTACAGGGTGATAACCTTATGTGTCTTTGAATTGCATGCCATTACATGGCATGCAAACTACAACCAAGAGACTGATCTTGCTCCAGAAAATTTACAAACACATTAAAAAAAAAATCAGATCATTGCATCCCATGAGGCTGAGTTTGAATAACTCATGCTTTTTTTTTGTGGACTTGTCAAAAACAGAAAAAGAACTTTCTTGACACATTTCTATTTCTCCTCTGATTGGCATATTATGTTGTACTACCAGAATGCCAGACTGCAACTTACTAAAGTGAAAATTCAGACAAGGGAGATTATAGCATTATTAGCTTAAATTAACCTGAATATGGAATAAATTGAAGATCAGATATCTCCTTGAAGTTATTTCTGTAGTGTATGGGAATGGGTTTAGCAAAGCTAAAGCACAGTCCTTGGTCTAAAAACATAGAAATGAGAGCAAGAAATATTATTGTACTTTATCTAAACAACAGAAAGATTCAGACCATAGCTCAATAGGTTAGTTACTGTGCTGCTTCCTTTATTTAGCATAGTGCTTTGTCACTTCAGACAAGCCATAGTTTGTAGCATCACAATCTAAGAAATGCCAAAATAATTGTTCATTAACAGACCACTATTTTATGTTTTAAGTTCAGCAAAGACAGGTCATAAGTACTGTCAATTTGAATTATTTTGTGCAAGTACATAACTCTACATTAACACATTCTACTTGTTCAAAGAATGCTAAAATGCAGTTAAATAAATTATACTATATGACTTTGAAATTATGAGATAATTTCAAAGAGAGTTGGGGCTGTTCAGCCTGGAGAAGAGAAGGCTTTAGAGAGACCTAATTGCAGCCTTCCAGGACCTAAAGGCAGCCTACAAGAAAGATGAAGAGAGACCTGTTTACAAGGGCATGTAGTGACAGGGCAAGAGGAGATGGTGTCAAAACGAAAGACAATAGGTTTAGATTAGATACTACGGAGAAATTCTTCACTGCGAGGGTGCCAAGGTGCTGGAACAGGTTGCCCAGAGAAGCCAGGGATGTCCCATCTCTGGCAGTGTTGAAAGCCAGGTTGGATGGGGCTTTGAACAACCTGCTTTAGTGAAAGGTGTCCCTGCCTGTGGCAAGGGGGTTGGAACCAGATGATCTTTAACACACCTTCCAAGCCAAACCAGCCCAGGAGCCTACGTTCAGCAGCTGTGAGAGTTTCAGTTTTTCAAAGGCAAGGCAAGATATACAGCAGTGTCTCCCAACATCATCCCTGAGTAACAACTGCAGCTAACAACACATATTCTTTTAAGATAGTCTCATTCCAAAAAATTCAAAATTGTAAAACTTTGTTTAACTGAAACCTGGGGGGGGGGGGGGGAAATCAGTTTAGAAAGATTCTCCAGATTAATCCTTCCCCTAACCGGGTATTCTTTGGAAGAACACAAAACAATTTTCCCCTCAAATTAATATTTGTGAAAAGAAAAATTAAAAAACTACAGAATATTTCAACTTACATACAAAGCATTTTGACAGATTTGCTACCATATTTTGTGAAGTTATGAAGTTTTACTTTTCCGCAAAAATCAAATTCTTACAAAATAAAAATTATTTTTCTACCTAACCTGACTGGATTTAGTTTAGAAATGACGAAAGAATGCAGACCAATGAGTACATTCAGCTTCTTCTATAACATTCCCTTTTGGGAAAAATCTTCCTTAATGTGAGAAAACTAACAATTATTCTTACAAGTTGTAAGAGTATCAAAATACCATTTTAAATGTCCTAGGAAAGTTAGAAGCATGAGTTATAATTGTCAAAATATTTTAATCCTCAAAGGTTATAATTTATTTCACTTTATTCAATTTATTTCAATTGTAACATTTCTACGCATGTGTATGCATGTGTATTTAATGTGTTTAGTAAATGAAAATGCTATTCATTTCTAGAAACTCTATCATTTCTATCAAGTCTATTTTACAGCCATCCTCAATTACCCTGACAGTGGTATCAAAGTGTCATTGTATTACCTGAAGAAAATACTCAGATTTTAAGCCTAGAAATCTGTCAGTTACATTAGATATAATTCTTAAATTTCCTGTTTGCCACAGATAAAACTCTATTATAGTTTTCACTGGCTCAGTAAAGTCAATTTAGAAGCTATTTTAAATTTTAAACCAAAAAAATTATACTCTATTGGATCAACATTTTTGTCCTGAATTGTAATCTAAAAGTCATCTGTGTTTTCAGATTTACATCACAGTGTAAGCTTAAGTTTATCACACTTCTGTGAAATACTTCAATATAAAAAAGTAATCACTGCAGTGATCAGTATCATATTCATCAACAGATTTCCAAGTTTCACTCTGCAACTGCTTGCATGGAATAAGCATTATCTCCCTGAGAGTGATACTGTTAAAAGACTGAACTATTGTTTCCATTATTATAAAGAACGTTGTTCCTCTTGCAGTGCATGATGTGCTTCTTAAACAATAACAGCTGCATCTACATGATGTTGAATGACTGCAAGTGTGATTAAAACCTCAGAATTTTTAAGGTATTCTGCATCAAACAAAAACACGATCCCCTAACAGAATTGAATTTACAGTTCAATTGTACATAAACTATTGTGCTCGTTTCTTGAATAATAAGAAGAATTACTGGGGTATTTGCAAATTTTAGAGCCATCAGAAATAAGTCACCAACTCCTGATGAACTTGGGAGTCCAGGCAATAAGACAAAACCTGGAATTGCTCCACGGTGATAAGAAAATAAATGTAGAATAAAAAGAAAAAACATAGAGAATAAGGGAACATAAAGGTTTTATTTATTTACAGGAAATGAAAGAAAGAGGTTTTCTTTCTTAAGAAAAAACCCTGAGTTTTTTCCTAAAAGCCAAGCATTTTCTTTGTGCCATTCTTGTAGTGTGTCCAGCCACAGGATTTAAGAGTTAGCCAATTCAGTCAAAACCTGCCATTCATGTAACTACCTCCACAACCACAAGGACCACTGTGAGTATGCACTGATTATCCATCTCACTCTTGAACTCTCAAAAGCACAAGAACAAATCCTATTGGTCAGTTTTAAAAATGGCTCAGCTGCAAAGCTAATAGAAGTTACTATTCAGTCCTAACTTTAACTGTCAACAGTCTTGTTCAACTTCCCAGATATTCCAGCTCGTTGCCAAGACCATTTTGTAAATGAAATATCTCTTTTGAAAATCACCATATGAATATGTCAACAGGTCATGAAATATTTTCATTACAAACCTTGAAGAAAATCTAAAGCAACAGTTAGAAAAATGTCTATTTCCTTACACATGAGTGTGAAATCTTTCTGGAAAACATTTATTTTGGCAATTCCCTATTCTGTTGGTGGCCCAAAAGTATCCTGACTAGACTATCCTGGTGGGAGGCTGCACCAGCTACAGTGAGGAAGCTGAGGCAGATGAGCTAATGAATACAGGGATCACCCTAGAGCATGAATTTTCAGTGGGCAAGTACCTAAGCAGCTGCAAGGTCAGAAAGAAATAGAAATTCACGTTACCTCAAATTAAAAGGCTGCAAGTTTGTACACATCTATCCAAGGATGAAAAAGAGCCTTACAAAACCAACAAGAGAGATGACTTTTTTTTTGTCATGCTAATAGTGGGAATAAACGTCAGCTCACTTACTGGAGTCAGGGATCCTTCAACCTTTACATAATCTTTAAAAAGTTCTGTAGTCAACTAAGATCCTTCAGTTACCCGTCAGACGTAGTTAGCATTCTTCTTTATTCTCCATCTCTTACAGCGAACACAAATTTGTGATTTTTAAAGATGAAGAGAATGTTCAAGGCATAAATCATAGTCACTTTCTTGATGTGCAAACAGACTTTCCCAAATAGGAAACAGGTACATGTGTTTAGGGTAGATCATGTATGTTTGCATGATGGTATGTAGGGCACTCTATGAAAAAGAGGAAGAAAGGCATTGGAGCCCCACTACAAACTCTGAAGCCTCTCCGCAGGAGATCTTCTGACAGTCATCAATATCTTGCTCTCACCCAACCTCCTATCTCAAAATTTCTAGAAAATCAGCTATTCCTACATTCATGAAGGTTTCCAGAGCCATCTACAACACAATTCAGGAGGAGTGCAGCAAAAAAGAGTATGCTGGTTAAAAGATCCACCCTGAGTTGAACCAAAAGGAAAGCACCTACAGTAGCTTATTATAGCTATGTTCATCCAAGGAGAACTTAACCTCCGTGAAACTGCAAGCATTTTACCCTAAAACTGAATTTTAATGTATGTGGATCTAGTCTTCTTGAACCTACTACATGACTATATTTGAAACAGATATTTTTTTCTTAGAAATATGCAATAAATTCCAAAAACATTATTTGATCAAGGAAGAAATCTTCAGCAATAAAGCACACAACTGAGTGTCGACACACTTGTTCTGCCAGACATTTTTTGTGCACTCCATCCCAAAACAGAAATATTTATCTCACTTGTGAATTTCACATGTCAATTTGATTTCTGTAAAGTTTCCAAATTATTCAAATACACTATGAATTATAACAGTCTACTGTTATATGAAAATAAAAATTAATAATAATAATAATAAAGTCCTTAGTTTGAGTTCTTTATTTGTAAATTTTTTTACTTGCAACCCTTCTTAAGTAGCTTTGCAAATCCATACACTCATACAAAAATTTTAAAAAGCATACTTTGAAGGGGATCTTTGGACTTCGGCGGAATTTTATTTAAAGGCAAACACATAAATGCATGATTAACAAAACAATCTGGTAAACTGTGAAATACAATGACTCCTTCCCTTCTCTGTGACAGATCACAAAATGATTAGAGAATTTTATACTAAAATTGAGACAGAAAAGCAAGCTTTCCTTTTGGAGTGTTCCTGCAGCACTCAAATGTCAAATTACAGAACTGCTGGCCAAAGTATGCAACCTACATTATAAACAGCCACTGTGCCAGTGGACTGGCAGATTACCATTATAACTCCCATCTAAAAAAAGGGTTCAACCACGACAGACCAGTCAGATTGACTTCTCCCACCCATGGGATGATTGCAATCTGTCTTTAAAAAACAAAACAAAACAAACAAACAAAAAAGAAAAAAAGTCAAGAAAAAGAAAAATGGGGAAAGAAAAGATTACTTAATACGCACACAGATGAACACAATTTTGTTTGGGAGGCAACAGTGTGGCTTTTGTAAAGGAAATTCTGCTTCACTGACCTTTTGGAATTGCAGAAGGATAGCAATAACCATGTGAAAAAATTCTGACTTGGGTTTTCAACTGGTCTATGACAAGGTTCCACATGAAATGTTATGAAGACATTCTACTGCAGTGGCATTGGAGAAGAGGTCATTTTAGCAACAGGGAGAGAGTTACAACAGCGGAAACAAATGATAGTACTTCAGTGTGATTTTCAGGATGGAAAAATAGCAAAAGCAGGATTGATGCTGGCTACACCTCTATATCACTTCCCTTTCAGTGATCTGGAAAGGAGAAGCAACTATAAAATCTCCAAGCTGCAGGTCATACTGAGTTCTTTAAAGGTAGTAAAATGCCAGAAGGGATGTGGTAGGTGTAAGGCTGCAGTGAGGAGAAACAACATTATAACTCAGGAATCAGCTCTCAGGGTCAACATTGAAAGTTCTCTGAAAACATCAGCTGAGAGTGCAAGGGCACTTAAGAGGCCAAGAAAAGGTTTGGCTTCATCATGAAGGTCATTGAGGACAAGGTAAACTGTTTGTTCTTGTAACAAACATTGATGCACCCACATCCTGAGTGCTGCATGTCATTCCAGTCTTTGCATCTCAAACGGAAGGTAGGAAAATTAGCGAACATAAAATGAAAACCAGCTAAAATGATCCAGGAGGTGTCCTGGCAGCCTTACAAGCAGAAATTTAAAGAGATGAGTAGTTCTTTGGTTTGGACAGAAAAAGGCTGAAGACGGTTATGACAGAGGTGAAGGAACTCAAAGAACATTTGTCTCTTTTAGTGAGCTAACATATTGTCATCTTCAGCTTATGTCAGAAAAATCTGAACCACAAAGCAAAAACTTTTAGTATCTTCATGCTACCTACTGGTACTTTCATTTTCAGATATTTGAATCAGACAGGGCTACTTTTCACGAAGAAGCATCAAATCTAACCAAGAATTGAGAGAAGCTGCAGGATGTTCTCAGTATCACTAAATGCACACGGAAACCTGCCCATAAAAGAGACTCAAACTCTTTCTTGAAACACCTCAGTTACTTTTTGGGCATAAGGCTAACAACTGAAGCACTGTAAGAATTAAACCAACTCTATTTAAAAGGAAACCTTTTTAACCTAAAAGGTTAATCTTAAGAATAGTAATATCGGAGGGGGGAGGAGGAGGGCAAACAAAACACTTGAAAAGTTCACATTAGTACTTAAAATCACACACACTTGCCAATGCACAGGTATTCGTTATGCATAACTTTACCAGATTAATGTAATGCATGCCACAAATGTGTTTCAGAGTGTTTCATGGATGAATCAGCAGGACACTCTCCTGGGACACCAGGGCCAGAAGAAAGCACCTCAGAAAGCCAAGCTAATTAGTAGCATGACTATCAACTGTATGGGTGGAATCAGGGCAGGAATCATGCTTCAGCCTGTCTCAAGCCTTGGTGTAACTAAAGCCAGTTTCAAAGCTCACATACACTTCTTCACTTGTATCAGAATAGCTGTGCTGCTGCTGTAAACAAAATAAAAATCTATCCAAAACAAATTTTGCAAACACAATGGAGTATTATGGTGTTCATCCACTGGAAATAATTAGCATATTCTGAAAACCAGAAGGAAGGATTGCTAACACACTAATAGCAAATTAGGGCTCTACAACAACAAAACAAACAGCTGGAAGGACCTGCTAGCAGTAGTGTCATAGTCTGCAATTAACCCTCATTGCTTCTGCTTTAGAATTTTTATAGAATAATGGAGGATTTTTTTTATTTTAAATCTGACTGTGTAAGGAGGTACACACCATAGCCTTTGTATTCAGAAGGTGGATCTGTGTATTAAAAAAAATAATAATTTATTTTAGAAGTTAGATTTTTTCTCAATGAAAAGCATGTATGAGTTTACTCTCGACTGCTCTGTGTTCTCTGCAAAAGATTTCAAAAAGCTGAATACCTAGACAATGATTCAAAGATAGCTCATGTCTGAGGATTCTAATATTCTTTTATCTTTTATTAGGATCTAAAAATTAGGTGAGAAAAGACACACGCACAAACTTCTTGCATCTTCTTCTTCGACTTCACAGTTATTGCTAGTGACCATGAAGGAATGGCGTGTAACATATCACAAACTAAAATACACTATATCTTAAAGATCTTTCAACATAATCCACCTGCATGCCATTTTTGTAAGACTTGTTAAATATATAATAGGACTTTGGAGCAACACAATGTATAAAGTCGGATGTGTGTTAACTGCTTCTAGAGAACTGGGAGTATTTTATAAAAGGGAGAGTAACCAAAGGCAAGTGGACACAATGTGAAGGACTTACTTGAATATTACATTCAGGTGTGACTCATTTTGTCAGTCAAACAAATGCTAAAAATGAAAATACAAATCACCCAACAACCCTGAATATCCTAATGGGATACAGACCCTGCCTGACTAACACATACCCTTGACATTTTGCTGATCCTTGTGAGAACAGTTTTTTAAATTCAAAAAAACCCACCTTCCTATTTCTGCACAGGTTAAACATAGTAATTTTATTGTTTGTGTCTAACAAATCCACAATGAGCCATCAGCGAGTTCAAATGATTTTCAGCAGATACTGGCAAGATGGATCCAGTTCACTCTGCTTAAGTGTAGGCATATACCGCTGATAGCATTCCAGAAGTGGGGTGCCTAATTATGCATTTCAGTAGAAATCCTTGAGAACAAAAAGAGGATCTGCAAAGATTTTTCTAATTAGGCTTTTTAATATAGTTTACAAATGGTTTCTAACTAAATTAGGACTATTGTCGTACTTTCGTTTCAGCCTCTGAAAATAACCTTTTCTGCTGAAAGTAAAATATACAGAATATCAAAACGTTGTACTTCAAAGATTTTCTATAATTCTGTAATGAAAGATTTAATGGCAATATTCCATAAAGGCAATAGGTAGACAGGTAATTCCTGAACTGTATAGGTAACATCTTGGAAATACAATTAGGATCAGTAACTTATTGGACTATCAGTGAATACGTTGATAATTTCTCCAAAGATAATGCCTATAATGTCTCTAGTTCAGGTTCAGTTAAGAACCTTTAGAAATACTTTAACTGGCTGTTAAGCTGATGACAAAATCTTGACTGATCTGCTTAAATCTCTGGAATGCCCTTTTATTTCCTCAGAAGTTATATTAGTCTGTTTCTCCACATTATGTCCTTGAAACATTTGTTCAACTGTATGAAGCAAAAATAATCCTTTCGCCTGAAGACACATTACATGGAATAAATCCACTTACTCTGTGCTACAAGTAGAACAGTTCAATGAAGTAAATTCATTGTCAAAATGTCACAAGCTGTTAAACCCTTTACTGCATGCAAAATTTGCCTTTATTCAAGCCCTGTGTTCATTCAACATAAAAGTAGCTCCTACAACCAATATACCAGCATTTGTAAATCACCTTTTTTTTTTTCCTTAGAAAAGAGACCAAAAAAATATCCCTTACCCAGCAATGTAGTTCTTAAATCTTGTGATTCAAAATATATCAAAGAGTTAGACTTCTATATAAGTATTATTATCTTTATTATCCTGAAACTTTCAAACAAGTTAAACATAGTAATTTTATTGTTTGTGTCTAACAAATCCACAATGAGCCATCAGCGAGTTCAAATGATTTTCAGCAGATACTGGCAAGATGGATCCAGTCCACTCTGCTTAAGTGCAGGCACATACCGCTTCAGTTCTCCACCAAAACACCTAAAGAATTCAGGGAGCTGACATATTCCCCCAGCACTGAACTCACAGGAATCCATTACCAAGGATACTGAGGAACTTGTCTTTGTTTGCTCCCACTGCTTCTGAGTTCTTGTGGACTCTGAATGACTTTTTTGATTTATGAAGTTTTTCATTTACTTTAAGTTAGCCTAAGGCTTCACCAGAACCTAAGTGCTTGTAAGTTATGGACAACTTCTCCCTCAAGCTGAGCATGTTTGGGGACAGGGAAAGTTCTGTTCCAGACTCTACAAATCCCAATATTTCCACGAAATATATGTCAGATGGAAAATAAGTAACTTTAAAACCAGAATCTAAAGTAGAAGAGAGATAGCAGTGATTTACAGGGAAAATCCCATTTAACTTTAGTAAAATGAGAAACATAAGGAAGATGACAACGTAAAGAAATAAAATATTTAAAATGAAGGCAATGGAAGTGATCTGCGCCAAACATGCAACCAGCATCTAGAAGGCTACATTTATAGCATAATAAGATGTTAAAAGTATGCTGGGTGCATTTTTTCCCTGGATTGTCAACTGCGCCTTGCTAATGAATAGTTGAACTTTTTTAATGCCCCTTTTCTATGTCTGGAACATCTAAAAGAAAAAAAACAGAGAAAGCTAGGTTAGACACCCAAGGAAAAAAAGACAACTGGAAACACCAGATACAGAACCTTTTACTTTCCCCTATAGCAGAGAAGATTTTTAAAGCAGTGCTACTTTCTCCATGTCTTTCTCATGCTTTTTTCAATATTACCAGTCCACTAATTATCACCATATATCAGTGCTGTATGCTTTTTCTTACTGTGTTTTTTGAACACAGTGTTTTGGTCTTTGCTTTATAGCAAGGGTGTGCCTCTACTCTACTTTTTTCAACATCTTTTCCCATGCCTCACCCAATTCAGGCAGAAGGTGATCACTTCAGTTCATCACCTTTTACCATCTTTTGATCCCATATCCTCTCACATAATGAACTTCCATTTCCCTTTGAAGTCTTAAGGAAAAGCAAATCAGTTGAATGCTGACTCCCCCTTGAAGAGTAATCATCCACCTTTCTTTCCTCACAGCAAGCTGACATTTTTATTTCCTTTCATGGAGATCCACATTTGCCACTACTCTCTATGTAACCTAGAGAAAGCTTTCCACTTGCTCTTCCACTAGTATTTTAGAAACTAAGATCACTGCAAAACCACACTCAATAAACACTACACACTTCTTATGTTGTAATAAAGACTATATCCATGTTTTTATGTTTCCACGTAACTGCTCAATTTTGTGAAGTCCTTTGTAATACCAACGCCTTTACTTTAGCAGCCCTGAAATGATTCCTTTTGGAATTATTGGTTACTCTCATCCAGGATGACTATTTGCCTCCTTCTGATAGTTATTCTTTTCCTGAGTTGCTTACAAAGCTCCTTTTTCCATGGATTTCAGTATTATTTAGGGCACTCGAAGAAACCTTCAGGACTAAGCCCTAAGTAAAGCATGAAGGCAAGACCATTGCTGTATGGAGCTGGCTGTCCAGCCCTAAGAGAAAAGGAAACAGATGTTTTTGCCTAATAGGACTTCTTTGTTCACCTTTTACAGCAGCACCAACTACATCTACTACATCTACTACAAGTCAAAAGAAGTAGGTCCTTACTCAGCATGTGAACACTTCATACACAGATTGCTTAGCAATGGCTGAGAAAAGGGTAGAGATTTTTTTTGGTTTTTACTTTTAAATCCTGTTTCTCTCTATGTTTCCCAAGTCACTTCCCTGTTGACAGGAATAATCAGGACTTCAAACTGGTAGATTAACAACAGATAGGCTAAAGTGGTCAAAAAAGTGAAGTTTAGTACCTTGAACAGCTCCAGGACTCAAACCCCTTTGAAATTCAAGGGATTAGTCAATAGATTTGCTGACAAGAATGAAGGAAGAGCCTGAGCGTTGTCTGTTTGCATGTTGAAAGCAGAGATCTCTGATTTCTGACACGTTAAAGCACTTAAGCAAATGTGTAACTTAAGTGAATTTATCAGTGCTATCAGAAATAGCAAAGGGGCTCAGAGAAGTATCCGGCATACTGTGTTTCCAGAGGGTTGGTCCAACAGCATACACTTTCACTAGAGCCACAGAATGCACAAAACATTTCAGGCTTATTCTGAAAAAGTCTGAATTTTGCCTGGTGTATAACCTTCAAGTCCTAACAACCATGTTTCAAGTTTCACCTGAACCATACTTTTCTCTGCATAAAAATGTATCCTGGCATGCCTTTACCTGTGCCATTCTCTTAAGACTTCCTATGAAATGCTGCACGACTAAACATTTTCTCTGGTGGAATCTCTACTTAGCAGCATCTATAAAAAGCTTCTTATACTACTTGTCATAAACCTTCTTTTCCAAAACACGATTGCAGTCAACTTGGAAGTTACAGAAAGAGTGTTACTAAAGAGAATCTAACAATTTTACCAATGCAATAATAATAGCAAACTAGATGAGATTACTGCCATGAAAGGCTGTGGATATCACACTCTAAAACTGTAATCTGTTGCCTCAAAATTCCCAATGAGTCACTTCTAGATATCAATGCACTTCATTTGTATTCCTGGGCACAATTAATTCTTCAAGGCATCCTTTGGCTTTCAAAGAGTTTCACAGAAGATTAATGTAGACCAAACTCTCTGAGGAAAATGGAGAAATGATGTGATGAAACTCAAATATGTAATGTTCTCGTCTTCTGAAAAGTAACTGGCCAATTACCAGACTATAGTTTAGGCAGTCATGGTTCTAAGAAAGTCACATCTCTGTCCAAGGGTGTTTGGAAAGCAAACCACCCAGCAGCCAGTTTTCTGACAAAACCTCACCCTATGGGGAAGCCACACTGGGAGAGTCTGTTCCTGAAGGACTGCACCATATGGGAAGGACCCATGCTGGTACAGTTCTTGAAGAACTGCTGTATGAGAGAATGACCCATTTTGTAGAAGGTCATGAAGAACTGTATTCCATGAGAGAGAACCTGCACTGGAGAAGGAAAACAGTATGACAAGGGAAAACTGGCAAAGACAAAGCATTATGAGCTAACCACAACTCCCATTCCCCATCTCCCTGCACCACTTGGGAGGAGGATGTAGAAAAGCAAGGACTGAAACTGAGTCTGGGAAGAAAGAAGGGGTGGAGGAAGGTGTTTTTATTTTTTTTCTTATTTCTCACTATCCTACTCTGTGGGTAATAAATTCATTTTCCCAAGTCAAATCTCTTTTGCCCGTGATGGTAATTCATCTCCCTGTCCTTATCTCAAGCCACAAGTGTTTTGTCATAGTCTCTCCCCTGTCCTGTAAAGTAGGGGAGTGACAGAGAATCTTGGAGGGGACTTGGCAGCCAGACAAGGTCAATCCATCACAATGTTGTTCTTGTCTGCTGACAAACATGAGACTAAAGTCAGATTTTACTTTACCAGACAGCTGTAATTTAATGGATTCCATAATGTCATTTAGGTTTATTCTACTTCTTATTCTACTACTAATGAAAATACCATTTGCCCTCTAGTAAATAAATCACATTTATCACATTCAAAGTTTAAGATGATAGTTAAATTTAATATAAATTCTTTCACTTTAACATTACTAAAAACAAGACACTAGCATGGAATTTCATTTTTCAGAGCAAGGAGCAGCAGCCATTTTGCAAACTGAAGATCAGAAAATACAGTCATAGGAAAAGTTTAGCTCACCATTCATTTGTGCTTTGGGGACATCGATTAAAAGGGCTGATGTGCTGTTCAAGTAATTAGTGATGGCAAGTGTCCTGTCTCTGGATACTAGGGAGTTGTATTGAAGTGCTGTTAAAGTGCAGTTCTCTGTTCAAATTCATACTCTGGTGACCAGTAACGAGCACACAGTATGTTCAATTCATCAAAGTGACTGCTTGTGTCTGTTCAGTATAATTAAGGTCTATAAACACTGTTCATCTTTCTTAATGCTAAAAAGGATGCAAGTATTGCCAACAAAGTTCCTTTACTATAATGGCAGTACAAAATCAATTGTTTTTAAGTCCAGAGAGCGTAACCAGGTAAGCTGACATAATGAAAAATACGGCCCACTATTTCAAATAGTGCTTATGCTTGAATGCACTGGATCAAATGTGAGACTAACATTAAGTATATTGTTCGGTCTCCATTTAAAATATTTTACAACAATACCATGGTGACCAATTAAAGTAGAATGGGTTATGCAATCCCTTAAATTAAACAGGACTTTTATAAAATGCTACATATAAAATGAAAAACCAACCTTACATGCCCCAACAATTTGCAGTGGTGTTATGTTGCCATTTTCTCATAGGGAGAAAAAAATCTATTTCAAAAAAATGTCAGAGAGGAGAGGAGAGATTGCAGAGGATGTTTGTTCACCAAAATATTCTTTCTTCTTGCCATTTGAAGGATACTTATATTAACAGAATGCAAACTGATGGGAAGCGTCAAAAACTGAAAGACTGAAAAGTTACACAATGTACATTACTATTTTAATAGTTTTTCCTTACTAGGTTCCAATATGAAAAACAAGAAAAAGTTTCTGAACTGCTTAACATGACTCAGAAATTCAGCTCTGTGATCTACTACCCTTAGGGCAACTCCAGTGCTATATGTACACTCAAGCTGGTAACCATGGCAGAACAGTGATCCAGCCTAACAATTTACAATCTTAGTTATTTTAGACACCTTCATTTCAAATATCAGCTGCTTGTATGAATACACTTTAAAGCACAAAAGCAGGTTCAAAATTCTGCTACTGCTAGTGCTGACATAAACCCCTATGAAGCTTGACATTCACAAACTAAAATCCTCAATGTGCACAGAACACACTGACAGATCATGGTTTTAAATGAGTCGAAAGGCATTTAAAGATCTTTGACCCAATGAAACTGAGAAATAAGACTCAGACTAAAATCTCACAGTAGACATTGGAAACCTCTTTAAGAAGTTCAATAGACTTTAAGTCCATTACCAAGCAACCAGCAGCCAAGCAGAAAAAAATGTTATTTTTCTACTTTTAAATATCCAGCAAGATTAATAAAAAGGTAGGGAAAACAATCACAAGGATTTAGCAGTGCTTTCTCGTAGTGAATTAGCTTGCTTTATAATTTAGTAACTGAACAAATTTCCCAGCTTTTAGTTGTATATATTTCTTGCAATGTCCTAATTTTTCTTTCTTTTACTATATGTAACACTTTGTTTTGTGTTGTTTTGTTTTTCAGACAATAGGAGTTGAGCTTTAGGTTGGTTAACCTACTTCTATTGAAGTGGGCCCTTTCCCCCAGGTAATTCAAATTATAATATTATTAAAAATGATACCATAATTTAAATATTCATGACATATCTGTACTAACATATTATTTATAATATAATACATTGGGATTATATTTTCATATATTTATATGAATATTAAATATATTTTGTATGTAGATTATAACATACTTTATGTAAGCAGGTTAAATTATAACTAGTTTCCAAACAAAACTGGTGTTACTATGTTCAACTAGCAAGATCTTCACTGAGTAGGTGTTCCAGCTGCTGTCTCCTCGCAGCTTTTCCTGGTGTGTTTGGTGTAACTCAGCTAAACAAATTCAAAAGTGCAGGCCTCTTCACTGCCTTCACATTTTGTCTCTTTTTTTTCCAATTGCATATTCTAGAGCAAAGGGTTAGCATCAAAATCCCAGTGAATACTATTCATACTAAATGTTTAATTTAGTTCATTACTGCAGTAAAATTCAGCCACCCAACAACTACAATTTTCCATCACTCCTGCCCTGAGTATGCCCCTGAAATGTCCAGTAATATAATGAGTTGAAGACCAGAGACCTTGAACGATCCACTCTCAAAGCAGTACAGGTGATCCTTTGCTGAGGTCTTACCATGTCTTACCATGGCATGCAGCTGGTAGGGTTAACCTTTTCACTCTGTGGCCTAGAAGAGACCAGATGACAACTAGGATGAGGCTGGGTTACAAAGGTTCCACATGACAAACTACTGTATAGCAGCCTGGCTTACTTAAAAACTATACACCACACGCGTGATGGAAAGGACTGATTATAAGCACATGATGGATGTTATTGATATATTTGAGGAGTGATCTGAAAGGAATTATGCACAGTTTAGAAGAATAAAAATAGCAGGGGGGGTTCTATATTTTTAGTTTCTGGTTGAGCGACTGACAGACTGGAAAATGTTCCCACCAATCAGGACAAATAGTAAAGGGATAGGACCAGTCAAGACTATAAGACTATTAAGTCTAAAGGTCTGTTCAACTATTATTTTCTTAAGCACAAATTTTTTCGTTTCTTGACATTTTCTTTACTTCTTTCCCTCTTTATTTTAAAGTTGTAATTTTGATATAAATGAAGTTACCTAGATAGCAAAAACTAGAAATAATTTAAACTGTTTTACAGTGGTTGCTGTTTGTATTTTCCTTATACATCATGCATTTCTTTCTGCTCAGATACTGCAAAAATAAACTTTTAATTTATACTTTTCTTTATAATTTGTTTCTGCTAGTATGCTGACAGGAACAATATATGTAATTTCAAGATAAAGTCTTTTGTTCCCTAAAATATAGTATCCAACCACTATTGTTTCCACAGAGTCTGTAGCATATTTGGGAATCAATGAGTAGTTATGAGTGGCTATAAATAATTGACCATATCAGTTATGTATAGCATCCAGTATTTTTATGTTGATGGACCTTGTGGAAAGTTACAGCATAAGTCCCAGGATGCTCCATTACCAACTCTGATTTCAAACTCAGAAGTAAATTTTTCCTGCTACTGGCTTCATTTTTCAATCTGGAAAGAATTTGCTTCTTTTTAAAGAAAATGTATAATTGATTTTAAAATTTTGCACAAAAAATAACACTACACATTTCCCAGAACCTGACTACTTTTTGTTAAATTCACATTTAAGACTGTTAATGTCATAACAATTTGTAACAAAGTAATCACAGAAGAAAATTACTCCTGATGCAGAGATGCAGAGAGCTGATGCCAGGACATTAAAACTGCTGCTTTAGGTCTATTACCACTCCGAGCTCTACAAATTTATTTCACCTTTTAACTCTGCTAATCCTAAACATTCCCATGCTCAACCTAAAAAGTTCATATGTAGTTGCAGGAGCCTCTTGAGTTCTGACTATAGAGCTTCAGCAGCAGATAGCTGTTCTTGCCAAAGACAACCAATGAAGACCAAATTTCCACTACAGAACACTTTAGCTGTGCATAAACCTTCTCTGCAAAACTCTAGCTGTTTGAACTACCTTCTATGGAGACATCAGCTTAAAGCTCACTTCCTTGAACTTCAAATATTGGCAGGTATTAATTTTACCCAATAGTCCAGTGGACTGTTACTCTGGCTTATAAAATATACAAAGGTAACAGAATCATGAGGACAACTGTATCCAGTAAAATCACACTTCCATTGACCCCTACCCTGTATGCAACATTGCATGCCCCTAGAGGAATGTAAACCCACAGCTTTTCCCTACAACATTGTCACAGATTTCAACAATTTGCACTGAAAGAACCTCCTTGTCCAAACATGACATTTTCAAAAGTTATTTTTAGATAGCCTTTACTAGACACTTTTTCCATTAGAATATCCAGTTGTCTTACTATCTACACAAAATTTTAGTGTTCACAACAGTTTGCAACAAGGAATTCCATAGCTGTGTTACACAATGAGTGAAAAACAATGTTCTTTGGATTGCCTTGCCATAGACTAGATTTACCTGTTGTCCCCTTGTTCTTGTACCGGATGGAAAAAGGAGAAATCATTTTCTATATATCTTCTTTTTGTAACTGGTGGTCTTATAGATACAGATTTATGCTATTCATTCTTCATGGGAAGGAAGCCATACTTTTGATTACCCTTGTCATCTTTCCCTGAAGCTTTTTCAGTTGCTGGTTTTTTTTCTGAGATTGGTTACATCAGTACTCTGCGTATCAATCAAAATAACATGCATCACAGTATTATACACAGCAATAGTAATACTCTCTATTTTTGTCTCTATACTTTGCCTAATGGCAAAAATAACAGCACAGTCTGACTGTTATAAGGTATTACCATTTCCGTAGAACCTCCTATTTCAATTATTATTCCTGGATTATGCTTTTTCACTTACAAAATTACAGACTCTGTGCTAAGATACCTTCTTTCTCCCATAAAATGTCACTTCACATTTACCCATATTCAACTTCATTTGCCATTTTATTGTCCTGTCTTTCTGTTGAATACAGTGTTTTAATACAGTTCTTCATATCTGCTCCTACCTGAAACAAACACTATAGCCAACATACATTCTTACCTAATGATACACACTTCTTTTCCAGAACACCGGTAAATCTACTGGACTGCCTGCACCTGCAGAGTTGCAGAGTCCCTGAAAAACTGTATGGGTGAGACTGCTATACTCTGAAAACTTTATTCTGGGCCTTGTTGTATTTATTTTTCAGCCAACCACCTGCCCCTTTAAGATCTGTTTTCTTTAACAGTCAAATAGTCAGTGGTAAGGGATCTTGTCAAATGACTTCTGGAAATGAGAGGATTATTTCTACTCAGCACTTGAGAGGCCACCCCTGCAGCCCCATGTGCTGTTCTGGGTTCTTCAACACATAAGAGAGATGGGATTGTTCAACCTAGAGACTTATGGGTGGAGCCAGGCTTCTTTCAGTGGTGCTCATCTACAGGTCAAGAAGTGTGGTAACAAGCTAGGCCAGCTGCACCTGCTGTTTGGTTTTTTAGGACCAAAAGGGAATGCCTTTGGCGTCGGGGCTGATGTTTTGACAAAGAATGCTGTGTTCTCAAAGTAGAAAGCTACTTAAAAAGTATGCGTGATACGTGACTGAAAACAGTCACAGGATGGGAGAATGAGTGTGTGGAGTCAAAACACTGGGTTTGCAAAAAATTCTGGGAATTCTAATCAACTAATAACAACATCAGGTACTTTTTACCAAAAAAGGCTAATAAAGGGGAACATGGAGAGAGGTCTCCGGAGAAATCTCAAAATCGAATTCTGTGTGTGCAATCTCATTCATCCATTGCCGAAAAGAGGTAATAGGCACAAACAAACTACTCTTCTAGTAGCAGTAGCCTGGTGCTTTTATTTCTGGAGCTCGGTTATTGGATTCTATCCTCTGTGACTTGTGCATTTAAAAAAGAATAGGTTAAAGAAAAGTTTGTCTTGTCTGCTGCGTACTTTAGCCATGTAGGCCTTTAAGGATAAAAGCCAAGGTTGTATTTTCCTCCTTTCTGTTTCTGCCATCAGTCTTGAGGGAGAGGCAGCATCCTTGGTGCTAATTTTCATCTGTGAAATGGGAGCTCCTATAGAACTGAAATTTGCTCCAGAGAAGTGATTTCCTAGCATATTGTTGAAACATTAGTTGAGCAAGTTAAACATGTAATAGTTCCTCCATGTTAATTTTATATGACCAGTGTCCTTTGAGGATAAATTCTTTTGAAATAAAGAATGGCTTAATTTACTGTAACACAGTTTTAGTATTCTCTATACCAACAGAAAACCGGGAGGGCAGAGAGTCTCATGCTGAAGCACTCTACGGACAGACTAGTGCCATATTTTGTGTTTTGAGCTTCAAGGCTGGAAATTTAACCCAGGTCATTGAAACATCACCTTACATACCCTTACCATCCTAGGAGATGAGCAGGGAAATTCAAATATCTCTGCATGACCATAATCCCATTACAGTTTAGAAAAAAATCTTTTGGAAAAGCAGAAAAAAAATTGAGGTTTTCCTCAGCTTATTCTTAGAATAACTTCTATTTCTTGATTAGTAAGCATATGTAAACCACACATCTGGACTAAAAGAAAGAGCTTTGGGTATCTAACACAAATGTGGAGGTATCATAACTGTCTTGAGTATTGCTCATTAAACATTTCCTGCTCTTGTGATTACTTCACACGTTTCTGCTGTGAATCCCCCTTTTAGAATAGAAAGTTATCCCCAGGTGAGTAACAATTCTGTTGACGAAGCTGATAAGTCAGGTTGTCTCTGGATACATGTTTCTATGCCCTTTGTTCATGTCCAGTTTCACCTGAATGTTGGGTTTGATTTTTGTAATGATTTTCTCCAAGGGCTCAAAGTTACTTTTAGAACAACTCTCTTTCAGGTTGCCATTTAAAGGTCATCCTTCATTCCCAGTTAACATTTACAGAGTTTGAAACAGGATTATACAGGTTTAAAATAGAAAGATAGTTTACTGTTGTACGGCAAATCCTCTAGTATAGAAACTGAAATAAAAGGAATTGGATCAGCAAGAAGGGACTTTCATATTTCAGAGAACAAAGACTAGAGGGATAGAATGGAATACTTTGGAGTAAACCAAAGATGGTATGCTTGTGGCATTAAAAAAAAAAATTAGTATAAGAAGATTTAGGTGATAGTTGGGAACGGTGTACTTGTCTAGGATCCTGTGTTGCGAACAGCTATACTGCATTACCTGTCTACTGAGTTGTTATTGACACTCATTCAGCTTCTCTACTAACAGAGATTGACTTACTCCAGCTTGCTTTCAGGAGTCAGAGATGTTTACACCTTGATTAAAACATACAAGTAAGAAATAGACAACTGAGGATTATAAAGTCCTCCTAACGGTACAGCCAAACTCCTTTGCCTTTATTCATGTCCATCTTTTCCTCCCACAAGTAATCTCATCAATGGTACTATTCAGCCTGAATAAATAAAGCAAACCAGATTTTCAGAACGGCTTTTTATTAGGTGCTGGTCTTCAAAAATAGATTTCTGTGCAGCATTGTAATTCTGACTGCACTACTGATTTGGAATTGATTGGAGTTGTACAGTCTTTGTGTCTTTCAGGTAGCTAAAACACAGCCCATGTAAACTACAAACATTTTTTAAAGCAAATTTCTTAGAGCACTTTCTAGTGAAGGCTATTTTTGCAACAGTTTGCAGATGTTTGGTTCAGGTTTCCTTTAGAGAATTGTTCACTTAGTACTCTGACCTGATGCAAGGGAAACTTAGATCATTCTAAATTATTCCAAGTGTGTAATAAAAGGAGAAAAGACAGATGTCAGTTGGCAAAATAAAAATGGCTTGTTTTCTAATCTATACTTTTAGGGGTCTATGGAGTTTGGTTTTAATTTTTATTTTTATTAGGGTATTTTAAAATGGAGGAGCATACTGGGGCTTTCTGAGGGTGGGCAATTAAATTTGTTACGTAATGAATTAACTTGGCTGTTAGCTGACCTCATGGATTTCTTTTGGGAAGGTATTAATATATGAAGTAGTTGCTTTTCAAAATATGTTGTCATGTTCTTTTAAGAGAGTTTTCTACAATTCTTAGGAACCACAGGTTCAAAATCAGTTTAACAAATTTTTTCTTCATTGTAAAATAGCTTGAGATGAAGAAATAATACTGCATCTGAAACCTGCTGGAGTTTTTAGCAAGAACTCCACTTTCTACCCAAATATGTGGATATAGAATGTTTGGTTGATATCACAGAATCACATAGTGACTGAGGTTTGAAGGGTCCTCCAGAAAATACCTCCTCCAATACCCTTGTGTTATTGTTTACTTTGGCTGAACACCAGGTATCTACTGGGCCTGTGCCCAGTCCCCCTGGAGGGAAAGGGAGGGGGAAAGGGGGGAAAAGAAGGGAAGAAAAACAAACTAAGGAATCGAAGCTGCTAAGAAAGGGTGTTTATATTTACAAAAAGAGGGAAGATGTTATAAACACTATATGTGCAGAGAAGAACTAAAAATAAAGATACTTCCCGACAGCTCTTCTCCCCTGAAGGAACTGCCCGACTGCTCCAC
The DNA here is from genome assembly GCF_003945725.1 of Corapipo altera. NCBI lineage: Eukaryota > Metazoa > Chordata > Aves > Passeriformes > Pipridae > Corapipo > Corapipo altera. The sequence continues at coordinate 23,096,716 of NW_020884875.1, read as the reverse complement.
TCAGCTACTCAGAAGAGAAGGGGCCACTTGTTTTCTTCCCATCTATTTTATATCTGAGCTGACATAACATGGTATGGAATACCTTATTGGTAAAATACACATCAAATGACCTATCCTATTTCCATTTCCTTCTCAGGGAGAGTAATAAATCCATTACACCCTGTCACCTATAGCTGGCTGGTCAGGGACATGCCCAGATGGTTTTTGCATATCTCAGGCAAAGTGTCTTCACAATCTCTCCAGGCAGCCTTTTCCAGTTCTCAGTCACCCTCACAGTAAAGTGTCTCCTTACATTCAGAGCGACAAGTGGTATGACTGCTCACATGCACAGAAAGGGCAGATGGAAGTAGTCTATACATGACAATTGTTCCCAGAGGATAAATATTAGTGCCTTTGTACCGATCAGGAATCACTGAGTTAATTCACCTGATTTTCTTATGCAGAGTAAGAGCATTCATGTGAAAGTCTTCACTAGGGATGGATGAAAAACAATACTGCAAATCTTTCAGTTAGATTTTTATTGCACCAAAATTATTATTCCCCAAGAAAAGGGTTGGGTTGTTTTGGTTTTTTAAATAAAAATTATATAATACGTGGTAGCATAACACAATCACCAAACAAATCAAACCCAGTTATCATCCAAAACTTCATCTGAAATTTCTTGAAAGTAACAAATTCACAAAGGGCTTGTAAGCCCATGGAGACCATTGAGATTGACTTGTGATGAGTTGAATCGTCTGCAATGAAACAAGTATTCACAGATCTGCCTCTTGTAAAGAATGTGGTAGCCAGTTCACTCTTCTCCTTTAGGAAAGTGAAGTTTTGTATCCAACTGCACAGTCCCAAGAAAATGGAGATCAGTAAGTTATTTTCACTTTTTTCCTATGGTTTGCCAAGCATACAATGGAAAAGGGCATTTTTCCAGATGCTGACCATGAATGTGGTGCTTGTATACAACATGATTCTAATTTTATTTTTAAAAAGAAAAAGAAAAATTTTTTTTGGGGGGGGAAATTAAAACTATTTTAAAATCAAAACAAAACAAATCTAAACAAACAAAACCGAGGAGATACTGTAACAGAAGTGGTTGGTCATTTTGCTCTATCTGTAATGCCTCATTTGACAGTTACATTGCAGAACATTTGCTTCTCCAAAGTATAAAACCAAAACCTACAACAACAAAGTAAAAATTCCTCTCTCAGGCAGGTACAAGCATTACAAACCAATTCCTGTGCACAGAATAGCCAAAGGTATACTCTGTCAAAATCTTCCACCAAGAGTGACTTAATGAACATGTTTTGTCCCATCTTACAGTCACAGCAGCAATTTATCACTATCCCAAGTGCCATTCTCCTCACGCATTTTCCCCTGCAGACATAACTAAAACCACAGAAGTCCAAATTTCGAAAGATTTCTACCCCTCACACATGGCTTTCTTACCTTTTTCTTGCTCCCACTCTTTATTCATTCCACCTTACTCCTTGTAATTACTAGAAGCAAGGACAAAAGGAGTTGAGATTTCCTGAGATCCTTCACTATTTCTCGCTATGTGTACTTGGCTGCATGTCATTTGTTCTCCTGTCAACCATCAGAGGGAACACACAGAGAATGCTAGACCCCAGTCTGTATGGAGAGTTTAGAAGTACCAGGATGGACATACCTCAAGCATAAGGAGATGAGGAATTGTTAAAGAACACCTTTATGTACATCACAGCTCCCAGTTACGGATACAAAGCTCTCAGTTAAAGTTAAACAAAGGAAGAGGTAAGATGAAGGAGATGAGACACTATGATGAATAAAGGCATCCATCTTTCCCAGAAACTCCCTTTCAAATTGGGCTTTCTGACTCAGCTGGGAAAAAAATCATAATTAATATGATGAACCAGTTCCCTGAAAATCTTTTCTACTACTTAGTTTTCAGACACCTCTATTTCTGAAATGAAAAATTGTCTTTAGTTGCACTAAGGCTCATTATGCTAGGTATTTCAAGCTGTCCATACTTTTTGATTATTCTAAAAACTGAAGAAGATGAAAGTCTCATACTTCAGATGACCTTATGTTACCACAAGTGCTTTTCTCTTTTGTTCTTCCAAGTGCCTTCCAAACCAAAACTCTCAGCAGAGTATGACACCACAATCTAACAGACATTCTTCATACAAACAGTACTCCTTAGAAAAACCTGCAAAAGCAGGCATGCGTGTGCACACACACAAGGGATTGCTGCACGGTTTTATGCTTGTGCCATTCCTATTTATGTCTGATGTGACAAAGGTGGGTATATAAAAATGCTATGCACTGTTTTGAGAGCATATACTGAAGGCATTAGCAACACGTATTAGCAGATAACTTAAGACTTACCGAGAGCAATCTGTATCTTTGCCTGGACATGCAGAGTGGTCAGGCAGAATGAGGATATACAGGCATCACCCACAAAAACACTTTGCAACTGCTGGCCAACTAAAAGTAGAGATAGCTTCCAATGTGGGACTACAAACTGCACCACAGCATGTTCCTCACTTTGGAAAAACACAGTTACATTAGGATGACACAAGAAGAACATAATGAATACACCAGGACCACTTACAGATAATTTCCAGTGGCTTCTGCCAGTTCCAAGAAAACACAGTATAAGTTATGTGCTCATATACCTAACTCTTCATTTCCTCATCAAGAATTTGCTGAACTCACTATCCTGGGAAATCACATGGTATTAACCCATAGCCTTAAACTTTTCATTTATGCTATATTTTAGTTAAATCTACAGTTATTAAGTGTAAAAAAATACATATTTTTCATCAAAAATAAAATGCCTTTTCAGGGCAATTTTTTGCTCTGTAAGGAACCTAGGGTCAAGACACAAAGGGAAAAACATCACTGGAACGGTGAGTACTTTATACTTACATTTGGCTCAAGTGATCAGTCAAGCAATGTAAAATAAACTTGTTTCTTCTATGTTAAGACAAGTATTAGCATTGTTTATTTTTCCCCTTTAAAATTATTGTACATTTTCAAATGCAGAAATTGCAACTTTTGGACAATCAATTGAAATTCTTGAACTATCAATGGAAAGAAGTCATATTTTTCAAACACTGATATTTTTCAAATGGGTTTTCATATGTAAAAGAACTTACAAAAATCAGTGTTTTAAGTCTGTCTTTCTGTATGTCAAAGAAGACATATGAAGATGGCAAAACAGAAGAAATTACTCAAAACAGAGAATATGTAAATGATGGACTATGAAATACTGCTGTGTATTAATCATACATTTATGTAGGAGTTACATTATAGCCAAGCATGAACAAAACTCTCTGGTGAGTTCCACTCTGTTTATATTGTCCAAAATTACCATGCCTATATAGTGATTGTTAGTGACAGACCTCTTTTTAAGAGTAGTGTATCACTTCATATTCCACTTTGCTCTTGTTTAACTGCATCTAAAATATATTTTCACATCAATGGTAATTTTCTCCCCTCTTAGGGAATATAAACTCTTTGTTAGACTTTTTACATTTTTAATTTAGATAGTGTTAGCATTTCTAATGAAAATACTTATCTCATTCCTGAAAATTTCACTGCTTAACTGAAGCTGATGAGTGAGCAGGCCATCTTGTTCTTTTCCTTATTTGGAGAAGAACAAACTCATCCAACCAGGGAGGCGGAATACTGTATTCCATAGTGAGACAAACACTTTGCCAACAAATACTTCTCTAGGTTCACTAAGAATTATATGCCCTCCGAGACATTAATTCCTCTCATTTCTCTGTGCTAGAGACAGTTCAAGCAGCAGTTCTAGAAACAAGATTCTCTCACTTTGCACTATACATTTTTGTTTAAATTGACTTGCTACCATTCATATGAAGAAGAAATGCGCTGTTCAAATGTTCATTCACTTATATTCCAGCCTGCCTCAAATTTACAGTGTTTTAATAGTTGTTTTCGATATACCTCAGGAAAAAAAAATAGTTAGTTTGCACATTAGTTTGCACAGCTTGAAAACACACAAATGTAGCAGGCATTTTGGAGGATTTATGACTAACTAGAGAAGAAAGAGGGACAAGGCTTCAACTGTCCATCTTAATTGCAGACAAATTAATACCTTCACACCCTATTTAATTTCTCTTTTTTTCCTTGAAAAATATGAGACCACTTGACCAATGTATTTCTTCATTAAGATATCATAATATCAGATCACTGATTTCAACTTCTTAGCTACACTGAGGAGATGACAGAACTGCTCAGATTATATTGTAAATCAATGTGAAGACTCTAAGGAAACTAACTGCCATCATAACAGATATTGTTCCTCTGCTCACTGGTCCAAAGGCACGTGATTTAAATTTTACTTAATTTCAGTTTTTAAAAATCCATTCCCTGACTTAGGTCTACTTGTAAGCAGAACATAAGATAGTGAATAGGAATTGGCCTTTAGTGAGGTTACAGCAGTGGTGCAGAAAGAAATGGCAACAGCTGTCACCTATCTGGACCTGTGCAAAGCATTTGACACAGTCACACAAAACATCCTGGTTTCTAAAATAGACATGTACGGATTTGACGGATGTACCACTCATCATCATCACCATGGCTAGGCTTTGCGAACGAAGATTTGGGAAGGGTTCTACCCATGTTTGTTGCAAGAGCATTGGTGGCTGAAAAGACCAATACAAGATAGACATGACCGGTTGCAAAAGGCACAGCAGAAAGACTCCCTAGGTGGTGTATTCAGCAAGGCACAATTCTTTCTGCATTATCTTTTCTCCTCAAGGGTGATCCTGCATGCTTTCTCAAAAGCATCAGCAGCATTATAGATGGTGTGTCTCCAGACATCCCAATTGGAGGCCAGAGTAAACCAGCTATGGTGATCAATATGGGCAAGGCTGAGATGTTGTTTCAGGGAGTCCTTGTATCTTCTCTTTGGGGCTCCTCTCTTGCAGCAGCCAGTGGCAAGTTCACCATAAAGCAAGATCTTAGGGAGGCCCCCTTTGGGGCATCATACTGAAAAAGACTGTGAATAGGGTTGGTGCAAGAACACAGCCTTGTTTCACACCATTCTTTATTAGAAAGGACTCAGAAAGTGCATTGCCATATCTGACTTGGCCGTGCTGATCCTCATGGAGTGAGATGATCATTGTAAGAAACTTGGGGGGACAACCTAAACGTTCCAAAATCTGCCACAGACCTTTTCTGCTCACAGTATCGAAAGCCTTGGTGAGGTCGACAAAGGTTACACAGAGACCTTTGTTCTGTTCCTACACTTCTCTTGCAGTTGTCTGAGAACAAATCCCATGTCTGTGGTACTCCTATTGGCTCTGAAACCACATTGGCTTTCAGGTAGAATTCCTTCTGCTATAGTGGGTATTAGTCTGTTCAAGAGTATTCTTGCCAGGATTTTGCCAGCAATGGAGAGCAGAGTAATAGCACGGTAATTTGAGCAGTCTGATTTAATACCTTTCTTCTTGTACAAAGTGATGATGACTGCATCACGAAGGTCTGATGGTAGTTCACCTAGTTCCCAACAGCACACCACAAACTCATGAAATTTAGCATAGAGTGCAAGGCCCCCATGTTTTCAGACTTCAGGTGGACTTCCATTAACCCCAGCTGCCTTGCCAATTTTCACCTGTTGTATGGCCTTGAGGGTTTCTCCTAAAGTGGGGGCAGTATCCAATTCTTATTTCACCGGTTGTTGTGTGATGGACTGAATGGTCGAGTCTTGGACTACACGGTTGGTACTGAAAAGAGTTTGAAAGTGTTCAGACCATCAATTCAGAATGGAGGTTTTGACTGGTAGAAGCCTTTGACCATCAGTGCTGAGTAAAGGGCTTTGGACTTGGTATGTAGGCTCGTATGCTGTTCTCAGGGCCTCATAGAATCCTTTGTGATCACCTGTATCTGCACATAATTGAGTTTTTTCAGCTAGATCAATCCACCACTTGTTCTGGATGTCATGGAGTTTCTGTTGGAGCTTGCTGCATGCAAGACGAAAGGCTGCTTTTCTTGCGTGACAGGATGGCAGTGCAAGGTGTGCTTGGTGGGCGGTTCTCTTCTTCCTCAACAATTCCTGGATCTCTTGATTGTTTTCATCAAACCAGTCCTTGTTCTTCTTGAGGAAGAACCTTAAGGATTCTTCAGATGATTGCAGGATGCTGTTTTTCATATGGTGCCAAACTGTTTCAGGAGAGAAATCTGCAGAATCTGTGGAATGGTTTTTGAGCCTCGTTTGAAGGTTTGCCTGGAATCTGTCTCTTGCTGTGGCTGATTGGAGATTGTTAACCTGGAGTCTTCTCCTTGGGACACTGTTCCTTTTAGGTTTGAATTTGAGACTGAAGTTGAGTTTACAGTGCACAAGCCGATGGTCTGTTTGGCATTCTGTGTTGGGCATCACGCGGGTATGGTGGACATCACGGACATCTCTCCATCGCACCAAGACATAATCGATGAGGTGCCAATGCGCAGATCTGGAGTGCATCCAGGTTGTCTTCAGACTATTTTTCTGCTGAAAGATAGTATTAATAATGGTGAGCTGTTGCTCCGCACAGAATTCTAGCAGAAGTCGACCATTATCGTTGCAGTTTCCAACACCATGCTTGCCTAATATTCCTTTCCATGTTTCAAAATTCTTACCTACTCTGGCGTTGAAATCACCAAGGATAATGACCTTATCATCTGCAGGAACCTTTTGGGTAAGGCAGCGCAGGTCAGTGTAAAATTTATCTTTTTCAGCAGGGTCGACTTGGAGAGTTGGGGCATACATACTAAAGAGGACGTGTTGCTTGTTGTGTAGTGGAAGGTGTAGGGAGATAATGCAGTCAGAGTGACCTGTTGGCAGATTTTCAAGTTTGGGAAGAATAGAGTTTTTGATCATGAAGCCGACTCCTGAGAGATGTTTTCTGGTTCTGAGCTTACCTGACCAAAAAAGTGTGTAACCGGCACCATGTTCTCTGAGGCTGCCTTCCTCGTGAAGGCGAACTTCACTGAGAGCAGCAATGTTGATGCTGAGACGAGTCAGTTCATGGGCAATTTGGGCAGAACGTCGCTCAGGACGTCCGCTATCCGCAGAATCAAGCATGGTTCTGATATTTCAACATGCTAGAGTTAGTTTAGGTACACCTTTGGAGGGAGGTGCATGCCTTTGTCTTTTGATCTCTGTGCGACCGCATTGGAAGAAGATGCCCATTGGCCTGCGGTTAACCAACCGGGTGAAGGTGGAGATGAGCTTTGTTTAGGCCACCTTTTCTAGGCCCCTCGCCGAGTGGAGCAAGCAGTGCTGTCCTTGAAAAGGCTGCTTGGTCGTTCAGGGTGCTGCCCCAAGAGACTGTCGTCTCCGGTCAGTCTCAAATGACCAATATCCTGAACCGCCTGCATGCAGGGTTGGGTCTGCGGCTTCCAGTGCACCTTTCACCTGCCGTTTCGACCCTCGCCCGTCGCTACAGGGTTTTTTGCATGTGGGTAAAGCCTTCAAGCCTGCACAATGGATTTTTTAGGTGAGATGCAGTATGCGCAGAACTGAACCCACCCTTTAATCCTAAGGTTCATCTACCAGGGCCGAGTAAGCTTGGATGGTTGCAGCGAGGTCCTCAGGATGTAGGTTTAATTAGAGTGAGCTTCTCTTATATGGATGGCCTTACAGGGCTAAGCGAACTCCATCTGCCCAGGTTTGGGATTGGAGTTGTCCTTCTCCAAGGATGACTGCCAGAAGGCTAACGAGTTCATCCTGCCCAAGAATGAATTGTATCTGGTCCTACGGTTTTGACCTGTCTGGCATGGGCGACCCTACCAAAGGCATGTACCATCGCCAGCATAGCTCGCAACCACACAGGGGTACACAGGTTTCATTCCTTTTGGAACAATTTGGGCAAGTCTTTCATTTCCTACTTTACTATCACCTATCTATATACAATCTCAAAGAAATACCCAGGAACAACCCTTTGTCCTGACCACCCTTTCAGGATGTAACAGAGCAAAGTAAATATATCCAGAGGATGCCGAACCTGGGCAGTAGCTGCAGGTGAGCCAGAAACAAACGAACAAACCAACCGTTCTGACCCCTGATCCAAGGCTGGGGTGCCTTTCAAGGCCCCAGCCTGGCTGGGACCCCCAACATTCTAAAAGAACCCATCATCCACCCTGATGTTATCCTTACCTCACTGTGTTACCACATATCTACACGCGCACTGCTCACCTGCAACATTTCATAAAGGATTGCCCCGCTCGCCCTCCCGCCAGTCTGAGGACACCCTTCCCCTCCCCCAGACCTGGAACTGCAAACCTCCGTGTGCTCCGAAGCTCCCCTCTCCTCTTCCACAGGGGCACAGCACCTGCCAGTGAGGTTCCCCCTCTTTCTCTCCTTTCACCCGCTGGGGCTACGGCGGGGGTTGACCGTGGCCAAGCCCGGGGGCCAGGGTCCTGACCTCTGCCGCAGGCAGCGTGAGGGCTGCTGGGGTCCCCAGACCTCCGCTGTATGCCGTGCGGGGGCTGCCGGGGTCTGGACCACTCAGTGGATATGGAATTGGTTGGATGGACACATTCAAAGAGTTGCGGTCAACAACATGATGTCCAAGTTGACAACGTGACAAGTGGTGTTCCTCAGGGGTCAGTACTGCGACCAGCACATTTTAACATCTTTTTTGGTGACATGGACAGTGGGATTGAACGCACTGTGAACAAGTTTGCTGACAACACTAGGCTGTGTGATGAGTTTGACATGCTGAAGGGAAAGGACAGCACCCAGAGGGACACTTTGACAGGCTTGAGGCATAGATCCAAGAGAACCTCATGAAGTTCAGGAAGGCCAAGTGCAAGGTCGTGTAGCTGGGTCGGCACAATCCCAATTATAAGTACAGGCCAGGTGGAAAACAGATCAAGAGCAGCAGAAGGACTTGGGTGAGTTTGTGGACGATAAACTCAACATGACCCAGAAACATGTCCTGGTAGCCCAGAAAGACAACCATATCCTGGACTGTAATAAAAGCAAAGTGACCAGCAGGTCAAGGCAGGTCATTCTCACCTTCTACTTTGCTCTACTCAGGTGGGGAAGACCCCACCTGGAGCACTGTGTCCAACTCTCAGACTTTCAATACAAAGAATACATGTGTACTTGTTGGAACAAGTCCAGAGAAGGGCCACTAAGTTGATCACAGGGCTGGAATATCTGTCCTATGAAGACAGTCTGGGAGAGTTGGGGCTGTTCAGCCTGGAGAAGAGAAGACTTTGGGGAGACCTTATAGCACTCTTACAGTACCTGAAGGGGGGTTAAAGAAGGTTCAAGAGGGACCTTTCACGAGGGCATAGAGTGGTAGGAAAAGGGGTAATGGCTTTAAGGTGAAGAAGGGTAGGTTTAGATTATATATTAGAAAGAAATTCTTTACTGTGAGGGTGGTGAGGCACTAGAACAGGTTTTCCAGAGAATTTGTGGACTCCCCATCCCCAGAGGTGTTCAAGAAGAGGCTGGAAGGGGCTTTGGGTTACCTGGTCTAGTGGGAGGTGTCCCTGCCCACGGCAAGGGGATTGGAGCTACATGATCTGTAAGGTCCCTTCCAACCCAAACCATTCTACGATTCTGTAAATAGCTTTCTCTGTCAGTCATGTGTCTGGTCAAACAAATAATGCATTTTCTATAATGGAGTACTATAGATAGAAAAACGTGGGAAATGCGTGGGAAGTATACTTCAACTGGTTTGTAGGATATGGGCAAACAATGCTGACTTTCCTTTCCCGGAATGGGAGATAAGAATTATGATCAAGGAAAGCTCCTCCAGCTTCCTCCTTTGAGATACCATAGCTGGTCTAATTCTTGTATTTCTCACTTCTTCTAAATAGTCTTGGTGACCATATAATTCTTTAAAATTGCCATGAAAATGAAAGCAGTAAGACATGGACACGGTATCATTGCATTCAATTCCAATTATATCCCTATCATGCATGCCTTTATTATTTATTTCTTTCTTCCTGGCTCACCCTCTTCCCCAGTAAGAAAGAATTCAATTAAGAGTAGATGACTGATTTGAGTACAAAGCTTCTATTTTTTTTTCATGGAATAGAACTGGAACAAACATCAAAATATTTGTGTGCAAAGCTGTAACAGCTCTTACCATATCTAAATAGAATTGGTCAAGAATAGTCTAGCAAAACTCCAAAGAAAATCCCTTTAAAGTAAAGCTTTTCAGAACATATTTATCCTTTCTTTGGATGTTTGAGTTTCTTTTGAACCAATACATTATCAAGTGGAAGTTTTCAATTTGGTTTTGCAAACAATAAGAATCTAATCTTCTCTTCTTTCTTTTATCCAGAACACATACGTGGAAATGGCTAGCCAATGGCAGCTTAGCCAATTTATCTCATTTGCTGAAGATATGACTGTATCAAATTTAACGTAAAAACATGTAAGAATAAATATTTCTTCTTCAACAAACTAAAAGAAATTTACTACACCGAGAACAATTTTCCAACAAGCTACTGCTGTCTTTGAGGTAAACTACAGATGTTTGTCACAGGCTGTAATGTCACTTCTAACAGCTGCAGTAAGAAATACGTTTTCAATCAACAGTTCACACTCTGTGTAGTACAGCATACTTCCATACACACACACGCGCGCGCGCACGCGCACACACACACACACACACACACACAGTCTCTTCCCTGAGGTGCCTTCTAGACAGGTCTGCATAGGAAAGTCCTCTCAAACTTATCAGTAATTGTAAGCATTGTGAAAGAGTTAAATCCAAGGACTTATTTTCTATAGAATTTAACAGCTGCGATCCCTACAATATTACTACTCATTTGGCACTTATTCACACACTGTAACTATGTCCTGACAGAGATTCTACTGTTGGGCTATGAAATCTGGGACAGCATGCTTAATGGTTTAGGTACTTTTCCTTGAAGATTTTCAACTGTGCCATGGAGGAAATACAGACAATATTCGGTGTGTTATTAATGTATTCATGTAGACCTATGTATTAGGCTATTAAGGCTCATCTCTTCAGAAGTACTTGTTGTGAAGCATCTCACTGAGCAAAAAAATTAAGAAGCGCAAGAAAAGCTTGGTCCACCACAGATCTATCACTGCTTTAACTGTAAACAGGAAAAAATCATAAAGGTATCTAGTTCTTAGCATCTAAAGCAATTAAAAGATTTGAGAAATGGCCTAATAAGCTAGCAGGATGAACTGATATGTCAGAATTTTAAAGATAACTCTTAAAATGCAGACCTTTGCCTACTGGCAGCACTCCAGTAGAAACTATGTCTTTGTTCTTCTGTGTCTCTTTCAGGCACAATACAACCTTCTGATTTTCACTCACATTTGGCAGGCGGTTCTGTATATTTCCCTTGGCCATTCCTTGGCTGAAGTAAAAATATCTTGCTTGCAGCATAGATTCTTCCTTTGTGCAGAAAAGCTCCATTACAGCTTCTCAGTGCTGCCAAACACATCTTGTATTTAGGCTAGGAGGGAAAGAGGGCATGGCAGTTGTCTTCTGGTTTGGGTTCCCCTTTATTTTTGTCCTCAAGTTTGATAAAAAAGTAGCAGTGCCAAGCTGTTGTTTCTCCACAACTGCAAACCTGGTTATCATGCTTAAGCTTTGGAAAATTCAGTGTAATTGGCTTGGGATTACTTTTGACCACCACCTCAGAGGTAATTATACAACAAATACGCACCAGGCTCGTAAGATATTTCCCAGTTCACACAAACAAAATCCTGCAGTTAACATCATAGGTTAGCTACTGTTACATGCTGAAAAATCCCTAATTCTTATAGCACAAGGCACTTTGTGAACATTTCTCATTTTCTAGGGTAATGTTCTCTGAGGGGAAGTACTATATATGTACTGACGAGTCAAGACAGTAAAGGTGCATTTAGCCACCCAGTAAAACAGGTCAAAGCTCCAACTTCATCCAGCAGATATGTACTTTTTTTATTACCTATGTTCCTTCATTACATGCTTTCCTTTTGTTAAGTATCATTTAGATCTACTAACACACATTTTTACTTCATGCAGACAATAAAGATCCAGTCAGCTGAATTAAGAGTTCAGAATTTCAGGACAGCAGACTAAAACCAACTTAACACACCTTTAACTGAAAAGAAACCCATGACCATAGAAGAATTTTCGTATTGCAAGGAATTTATGGTAAAATCCAAAGGACATCACACACTCTGTGAAATTAATCAATTGCCCTACCCCACTAGCATGGCAACTTAAATAAAATAAATTATTTTATTCTTTTATTCTAACTTTGTGATATGGTTTGAAGCTGGTTCCCTGCCAAGTCTCCAAACCTTACCACCAGAAGTACCCCCCCCCCCAAACCTCAGGGAGAAGAGGGAGAAAAAACAACCAACTAAGAAAAACCCGAAACGAGAAAGACAGTTAAAGTGATATATATATAAATATATTTACACTTACGTTACAATTGAAATATATACAATTTAAAATATATACAATTTCACAAGGGAAGGGGAAGGGGGAAGGGAAAGGGAACTAGAGGATATTCATTATTATTTTATAAATCTAGTTGAATATTATTTTCTTTACCTAAGTATGTAACATAATGAATAACTTTAAAAAATAAGTTTGAGATTATCACTTTTTATTAGTATAACTTCAAAATATTTAAAATTTGTTACTTTTTTATAAGTAGTTGACATTTCAAACCAAAAAGTTTTTATAAAATAGAACAATCACATTTGTTCTGAAAATTTTGAAGTGCGCTTAGAATTTGATCAAAACCTTATAGACACTGAGTTTTAGTTGTTTCAGTTTTGATGAAACTGTATTGTCTCACAAGAAAAAATAAAAGCACCGTTCAAAAATTCCCAAACAATTATAACCACAACCACCCAAAATGAGAACACACAGTGCTTTCTGATGATGAGCATCTGAAAAAGACATCCAGAAGCAAAGGTTCTGTTTTCTTTCCTGCAAGCCAGGCAGAAACAAGACTAAAGCATTAGCTCAGAAATGAGTCTCTTGGCTGAGCCACACCACTGAACTCTACGGTGCTTGCAATATGAAAGAAAATTCTGAGCATACTCAAGCATGCTTCACACCAGTATTACCTCATGGCTGCACTACAGAACTAGAAGGCTTTGTCCATCAGAGCATAGCTATGAGTAAGTCTGCATGACAGGCTTCTGTAGTATTTTATCTAAATGTGTCAGAAATCTATTACAGTAGTCTGGCTTTATCTCTCACAATTGCTACAGAATTCATGAAGAAAGAAAAGGAAGTGCTGATGAGAAGGAAGTGCCTTGCATGACCTACACTTTAAACAGCAAGAGGTAACTCTCTGCCTGGAGCCATCCCTCCAGAAGATGAAAACACTGTTCCACAGATTAACAGTCAGTCATTCCAGCTTCAGTCTAGCTAACCAAGTTGGAGTAGCCAAAAAGTTTTCAGAAAGACTTAAAGGCTCTAGATGTCCATCAGGTATTCTGGGGATTTTACCTGAATTTCATGCAGAATTCCCTCAACATTATTTTACCTTTTCTTTGACTTTTGTACATCCCACCTATGAAACGTAGCAGAGATCTGCCCACATATTTTACACATAGGAAGTTCTATAACACTTCACACAAAAGTCAGAACCAGAAGCATCCTGTTCAATCTCCAGTGTAGGCAGACACAATGAACCAGATCTCAGTATTGGTCACCCCAAGTTCTCCAAAATTACTTTTCACGTCTCCAGAAGTGTTGATGTAAAATTACTGTTATATTCTTTTTTTTTTCCCCCTCCTTTTTGTCGAAATCGTTGGAATTCACATATTCAATATTTTTCCCATAATCAGAACAACTGCAAGCCGTTTTTTCCCCAGTGAAAGGTAAGATTCTCACATTCACACACTTCCACAAGGGGGAGGTAAAAAAAAAAATCAAAACAAAAACCAAAAGCCACCAAAACTGTGGTATTCTAAGGAAGACAGATCACCTCACTGTTTGCAGTTTCATGACTACATACTGTTAAACAGTATGTTTAACAGAGCAGAGAGATGATGTCTTTCTCATATATAAAGCAGAATAAAAATTTCGAAGTTTTGAATGTTTGTGTCTATCTTGCCCTTTAGGTCATTAAAGAAATATATTCATATATATTAAAATTAACCAAAATTCACATAGTTTCTGAAAAAGCATTATGAGAGATATTATCTAGTATATTCTGTTATAATGCCATAAATAACAAAAATTCTTTTCACTAATTCTTCCTTCTTCTCCAAATCCCTTGCCCTGAGGTCATTATCATTGCTTTAAAACATGTCTTCATTTTGTCTTCCTTCCTTGAAGGACTGCACGGAGACTACCAACAAACCATCAGTCCCATGTGAAAAAAACAACATGAAACAAACATTTAAATTATGCTATCAAGCTTTAAAGAGATATAGCAAAGCTAAGATCCCAATTATGCCTAGTATTTATATACTCATATATAAAAAAACACACTACAATCTTTAGCTTTATGCATTTAAGTTGCACTTTCTCAAAATCCTGAACTTCAGCATCATGTATGGCCACACATGGTCCTATACATGTGCAACATCAGGAGTTCACAGAGACCACTTCTGTACACAGGAGAGGCTATCCATACAGAAGATGCTATATTAACTGTAGCTTCACTTTTTGGAACTTCAAAGCACTTCCAAAAAAGCCAACAAAAATACATGTAAATTCCATTTCTGCATCTCTGTGCCCAGACTCAGTACTAACTGCCCACCAGTTCTATTGTAAAACTTCCTATTTTGAAGTCACAGCTAAGCCCAGCATACGTCTCTCTACTGCCAATGCCAGCTAGACTGCCACACTGGGCAGATAAAAAAGTGCTACCTATCTTTGATACTATCCCTATTGATTAGGCACAAAGTTTTGTGGGTATGAGTACAACTGAAGGTTAACTATAACATAATAACAAGGAAATAACATAATGACATATAAGGCAGCAGCCATAAAACTGCATCAAGATTTAACAAAAGGTAATTTTTTAAAATTAATTATCTTGTTTAAGTTTCAAATTCCCCTATGTTTGTCACATAACCAAGTATTTGTGGAGGTCAAACATTTTTCAACAGTGACCAGTGACAGGACAAGGGGCAACAGGCACAAACTGGAGCAAAGGAAGTTCCTTCTGAACATCAGGAAAAACTTTTTTCTGCAAGGGCAACAGAGCACTGGAACAAGCCGCCCAAAGAGGCTGTGGAGTCTCCTTCTCCGGAGATATTCAAAACCCACCTGGATGTGATTCTGTGCAACCTGCTCTAGGTGAACCTGCTTTAGCAGGAGTGTTGGACTAGATGATCTTCAGAGGTCCCTTCCAACTCCAACCATTCTGTAATTCTGTAATTAAAACTCTTAATGGACGAGATTGATATTTGCTTCACCATCGCTCAATCTTCTCATTTCTCAGGTTTCATCCATCCCTGCCAGTATTGTCCTGTATCATTCCCACAAAACAACACTGCAGGCAGAGCCAGCAAGAAGCCCTAAAGTAAACAATTTCAATGGGAGATCAAACTCAGCTCCTATTGTATCTGTGTAGGAGAACAATATAGCTCAATATAGCTTTTAATTCCTGTAAATGTCCCCGATTTTCTTTAAAAACCTTATGCAGAACAAACTCTAAATGATCAACATATTACTCAAAATAAATGGCCCTCTGCACCTCTGGTGGGATTGTTTGTTCCCAGTTTGCGCAAGCCACATGTAAGCTGCTCTGTGCGTTCAAGTTTGGGGGGCACTCCCTTTGCAGGCTGTTTTGGAGAGTGAGGCAGGGAAGCTGACCACAGATGATCTGAAGCTTATAGAAATTATTTTAAGAGCTTCTAAAACATACTGAAAGCTTTTAAGGGAACTACACACTGAAGACAGACCACAGCCATCACCTATTCTGAAGAAACAAATGTACATATACATACATGTATTTTGCTTTTGCTTTAACCTCAACTAAAGATGCTGCTACTACCACTGCAGAGATTCTATGAATGTCAAACACACAGACATATTCAAAGAATATTAGTTAAATGCATAAGATAATTTGCCACCAAGGGACATGGAGATCCATTGGCACAGCGTACTAGAAGCCTTATAATAAAAAAAATTATTGTTTAGTTGTATTGCATACATATAATCTCTTGGCTTTCATTATTTCCTAATGTCAGAAATCAAAACTCTGGGTTTTATGGATTGCTGTTTTCACCCATCTTTAGATTCTTATATCTTAGTCAGATGGCACCCTGACTGAAAATCTACTCTTTCTCAAATTGTGAAGGATTTTTTCAGAAAACATTCATGGGAAATGAAGCAAAGCTCTAATATTCAAGACAGCCTATTGGTAGTGTTCTCAAAAAGTCTGCTTCAGAACTACCTGAATGCTGCATTCACTTTTGTAGTCTCCTGGCTGGCAAGCAAGGAAGCCCACAGCTTAGCAGGCTAACTGCGGCCATTAATATTTCCGCTTTGTTCCTCAGCAGTTGCTGAAAGTAAACCTGAACAGGTTTTCATCCAAACAGCGTTCTTCATCTACTAGTTACACAAAGTGACACCTTAACAACACAGCCTGCCCCAGATCTCCGCACGTCTCTCCACACATCTCTCACACAGACGACGTGCATTACAGGGACGGTGTGTACATACAGTGAGTACAGTGGGACTTAACCATGCGATGGTATTACATGTAATGAAACAGGGAGAATTATGGAAAAGTCAGAAAAAAATACTATCAACTTACTGGCAGATGTGTTAACACATTATTTACTGTTGTATCATCAGAGCATAAAATGATTAGCTTAACTTTGTATCAGCATTTGAAAATGATAGCTTACTTATTTTCATCCTTAGTGCACTCCACATAAATGTTATTTTTAGATGGTATTGGTATTTACATTGGGTTTGACCGCCTGTACCTTGGTGGTAATTATTCAAAAATAAAACCAAAATATTTAAATTGTGATGGACTGTACTGCAAAGATGAAATATTTCAAAATAGAAATAACATTTTACAATTGTAAGATACATTTTGGCTAATGTTCTCTTGAAAACTTTACAAAACCAAAAGGCTACTCTGTACTTAGTTTGCAAAAGTCTGTGCTCATAAGCTAAGACCTAGCACAGACTATGTCTAGCCACAGTCTCACAAATCCAGAAATCTGTTCACACAAACATCAGAACTGTTGATGCATTGTTCACCTGTGACTTTGTGATAATTCCTTAAGATGCAGTCTTTAATTAGACTACATGCTTATCCACAGGTTCCTTGCCTCATTTACTACACTGACAAACAACTGCAGAAGCAACTTGGTCTGTAACTTACCTCTACATTTACATGACAAAATGAGAACAGTGGTCTTAGAAGACTGTGGGCATTATCAGGGGAGTTATTATTTCTAAAATATCAACATTCAGATCTATTAATATCCCTGATCAGAATATTTTAAACATTTGCCTCAAACTTTAAACCAACTTAAAGTAGAATATAAATAGAAAGAAAGTCACCGTCATCATGATTTAACACAATTTACCTTACTTTCATACTATTGTGGATAAGGCTATCACAAAAATGGTAGAGCAACCTTAGGTAGATTACTGTCAATAAATATACAGAAGCTCGCAAATTCCCTCTTAACTGAAAAGAGTTGAATGTGATGAGAATAACTACGGACAACAATAATAAACTGTCAAAATGTAGTCTTTCTAAATCACTACCTTGTACTATAAAAAGAAGAGGACCTCACAGAGGAAAGATACTAAATTGAACACACTTTCCAAGGCACTGTTTGTGAAAAAAAAATGGAGAGAACCCATTTTTGCACAGAAGTTCAAACTCTGAGGTCTTACATGTTTTCAGTAATGAACAAGGTTTTCCTACTCAGTGAATCTGGTGGAGGCTCAACTCTGAGTATAAAAACAGTGGAGCTAATACTGAAATGCATTCCAGCATGTAAATTGCTATGTCTGGTTTTAATTGCCACATACACACTCTCGTCTTCACGCTAGAATCAGTATTCTCCAAATTGGTAACTGTTCAGAAAGGAACAGATTTGAAATAATATTAAAGCTTTTCAGAACTAGATATAGAATTTTTTACTTGAGTTTTCAACAGCTTTGCTTGAAGAAGGAAGATTTCTGTTTTAACAGAACCTTTTGAAAAGCATGCTTTAAGCCTATAACTAAACCAAGAAGACCAGGAAGCAAGTCTATGGTCAACTATTTTCTTTTCTGAAATAGAGGTAGAGGATCAATTCTTCAGGGTTCACTATTACTTTTTTAGAGGTGAATTGTTACAGATGACCTCTGGGTTCTCTATCCATCTGACTTCAAAAACTTTAACATGAACTGTAATGATGAAGGCTCAGTAAGATTTCTCTACCTTAAAGAAAGGTCATTATGTATATAAAGGGAATATGAGGTATCTGAATATGTTTTGCTCTGTGTTGTAAGGGTGAGTTACATTAACTGACTTGAAAAATGCTTCACATCTGGGCATAGTCTACTTATCCACACCATTATTCTTCCTAATGAACACACTAGTTGTCATCATCATCATGGCTAGGTTTCGCAAACGAAGATTTGGGAAGGGCTCTAACCCACGTTTGTTGCAAGCGCGTTGGTGGTTGAAAAGGCCAATACGAGATAGACATGTCTGGTTGCAAAAGGCACAACAGAAAGACTCCTTAGATGGTATATTCTGCAAGGCATGATTCTTTCTGCATTGCCTTTTCTCCTCAAGGGAGATTCTGCGTACTTTCTCAAAAGCATCAGCAGCGTTATAGATGGTGTGTCTCCAGGCCTCTTGATTGGAGGCCAGAGTAGACCAGTTATGATGATCAGTATGGTCAAGCTGAGATGTTGTTTCAGGGAGTCCTTGTATCTTTTCTTCGGGGCTCCTCTCATGCGGCAGCCAGGGGCAAGTTCACCATAAAGCAGGATCTTAGGGAGGTGGTGGTCATTCATCCTTGAGATGTGCCCTGCCCAATGCAGCTGTGTTCTCAGTAACATGGCCTCAATACTTGTGACAGCTGCTTGTTCAAGAACAGATGTATTGGTCACATAATCTGACCAGTGGATGTTTAGGATTGAACGGAGACAGCGTTGATGGAAGTGTTCCAGGAGTCGCAGATGGTGGTGGTAGATGACCCATGATTCAGATCCGTATAAGAGAGTAGACAGCACAATGGTTCTGTAAACACTGATCTTTGTGCTTTTATTCAGGTGTTAGAACGGTTTGGGCAAGTCTTTCATTTCCTTCTTTACTATCGCCTATTTATATACAATCATAAGGAGATACCCAGGAACAACTCTTTGTCCTGACCACCCTTTCAGGACGTAACAGAGCAAAGCAAATATATCCAGAACATGCCGAACTTGGGCAGTAGCCGCAGGTGAGCCAAAACCAAACAGACAAACAAACCGACCAACCGTTCTGGCCCCCGTACACATCCAAGGCTGGGGTGCCTTTCAAGGCCCCAGCTTGGCTGGGACCCCCATCACTCTAAAGGAACCCCACTATCCACCCTGACCATATCCTTCCTCCACTGTGTTACCACGTATCTTCAGGTGCACTGCTCATCTGTGACACTTCATACACGATTGCCCCGCTCTCCCTCCTGCCAATCAGAGGACCCCCATGGCCCACTTGATATCCCTCCCCTCTCTTCCCCCACCTCCATTCCCCTGTATCCCCCTCCCATCCCCTGAACCCCCCATATTGGTTATGATTGGATTATAATTCAGCACTTGAGGAGGTAACTAAAAGGTTGACCATAGGGAATGTTGACTGGGTGTCAGTGTAGTTGGATCCATAAAAACCAAAGTTTTAATAGGGGTCTGATAGCAGATCTGACGGGATTCTCACTTTCAAATGCTATATCACATAACCTTTCTTTGATGTCTCATGACATGTCTGAGAGATGTATTTCAGCACTGACATTCAGAATATTTCAGATTAATCTTGCCCTCATGATAGGATTACAGAGCAGAAATTGCAAATGAAAAACTGGAAAAAAAAGGTAAGTGAACCTTATTGAGGTTACAGGATCTTTCAAGATGAAATTCTGCATCTCCTGAGCAGCACCAGTGCCAGGACATTGCTGTGGCAGCACAGGTAAAACTGAAAGTAGAAAAAAAATTTACATCAGTTTGATTCCTCTGTGGCCAGAACTTTCTTTTTTAATTAGGCCTTAGTTTCACTTGTTCTGCTATGGGACTGATAAAACAAACTCAAACTTTTCAATTAACAAGGAGTTTGAGATAGCTCAAAATATTAATACTACAGACACTCTCAGAAATATAATACAAAAATCAACATCTAAAACCAAAGAAAACAAGTTCTATTTAAAGTATTTCCTTGTGGTTTTAAGTTGGTATATATAATATAAATTCATCATTTTTCACTCACATCTTATATGTATAAATACAAGAAAACAATGCAGACATCATACGGTCTTATTTATGTGGATACAAGAACCATTAAAGGATGCAGATACAAGAGAACATTTGTAAAATGTGTACAAGTGGAAGAAAGAAATTATCTCAAAACTGGGATTAATAGATTATGAATTAGGGGACCACATCTCAGTTCTTGAATTAATGGATTTTGCTCTGTATCACTGGGATCTCTCCACAAATGAGGAATCATTAAACAGCCCCTGGTCAGAGGTGATGGAAGTGTTAACCACTGCGCTGTGCATAATAATAATAATTACAAAAATAATATACAGACAGGATTTTTTATGTATAGTCATGGTATTTTTTTTCAAATACTAGGACTAGAGTTAGCATTTCCCCATATTCCTTTATTAAAGACAGTCCATGTTCTAAACTACTATGACATTAAATCTGAAATATGTAATTTAGATACTTAGTACACTCTTTCTAAAAGCAAATTTAAAATTAGTGTTGAAAAATCCAAAAAGGAACAATTTTTCTTTTTCAATAATCTGTTCAGATATTTTTCCCTTATGTACTTTCACATTAATCTTTACAAAAAAAAAAAAATCTTGTTGTTGTCTATAATTTCAAATTTAGTTCGTAACTAGAAGGACATGCATATATTTTGGAAAAACTGATATAGAAGCTGGAGAATCTATTTCTTACTACCAGATGACTAGCAATTATTTTTTGGTTGAAAAGTGTAACTGAATTTAAAAAGCACTGCTCTTATTAGTTCTAGAGAACTAGACGGACAAAGTTTATAGAGCTGATCACAGCTGCGCTCTGTGTCTAAAACTAAATCCTTGTTAAAAGATTGACTGTATTTATTGCCACTAGTGAAATGAACCACTTTTTAACATGTCCTACACTGTTTTTTCATTTTGAGCATAATCCAATTATTGAGGTATATACTACCAGGACACTGGTAGATGAAAGTTCTCTGCCATCACACCTACTATGGTCTTGTCAGTTTTATTCTTTTCCTCTGTAATTTTCATCCATCTTACTAAAATGTGCACAAATCAGTTTTAAGATGGAACATGAAAGCAAAGCTTTGAAATTATAAAACAACAAAGTCATGTCAGATCCAAGATATTTCTCCTGCTTCCTGATTTAATGAGCATAACCAGGGAAAAAGTGGCGCAGATAAGGCTTTCACACATGTTACTCATCCCCAAATTCCTTACTAGGTCTCTGGAGCAAATGTCAGCTTCACAGCTTGCTACGAATTATACTGCAAACTCTACTGATACGGAATGGGTTAAGAACCGACAAAATCAAGGTTACTGTTTGACCCACTAGTTCCCCTGGAGTGTCACTGTCACTACTTAGCAAAAAAACCCCAAACACAAAACAGGTAATTTATCAAGTTTGAATGCTTCCACAAACTTTGTTCCAAACTATGTCACTCTGGAGAATTTTCTGCATATGTTATTAAAGTCAAGGTTTGAAAGAATGCTGAATTCATATGATGCATGCTCTCTCCTACAGCATTTAACAGATAGCATGTCCCACTGATCTGTGTCCCAAAAGAAGGAGGACAAAGGGTACAGGAAAGTAGATATCACCGAAACATTCACTCCCATCTGTCTATTCAATAATTTACTCTCAGTAATGTCTTCTTAGTCCCCAAGTACTTTTCATCCTGCTTATCCCATTCCTATAACATATTTTGCAAAATACAAAGACACTCATCGACAAAACAGGGAGATGAAAATCCAAGTAATTTTTCACATGGTTGGTAGCAATTTTACCTAGGAACTTTTAAGTCTGCAAAGCCTACAACATTTTTGAACCATGAACTTACTAGTGTTTTCACTGCATAGCTGGAAACAGACCTTGATGAAAATTAAAAGATGTATAAAAACAAAAAGGAAAGGAAAACATATATATCAAAAAAAAGATGTCAGCTTGGGACTTGTCCCGCCTAAAGCCCTAAACTAATTCCAGCATCTTTAATTTTGAATAAGGACCAGAGTTTGACAAGCCCACCATGACATACAACACTCAGAACTGCAGCAGAGTACTCATATCACACGGAATAGGGATTAGAATTCTATTAGATCCAGACACTTTAATTAAGAGTTTGATTTTGGCAGGTTAGTATCCTTTAAATATATATTCTTATTTCAACATCTGTTTGAGTTGTACTATAACCTGCTTGGGACAAATCCACTGCCACACCATAACCTTTAGTACTCATTAGGAACTAAAGGCTCTTGTGGAATGCAGCAGTGTGCTGGGAACCTTTCTATCAATAGCTCAAAGTTCAAAAAACTGCCTTCATAAATGGAAATCCTTTTCCTTTGCATCTGAAAAGCAAAGAAGTTTAATTAAGAATGCAGTTGTCCCAGCCTAAAGAAAATACTCTTTTTTTTTCTTTTTTAATAAATAGTGTGGCATTCTTGACTCTACTAGATTATGTTAGAAAAAACAAAACAGTCACACCTTACCACTGCCTGTAAGCATTTTTGGTTACCTATTGATGCCTCAGAGCTCTTCGGAGTTTTTAATCACAACACTTGGTTTTCCCCCACAGCTTTGGGAAGTCCAGTTTCGGACCCCCAAAGCCGCCGTGGGCGCAGCCACCTACCGGGTAGGACAGCTCTCCGCCTCGGAGAGGAGTGGACTAGGGCACGAATGGTCCAGCCCCGGACCGCCCCTGGGCCCGCCCCACCTGCCGAGCTGGCAGTGCCCTGCCTGCTCGGGTTCCTGCTCCTAATGTTGCCATAGCAACGGGGTCCAGGAGTAGGCGAAAACCGGAAAGATACTTTTTGCAACAGCGAGAAGGGAAGCTCAGAAGGGAAGCTTACCCAAGACTGACTCTTGTGGTAACTGTCCCTATGGTGACCTGCGGAGGGGTACAGGAGGTTCGGAAGGCACTGTCCCACCACTGTGGCCCTCCCCTCGCCCGCTGGACTGTCTAACACAAAGGGGGGAGGGAGGGGAAGAAGAGTTAGTTGTTTTGGCCTGTGTGCTCTGGGCCTGTTCCAGGCTCACAGTCCATGGACATTCCTGCCCTCTGTGCCCTGATTCAGTTTGGGGGGCTGTGGCAAAACCATTGTTTTGCTTTCAATGTGACCTAACAATGTCTCAGAAGTTGACTGTCTGCAGAAAGTCTTATTTCAGCAGGCAGACTTGGAAATTGCGCCACCAGAACTGAGACTGAAAGTGGAAACAACTTTTATGCAGAAGCAAACAAATAAGTTGTTAAATGCCTTAACAACTGTAAGTCAGACACATTAAGACAAAAGGATTTGGACTGTAACAAGAATTCCTAAGATAGGTAAAAGCTTCCGTCACGGTAAAGAACTGTTGTAAGATCAACCTATGATCTCCAAAGGTGGTAATATAAGAATCAGACTGCAATTTGAATAATACTGTGAAAACACCAGACAGTGCCATGACTAATGTATGTGGGTTTTTTATCTTCTATCCTATGTTGCTGTTAGGCTTCTCTTACTGTTAGTTTAATTACAGTAGAATTGAAAGCTTATATTGCTTTTGCTATATTGACTGCTTTAAAGTTTGCAATGTTCATATTTGTATATGTTCTGTTCGAGCATGTGCCAGTTTAAAGGTAAACCAGCAGGGGAAATGAACCCGACTCAAAAGAGAGATTATAAATCAGAATAACAATTTAATAAAATGATACAATAAGTACGATTATACAGACAAACAAGTGGTTTTAACCCACAAAACCCAGCACCCTGGGGCATGAACAGAGTGGTGTTCGTTGTAAAAAGTTCAAAGTAAAAAGGAGAGGGGAAAACCTGTTGGTGAGAGTGCTGTTGCAGTGTGGTCAGGAGTGGTGATTGCAGTCTGGTCGAGGGTGGTGGTTGCAGTCTGGTTGAAAAGTAGTGGTTACAGTCCAGTCGAGAGTGGTGTTTGCAGTCTGGTTGAGAGCGGTGGTCTGCAGTCTTCCTCTGGATTCCACGAGTGGTTACAAAAGTCCCAAGACCCCAAGATTATATATCCTCCAGTTCAGGCAGGAATGCCCAGTACCTCCCTCAGGGTGGGGAGTTCCACGATGGGTGTGAAGACAGGAGCATCCTCTTATCTCACAGGCCTCTTAACACCCAGTTTATAGCCTGATGAGTCAGGCTGCTCTGGGCAGATGGTGTAAATGGTCTATTGATAACAGTTTCTGGGAAACGGCATGGAAGGCTATAGAATAGACAGTTTTGGGTTACACCCATACAGTGAGGAACTGGTCCCAGTTGTTCTAACTAGGACAGAGCACTTTAACAACATTTTGCAAACACTGTTCAGAATATCTGCGTCTCTTTGGCTACTGCATCTTGCGAAAGGGATGGTGTGGTGGGGAAATCCATATAGGATTTCATGTGATTGTGAGATCAAATTTATCTACCTTATGCATCTAAAATGCTTTGTCATTCAGTGTCATCTAGGAGTGTGTGAACGCTGAGTTTCACAGAAGAGTCCTGTGTTAGGACGGAAATCGGGGTGAGAAGGTGGTTGCAGCACTGCAACAGCACTGGTTCTGTGGACCTTCCCATGGCACCCTGAGACATGACTTGCATCTTGCCTGCAATCTTTGAGACAAACTGGTCTCAAACCCCATTGTTAGTGGGATGATTTGTTTAGATCACTTAAATGGTTTGCTTAGATTGCTTCCTAGCTTTGTAATACAAAGCTATTGTAATTGTAATGTATGTATTGTAATACAGCTCTTCTCTTGGTGTCCACATACACATACAGACACATATACATGAGTGCACCTAACCCAATACATGAGGATGCTTTTATCCATGGAGGCAAGAGGTACCTGCACTAGGACTCCATGAGGTAAAGATGATTGAGTGCAGTCTGGGGCAGACTGTGGCAGGATGGCCTGTCCCCTGATAAGGCCTGGAATCTGTCCAGAGAGTACAAGCTCTCTGCAATGAACTACTGGCACTTCCAGGGTGCTGTCTGGTGTTGCATTCAGACACAGCTTGCTTCTGGTAAGCTCCTAACTGGCCTATAGATCTATGACTGGCAGTTAATCACTGTATATTATAAAAGCTCGAGTTCCTCTCACACAGTCAAGATGCAGGAATTCCAAGTTTTGGGGTTCCTGTGAGATTGTCATCGGACAGAGAGTCACACTTCATTGCCTCACAAAGCACAAACAAACAGGGTTTGTCAAGAAACATCTATGATGTCGGTTCAGGTCCTGCATGTGGCCTTTTTAAAAGATCCACATACAATCCAAGGTGGAAAAACAACATGATCTCTACTCACATAAGGGAAGGTTAATCTGCAAAATTGTTGAATGGTTTAGACTCTGCTTTGCAGAAACTGCAGGGAATCATCATGTCATCTAGACCTCTGGGACTGGACACTCCTGTTCCTCTGTTCCAGCCCACAAACTATAAATACAAACTGTCCAGCCTATACTAAACAGTGGGACTAAAACCCCTGCAAGTCAAATGGAAAGAACTGTTTCAAGTTCTGCTGACCATCTCCATCGTGGTCAGAGCTGTTGGCAAAGAACCCTGGATTTGCTACCCAGAGGGAAGAAAGCCTCTGTTACAAACTGTTAAAATTATGTTTAAACTATTTTTCTGTGTGTATTGTCTAATACCACTGATAACTATGGATCGGGTTTAAAACCAAAATTTACATTTGATTTTAGTAAAAATGCATCCAATATTTTTCATGAAAGTGAGTGCTGGATTTGCACTATGGCTGAAATCTGGCAACAAGTTTAAATTCTCCACTGGATGATTCCTGAGAATGTCTCATTAGGTTTATGGAGACAACATCTATAAACTTACTTCATAGTTACCAACTGGACCTGGATAAAACAACTGTTTCTATTAGTGACACACATAATTAGTGTTTGTGTAATAGCTCATTACATGACCTGATGCTGTAGGTGTTGGTCATCCCTTCGGTATAATGCTAGGTGTAAGTGGTAGAGATTGGACAAGATCGAATTTTGTCCATCCCTAAAGGGGGGACTGATGCCTCAGAGTTTTTTGGATTTTTTAACTTTTGTAGATTTTAGAAGTAGTTGTGTAGTAAATGTAGCTGTATTATATCCCTTACCCTGAAACATAATAGTTACACACACCCAACCTTATTACGCCATTTCATATCAATCCCTCTAAATTCCGTTAGCATGTTTAGTCTTTTCAAGATAGTACTGTAGAAAAGCACTCTAGGCCTGGACCAGAAGGTATCACACAGACAGTGACCTTCAAGCCCAGAACTTTGGAGGAGCTCCAAGGACTATACATGCTGCAAAGAAGAAAAAGATAAGGAAGAAGAGGTCCCAAATGCCCCCAGACCCAATTCCCACAGGGGCATGTCAGGGGGCAGAACTGGGGGTGGACAGATCTGGGACCGGATGGACCTTATTATAAAAACATAGAACCACTGTATGGACACGTACGCATTATGTGTATTCCCTGGGGCCTGTAGGCTGATTAAAGGACCTACTCTCTTTATCTTATCTTGGCCTCTTTTTCTCTGCAGTCTCTCTTTAGGCAACACCACTGATCTGAATGGGACAAGGTGGGTGTAATAAGAGGAAAAGTTAAGGAAATGCTGGATTAAGGAGGACTTTGGCATAATTCAGTGGAATAACTGATGAGTTCTTAAAGAAAAAATAAAAAACTGGGATTAGCCTGAAAAAAATATTTGCACTACATAAATGATTCACAGTCCTATCTATATTGCCTTAAAGTGCTTAACCTAACAAAAAAGTTGTTTCATCTATGTTTCCAGAACTCATCGATTCTTAATAAAAAATGTTTGCCTCTGAAAATAAAATTTTGACATCTTGCATATTTTTAATATTTCTAATTCTTTTTATATTTTTTTAAATTTAGTAAGCCTGTTCTGGTTTATCCAGTTGCTTGTGTGGGGTATTAACTGCAGTTTGTAAGGTAGCTTTTTACAGAACTCAGGTTGGATGTCAAATTCTATTTAGGTCTTCAAAAGAGTCAGGCTTGGATCCAATCCCTGAGAAAAGAACACTCTTACTTACGCTCTTAACTTGTGATTAAAGTGTGCACATGGGTGTCATAGACGTTCTACCAAAAAAAAAAAAAAAAGATCTTTACTTAATTCAACTTCTGCTTCCATTTTCAACAAATGACACATGCAGTAAAGGACAATTAGAACCTCTGTCAAAATGTTGCAACAAATGATTAATTACTGCAGGTAAGAAAACATAACATTATTACTTCTCTGTGTTAAAAGATTACTGTATTCTTAACTTTCTGATTCCTGCTTGTACTGACTTGTCACCGTTTTGCCAATGGAGATTACATGCTCTGTTCATAAGAACTGCAAAACACAGTACACCTTCCATGCCACAGAAGTCTAGGGTATGTGAACCGTTTTTCCACTATCAGCAATAACTACCAGTTGTGCTTCATATATTAAGAACTGTCAAAGAAGTACCAAATTAAAAAAAAAAAAGGAGTAACACGAGTGTACTTGCAGTAGATTACACAAATAGTCCATTCACATTTTTCCTCACAGCTAACTGCCAGCAGAAAGTTGAGGACGTGGTTCTGATTTAAATAATGAATTTTGTCAGCTTGTATTACCAGTCCTTTGTTTTTATTTTGCCAAAAAAAATAATTGTTGAGAACCTTATTCTTAAGTTCATTGCATCAATTCACCTCTTGTGAAAGCCATTTTATGTACAGAACTTATTGTATGTGGAACACAACTATTTCCCAGATAACCTTTTGCAGTTCATGCTTTTTACTATGATCTTATGTGAACCATGCATTCTTCATCCTGTGTCAATGATTAAACCAAGTCATTTTTCTCTGCAATTTTTTCCATGGTGCTTTCTGTTGTCAGTTCTGTTACCTCCCTGAAAGAGTATTTATGCCAATTAGCAAAACAAATGGAAAGGCTGCTACATTGCTAGCCAAGACTCTCAACGATACTTCAGTGGGCCCCAAAGTGTACTTTTTATAGTGTTTCTCCCACCTATGGACACGTTTGAAATCAATTTTCTGGAGTGATATAGTTACATTACACAGATTTGCTCACCATATGGGCAATCATACTTCTTGATGAAAAATGGTATACGCTAGCTATATAATCAAAAGAAAGCTATACGGATTCCAAGGGGTAAGGAAATTTTAGCATTTTATTTGACTGAACCACACATTCATCACCCTCAGAGATATGTGTCCTGCCAGTGTGAAGTTGCTTCTCCACATAAATCCATAAATAATTATTTAAACTGCATATGACCTGTCTCTGCCAATCTTCTTTCCCTTGTCCTCTAATTCCTACCAGAGTTACCTGACTTGCTAATGAAGACAAAAATATATTCATACATCTGTCGTATCTATTGCCACATTTAAAGGCTCCTGATTACCTTCTAGTGCTTCCTCCCAGGTTTGAAATTTCTTAGACATGGTATACACATCATATTTTATGTACTGCTACTGTCCTTGGGATTTCCTTCCCTCCGGTATAAGTTCCTGCCACAGTCAGTAATCTTGCCACATGCAAGCTCATTCATATACTTAGCCCATGGAATGTGGTTTATACAGCTATATCTATCTATGCTCTTGTTAAAGTAGGTAACAAACTACTCTAGCTATTACTAACCTGGTGTAAGAAAGACATTGAGAAAATAAGGATAGTCTTCTCCTGAGGTCGAAAAATTAATATCACCATTAACACAGGTATCCATCTGTGTAAAGGGGCTACTGAAATGGTCAGTCTCTGAAGATAATCTCAAAAAATTTCTTCTGCTTGAAGAGTGATCTTCTCAGACAGTGGAGAGAGAAAAGAAAGGGAAGAAAAGGAAGAAGTCATCCTGTACCTAATTTTAATATAACCATTTTTTTAATAAAAAATATTATCTTGACCAATAACTGCTTACCCACTGTTCAAGTCATAGCAAGTGGATTTGAAGAATGCAACATTTCACTTTTGCCCAGAGCAAAATAATCAAAAGGCTAGGCTCTTCAGACAGACCTTAAAAATAATGGTTTCGATAATATAATTTTAACAGGTTAAAACATGACCTTAAGTACTAGTTAGCAAGAACTGACAACTATTCAGAATATAGACATAGCAAATTTTTTCTTTTTTAATGACTGAATCTGATTTGAGACTTCAAAGTCAATGTGAGAAAGAACCTTTCCCTTCTAAGGAATTAATACGACAGATAAAATGTATTCATGATTACAGCTCATTCCAACTGTTAGGTCAAAAATTTCAGAATGTTTTTTTTTCCTATCAGAAAAAAAAAACAAAACATGATTATTTGAAATTTAAACAGACCAGATTCATATTCCTGTGATGCTTACAAAACAATTCAGTGCCCTCTGCACCAGCATGTGGCCTCACAAGGTGCCACCAGGTCACAGATTTAGAGTGGT
The DNA here is from genome assembly GCF_003945725.1 of Corapipo altera. NCBI lineage: Eukaryota > Metazoa > Chordata > Aves > Passeriformes > Pipridae > Corapipo > Corapipo altera. The sequence continues at coordinate 23,066,931 of NW_020884875.1, read as the reverse complement.
TAATCGCAAAGATGCCAGAAGTTAACCTGCATGTGCTAAATTAGGAAGGTAGTATTCCTAAGCTTACCGTATACTGAAGAGAGCAAAATAGGCACTTTCAGAAAACTATTCACACGTTCCATAAGGTGCATAAACCCACATGCTTCTGACATAACAGGGAGCCTAGAAAATTCTTTCCCAGTTTCACAATTAACCAAAATGAATGACCGTTCCATCACAGCTTCCGTCTTTAGCAACAAAGAACCATACTATAAGACTTTGCAATAGCAGTTATAAGTGACAGCTTACAAATGAACAGGAGAAAGAGATTTTAAACTCCTCACTGTGCACATCTTTCTCATTCCTCTGGCTATTCTGTAATGGGTGCTCTTCTTTCTCTTACTGTGAAACAAGAGAACCATTCCGGATGTGGAAAACTCTCAAAATAAAAGTATTGGCAAACCAAAGTTTTTAAATTTATATAAAATGTTTTTGACAAACAGACATTAGGTAAAAATTGAAAATATGATAGATAGGAACCTCTGGTTAACTCATTTTTTATGAAGAATATGTAAATAAAGACGCATTTTGTTTAACTGATAAGATCTTAGATTCAAAGTAATCTCTCATCCACTTATAATCAATGTTAGGCATTTATAGCAACTTTTTAATAAGAGTGGAAAATCCATTTGAACAAAGAAAATCTATCACATAAGGACAATTAAGACTAAAATCCATACTGGCCTTACACAGAACATGATGCTAATGATTGCTTTAAGAAAATGTTTTTTCCTGTGAAATGAAGAAAATCGTATCTGTGTTTATGTTATATATCATGTGTCATAAGACAGTTTGATTAAATTAATTACTTCTATTCCTTTTGAAATGTGTTTTCTTCTAAAAATGCATACGCACACACACACTCCTTGGGGCTTAACTTAATCAGTACTGCATCTGAGTATCACTGAATGGTAACCAGAAGACTGATAAGAAAGCAAACCAAAGTAATGTCTTCAGTTATGTATTCACAATAAATAGAAGAAGAAGAGTAAATATAAGATATGAATAATTGAAAAAAAAAGCCTTTCTATGCCCTCTTGCCCAGCATCACATTTAGAGTCTCCAATTTTCCTATTATCTAGGCTCTAACTAAACTTTAAACATTTTACTGGCAAGAAATTAAAGTGTAGTATACATTAAGCAGATATAAGTGCAGAGACAAGCAGTATATTTTTCTGTAAAATGAAAATACCCTTTCACTGAGGACTGGGAGTGGTAACACCCTTCCACTGACGTCAGTAAAAAGGGAAAGTTAAATCATGAACAGACGTTAAAAATCAATTTGGCTACTTCTGGCAGGTGAAGTCAGATATTTTATTATAAAAATGATAAATCTTCTGGCTCTTTCTTTCAATAAATTGATTTTAGGAAATAAGGAGTGATAAGGGAATTTTATGAAGTATAAACAGTATATATTATAAATAATAACACATGGCCCTAGAGCAAATGCTCTTGTGATTGATCACAGCAGCTGAATCCCTCAAGTGGCTTACAGCATAGTCTTATTGGGATCATCTATTGTACGATCCATATGTTAACTAGATAACTGCCTAGTGTGGAAAATTTATAAAGTTAAGGCTAATGAAACCAGTCTTGTTTGCTGGATTTATTTCTCACTGCAGAGATGATGTAAATGGATAGCAGCACATCGCATGTCTTCAAGGGAGCTAACCCTACCTAATTCAGATTTGCAACTCTCAAAAAGCAAAGAATAGCTCTAATTTCACCTTCAGAATGCAATGGGGAGAAATACAAGCCAGAAAGCACACTTTGTCTGCACCTGCCGTTTCTACATGTATCAGCACAGTTCCCAGAAGTGAACACTGCCATGTTTCAGAGCACAGGGATGCAGTGGCTAACACCAGACAATACTGATTCAATGCCACTCCAGTGAGTGAATGGTCTCAACAAGAGTTACTGTTCTAGTGTCCCAAAACAGTTTGCGCAGCCCATGTAATTCAAGCAATGATGCAAAAGCACAATGCCAGATGCCCATGTGGAAATTTCAATAAAAAGCAAACTTACAAGATCCTCCCAGCTATCACAGCAGTTTTTTCTACGCAAACTTGTTATGGGAGCAACCTAGTTTCAGCTCCCTGTGGCTAAGTCAGCACTTGTTTTCACTTTTTAACAGTGAGTTTATGGATCTTGACTGCTGACATCTGTTTTAGAGAGGAAAAGGAAAACTGGTCCCTAACATTCCCAAAGGCTGAAAAGCAAAACCAGGAATGCTCGTGAGAAAATTGAAAGCAGATTGCTGTATGGGCTCAACTGCCATGGATTTTGGAGCTAGTAGGCCCTGCTCTTACCAGGTGTTACTACAGAAACTACTTAAAACATAGCTTGCTGCTACCTCAGTAGTAGCTTACAGGTAATTAGGTCTGAAAAAAACAAGAAGAAAGTGTTGGCTTGATACGCTAGCACAGAAAATGACAGTGTGACCTCCTTCCATCATTAGCAAGGCTGCATATCATCACATAAGAAGAAACTGTTCATTCAAGTTGTTTGAGATGTCCACACATACCTTATCTGGGAAGCATTACCTGTTTTCATACACAGAGCAGTGAATGAAATAAACTACTCCCGCAACAGACAATCTATGCTGCATTAATGGACAAATTGTGAATTTCGGATGGAGGAAACAATATTTTTTTCCTTTTCATATTTTAGCATATTACTATTTTCCTTTATAAGCTTTCTAGTTGTGTTGGTGCCAAATATGTTATGAGGTAATATTTGCTCCAGATAAGTCTTCAATTCAAGTCATCCGTCAAAGAGAAAAGTCAAATAATGGTGCTGCTTCCATCCCTGATCCTTGAACAATCTACGGTATCTTTATCGCCCCCCCTACATTTGCTTGCCCTGGAAAAGCAATTGAGGAGATCACATTGAAAAGTTTTCTATCCATCTTTGTCAAGACACAGACTTGAACACAAAACTGAAGATATTAAAATAGCTCTTCTTCACCATTTTATCTAAGCCAAAGACATTCCCCATCAAGCTATCTTACAGTTGACTGAACTCTCCACAAACACATGGAAGGAATTTACATATGGTCAGTTGACACTACCCCTCTCTCAACTCTCCTTATGTTCAGATGGATAGTGACTTTCAACTGATGTCTGGTGATTTTTAACCATTATTCCTTCCTCCTGCCAACTCCAGTCACATATTTGCATTGTACAAATAATTTTAATTTCTTTTCTATTTTGTGTTTAGAATCACAGAATCTTGGAATCAATCACAGAATTACAGAATCAGAGAACAGTCTGGATTGGCCTCTTTTAGGTACTGTAAAGCAGCTATAAGGTCTCCACAGAGCCTTTTCTTCTGCCAGCTGAACAGCCACAACCCTCTCAGTCTGTTTTCACAGGACAAGCGCTCCAGCTCTCTGGCCATGTTTGTTGCCATCTCTCTAACAGGTCCATGTCTTTCGCATGCTGAGAGCCCCAAAGCTGGATACAGTATTCCACGTGCAGCCTCACAGCAGTGGAGTAGAAGGGGGAAAATCACTTCCCTGTACCTGCTGGCCACACTTCGTTTGATCCAGCCCAGGATACAGCTGGCTTCCTGGGCTGCAAGCAGACATTGCCTGGTCACATGCAGTTTTTCAGCCATCAGCACTCCCAAGTTCTTCTCTACAGGGCTGTTCTCAATCCCTTCATTTCCCAGACAGCATTAAATTCTCAATCCCTTCATTCCCCAGACAGCACTAAGTTCACAGGAGGATCAGGAGGGCCTTTCATGTTCTTAAAAAGTAGTAATGCAGAGCACATGCAGATCAAATATAGGATGATACGGTATTACAAGAACTATCCTATCCACCATTATTTTAGCAGTCCTATCCTTTTGGGAATATAGGAGATATGAAAATTAAATAACCTTCATACACCTGTTTATTGTCTCTGTAATGTCTCAGAGAATAAAATATCAGAAGTACATATTGTAACTGCCACACTGATTAAAAGCACTGTTTACCACTTTTCAAAGAAATCTGTATTTTCATAGTCCATAAGTCTTCCATAGAAATGACTGCTGATCGCCCTATTATTAAATGACATTAAAATGAGTATTCATAGAGCATTAGACAACTTTGACACTTAGAAATTATATTTCCCCCAGCTAGAGGCAAGAAACCAAAAGTTTCATCTAAAACTTACTAAGAAAAATGTTTATCCTCTTTTATAACCAAACTTTATTTTGAATATCCTTCAATATCAAGCTATTTTTCATAGACATAAAATGAGTAGTACCATCTACGTTTGCACATCATATATATACATTTATAGAAAAAAGGATTCTTAAGACTCACTCTGCCTGTATCAGAATTTTTAAACACACACAAATATATATATAAGTATAAATATATGTGTGTGTGTGTGTGTGTATGCACATTCCTTTAAAGAGTGTTGTTAGAAGGGGTGTTCAGTTTGTCTTATTTATTTTACTTGAAAAAGACATCTGTGCTAAAGTCTGAACCAGTAAGGTCACAAAACACGCAGTACATGAACGTACCCACCATACCATACATGGTGATTTTGGCATGTTGGCTCAGTCAACTCTGGTGGTTGCTCCCAGCTAACATTCCAACGAACAGAAAACCTTTTCACAAAAAATGAAACTAAGCATGCTTAAAGAACTACAGAAAAACTAACAAATGCAAATAATAAAATCCAGATCTAATATAGCCTACTCTTCAAATTGTTCAGTACACTTTTAATTTCATGCAACACAGTATCATCTAAAAACAGGATTCTGAAGCACTGGAATCAAAAGTCTCGATCTCTTTGAATGAAGCAATGATTACTAAATACTGTTATTTCCTTGCTTAGCTGATCTAAACAGTGTTCCTAGACAATACAGAATGGTTTCCAAGAAGAAAAAACATGTGCAAACCTGCTTTTCTGCTTTCCCACCTACTTAAAAGGGCATCACATACCTTACAGGGTCAAAATATGCATCTTTGGCTAATTGCCTGCATTCTGGAATGTGTACTTCATTAGTTTTATCTAATTTTTCCCCTTGTGGTTAAATTTGTCTCCTCCTGATACAGACCATCATACAGAATTCCTTATATGCTCACATACTTAATATATGGGCAATCAGTGTGTGGGGTTTAGACACATGTGGCTTATGAACAGCTCTCTTGCTACCAGCTAATTCACAGGAGCAGCAGCAGACCTCCACTAACATGGGGACTACTACATAATTCAAATTTCCAGACAGGGTATAAAAAATCCCAGGATAAACCAGGATCCCAGTCCCAGGACTGTCCCAGGACAGGGTCCTTGAGGAGTTGCACACTCACTCCCTTGCCTCTCAGGTCTGCTCACCAAGATTTCTGGGATGTGTTTGTGGCTCATAACAAGATGAATTTACCATATAACCACGAGCTAGTGAAGCTGCCACTGCCATTTCCCAGTTTATATAATCTTATTGTAAAATAAAACTCTCTTGTACCATGTCAAAATGTCATGCCTTCTGTAAGAGGTAGATAGTATTGGTTTTGAGCAACAATGTAATTGCTATGTAATAAAAAATAAGTAATCCTGGGTCAATATATGGGCATTATGCATAGCTAACTTTCAAATTTCAACGGAAGTCTCTGCCTAGCTACAGACTTTTTGGGAAACATTCTATCATGTCAATAAAGCATACAGTGAGATTAAGATAATAAAAAAGGAGTTTGATTCCTAACTACAGAGTCCCATTTTCATTATATATAGCAATTGTCTACAAAAGCCAATTAAGTTCTGACTAGTATTAATATAATTTTCATTTATTTTGCCTTGGATACAAAAAAAAGACCAAAACCAAACACAAAATGGACACTAGTCAAACCATACAGTTTTGCTTATAATTTTTGTCTCCTTTGGTTTCTTCTGTCCCTTTAGATTGTCTATGTTTATTGCTCACTTACATGCCATTCCATTATATCTCCTCATCTTTGCTCTTTTCATGTACAGGCATATATATATGTTTCCCTTGCTATTGCTTGTTTGCTGGTGACTTTGACCCACAATGTGCTCCTCTTTTCTCTTCTAGTCATAGGACTTCAAACGTACACAAGCCACCACCTTCTAATTTTTAGGTCTCCAGGACAAGATACTCTATTAAAAAAAAACCCTATTCTAAACTCCCGTGAAATTGTGCCAGTGCATGTGCAGGATTTGAGGTGAGAGTGGAGATGCTAAGAACATGAAAAAAAAACCAGTAGAGAAAATAATGTCAACATTGCAGAGTTTGAGTTTTTATATCAACAGTGCCCATGCATCATTGCATTAAAGTACCACTTAATTCATACCTGGATAAATCAAGTATAAATGTGGTTCCCAGATCTTCAGTGATCATTAATTTATTTCAGATTATGGTTATTAATCCAATTGTCTTTAGATATTTTGTATATTGTATCTTTTAATATAGTAAGAAAACACCGAAATCCTTTAACAGGACTATGACAGTTTCTGATGAAGACAACAAAAATATTTTTTCAAATATAAATGCATGCACCGGTAATTTGCTTTCATTAGAAAACAAAAGCTTAATGGAAGATTCAAAAATTATTAATCTTCCATTAATAAATTATCTGTCATGTTTCTTTTTACTGAAGAAAATACAGTTATAGAGAACACATGTAATTGTCCAAGCCATTCTAAATAAGCTGCAAAAGACTGATTAACAGAATTAATTATGGTGTGAAATTTTATGACCATACTAATCAAGACAGGCAGTTTTGAGAGCCCATGACAATGGATAATAAAAAAGTTGAAAACAAATTATTTACCAAAATCAATTACCTGACATACAGAGGAGATCCACTTGGTGGTACTTCTTTTGGTAGGGCTATCAGAACAGGGCTGGATAGAATCATGTGGGTATGAATTTCACATAAGGGATCAGTTTCAGAAGACTCCATAGCTTGTTGACCACACACATACAACCAAACGCCTGGAAACAACAGTTAGATACATATCTTTTGCACAAAGTACCTAAGGTTACAAACTGGTCCACTTTCTGAGGAAGGGAATAATTGAACGTATCCGTAGCACCCCTATGACAAAAATTTTTTTAAATGGAACTTCCCAGATGATCTTGAGAAAAGGACAGGCATGCTAAACCAAAGTAGTTTATGAACGAGCAAAATGACACAACTAAGGATCAGGGAAGTAATTAAGTAAACAGCAACACTTGCACATGCAGCTCAACATCCTTGGAGCCATGGCAAATGTTCAGAGCTTCAGAGAAATGGGGGAGGGGGGGGGGAACAAGTAGAGGGAGAAATAAATAAGATGCATCAGGAGAGGATGTAAATAATTCTTATAAGATTCTGTAGATAAGTAGCCTGTTATACAGGGTTAAGAAGGAAAAAAAATCCTCACTGGTTTTGTACAATTAATATCATTAAATCTTTGTATTAAACTTTCCTTTCAGCAAAACATAGAGTGTTACTGTAGGAAACAATGTGTGTTTTTGCTGGTAGATTTGAAGAGGTAGAAAATGAAGAAGAGAGAGAAGCATGAGAAAAGCCATGTCTATACAAAGTGAAATGGTTACAGCAGTTCTGTGAAAGTAAGAGACTGCCAACATTAATCCATTTTCCCTTCCTTCCTTCCTTTTTTCCCCCTTTTCCCCCTTTTCTTCCTTTCTTCTCTTTCTTCCCTTTCTTTCGTTTCTTTCTTAACTTAATGTATCAATTGTTAGCCAAGACAAGTCCAAGCCTAAAAGCTGCATCAGAACAAATAAATATTTCATTAAAGGCTTGGGGAAAAAAAAAGGACATACCTATTCAAAAAGATAAAGGAACAACATAAGGAATTATTTAAGTGTTTATCATATTGAACTTCTGGTTACTTTCTCAGCTAATTGTTTCTGTCCATACTTTCCTCAAATTCCTTTTCTAATGTGCAATGTATTATTCCACATAACTATTCAAAACACTCCCATGAGATTCCCATGTCTGCTTCTGAATGATGCTAGATGAATTCTTAAATTGAAAATCCAGGGTTATCCTCTATTCTGTTCTTGTACAACTTTCTCTGAACAACTTTTCTCATTTTTAGAATTTTCTCTTTCTTGGAAATGAAACAGTATTTTCCAAAGATGGAGATGACCTTGTTAAATAAATCCCTGGTTTTGCAAGCATTTGTATCTGGTAGTACTATGGCAACATTCATGGCATAGACACCATATTTAAGGAAACTCTTCCAAACAGTATCTACACACTCCAATCAGGAAATGGCATAGAATGACTTTTATTTTGTTTGCTTTCTTTGTTTCTTTGCTGTTTCAGTTTTCTTAAGTAGTTTACCACTGGAGTTAAGAATAATAAACATGTATTACCCAGGTTCATTTACTATTGTGATTTATGTAAATTAAGTTTTCCAAAGGCAAATTTATTCTCTTTGACCACTTAATTAAAAATAGGACTTGTATGTTTAATCATTATAACCCAAGAAGTCAAACTATTTGTTGCTGTGAAATTTGAAATTGTGTGTTTCATAGTCTGGCTACATTGTACTTAATTATTTAAAAATACTTTCAAATTAATTCTGCCTTAATTCTGCCTGGAAAGGAACAGTTCCAAACACTCACTGTTTAGGGCTCCACAGATGGTTTGCACCCCTTTATTTAAACACAAACAAACAAACAAACAAACAAAAACAACAAAACCCTGTCATGAGCATACCTCTTGCTGCACTCCTGAGAGACATGAAACAAGATGAAGTCATTTGAAGTTCTAATCCATGTAATTTCATTCTCTCCCCATTGCTATAAGGGAGAATCCTTAGCATTTCTGAACATAATGATCTGTGATTTCTAAGAAACAAGTCATGCCAAGAGCATAAGGGCAAGGCTCAGCTCTTAAACAGTTAACAAAAAAAGCTCTAATTGAGTTCCTCCTACTTTCACAACTTTGAAGATTTAGTATCAAGTGAAGATGAGGAACACAAACAACATGTTAAACATGAAAAACAAAATTAAAAATCTGACAATTTTAGAATCCACCCTTTTGGACCAGAAGCACGCAAAACCATGCCTTAGCAACGACACGGGAGGTATATTCAGGTTGCCACATGACCATATACTCATTCTGGTCATTCTAGTACACACTGAATATGACTGAAACTGTCTTGAATTTTAAAATACAGTGTAAGTTATTTGTCCTTTTTAGAAGTTAGACATCACAATATATCCCCAAACTTCTAAGAAAACAGGATTCTTTGAATCCCTAGGCTTTAGATTTCAGATTAAGTGGGAAAACTTCTATCAGGTTGAATTAAGTTACATGTTATCTTCATCTCATAGGACCAACTGAACCTTCCTAATTAGGACATTTTACAATGCGGTCTTTTATGTGGGCATTTTGGAATACTTAGAGAAAACAGAAGTAAAAACCCTTTTAAAACAAAATAAATATGAACAGCATGAAGTGCTTCCCAAGTACTCCTCAGCAGTTTAAAAGAAAACAAAAATCCTCCTACTTCACTAAAATAGGATGTAATAGACAAAAGTAATTGCTGTAAACATTATTTTGGCCTTAGGATATTTGACATTCTGTGCTTTTTATGCAATCAAGGATCTATTCTCAATTCCAAGTTCATAATAGATGCCACTATTCAGACAAAGACTTCCTACTGCAAGAATTGCAAATGTGCCAAAAACTTGTATTTGAGAAATGAAGCGCAGCTGTCAAGTTCTATATCCCCACTGCCAATCTTAGTCACAGTAAGGTTTCTGTATTACACAGACAACCAGCTAGACACATACACAAATATGGAGAATTGTAGATGGAATTTTTCATGAAAGTGGTGTCTTCAGAAGAAAGGCTGCCTTGTCAGTGCTTTGGTTTCTGTCTTCTGTATTTCAGCTATGCTACAAAGGGTTGACAAAAGCATTAAAGCACAATAAAAGAAGAAGAACTTTCCTCCTAATTTTGTTTTAGAACTCGCTTTTGGACCATGATTTTACCCAGCATTACAGACAAATTTATCAGTAGCTGTAAACTTGGAAAAAGCTGGATATCATGACTAAAGCAGGGATAATGATGGCAAGTACACCGAGAAGGATTTTGAAAGATACGTGCCCATGACTGCTTCTTTATACAATGCAGTCTTGGGGGCGGAGACATATAATCTTATTATTACACTTAAGAAGAATGCTCCCAGCAGATGCTAAGTTGAATTTCAGAGCTGACGTGCAAAAATCTAGCTTCAGCTATTTCAGACATCATTTTCAGGTGTTAATCCTGTAATCCGAAAACACTCAGCTAGCAAAAATGCAGCTAACAGAGATTCTGCCATTAAAGCCTGTGGTTTTCCCAGTTGTTACTCAAAGTGCAATATTTTCTGAGCTATTTTGTAAAGAACTAGGTTGTGTTGTGCCATGTACTTCCTAAAGAACACACAAATTTCTGATTTGAAATCATACAACAAATATAAAGGACACAAGAAAATATAAGTTCTCATCTCTTTTACAACTGGAAGAGCTGTATAAAGAGTGTAAAATATAAGGTACTTTAGAGACATTAGAAATTCAAGACCTCAGCTTGATCCTGTGGCAGGATCCATGAACAAAATATCACTTTCTGCGAGCAGAGTTGTATGGGGGCAGGACAAAACGTCTGGAGGTAAAAGGTTTTTAAGAGGTTCTAGTTAACAGGCCCAAGGAAAATGCTAGTGAGATGCAGGTCCAACATCCTCCTTGCATTCGCACATTTCTCCATTCACCACTGTTTAACGGATATGCAAAAGACAAGCAGCAATCTTTTTTCATGTGTCGCTGTTGAAAGTGTTTCCCTCTCTTGACACAGAAACAGTCAACATACAGAATGCTGTCTTACTCATCCAACATACAGGTAAGTGTTTGAAATGGAGGATAATATTTTAAATTGGTTATCACAATTTAATTTCATTAAACACACGAAAAATTCTACCTCTTTTCTTTGAGTTGTAAATACATGACTATTTATTTCCCTTATTGTCTTCTTCACTAATCTGCTTCCTCTTTTTTTTTCTCCACATTCAACCTGTTTTGGTACTTGCATCCTTTCCTAAGTAGTCCATATCAACCCTGTCTCCTTATTTCAAGATACAGCACTCAAAGAAGTGAACCTTCACATCCTACTCTACTGACCCAAAACACACAAAGAACGAGATTTTTCTGCAATTGACTATCTCTTCTCATTCCCCATAAAGGATCAAACCATCAGCCAAATACAAAATTGAGCTTTCTCCTACTACACAATATGTAACTGTGTGCCCCACTCCATCCCAGTTATCAAACACACACACACATGCAAAACACTGACCTGCAGCCTTTCAAGAATAACATTAAATAGAAAAGTATCTAATATAGTTATACATTACAAGAGGAATTCTCCCTTAAATTGGAAAATTATGGATCTCTTTGTTTCTGATATAGCAGCTAGTAAGTCTATTCTGTGACTTGACAGTGCAACAGCAGAATCAAAATTTTACTTGTCCACTTTTATTAGTCCTTTTTTATTACATACTTATCTTACTGCTATTCAAAATATTTTCTGTCTATTTTCAGTAACGTTCCAATAAGTATATTAATTTAAAACTTTATGCTGTCTTTGCAGCTAACTTTTAAATTTTGTTTAAAAATAAACAGACACCTCTGTGGTCCAGGAAAATTTTTTTTTGTAGGAGGAAAAATAAGAAATTGTTTTCATCTGCTCTTTCACAAATGCTTAGAGGAAGAAACACACAGATTATCAATAGTTTGGGATTTCTGGCCCCAGGGCTGGATGCAATACTCCATGTGGGATCTCACCAGAGCAGAGGGGGATAATCATCTCCCTTGACCTGCTACTCATGCTGCTTTTCATGAAGCTGCAGATACAGCTGACTTTCTGGGCTGTGAGAGCATGTTGCTGGGTCATACACAGTTTTTCATCCACCAGTATCCCTAAGTCCTCCTCAGGCTGCTCTCAATCGATTCTCTGCCAAGCCTGTACCTATGGATGGGATTGCCCCAACTCAGATGCAGGACTTTGCACTCAGCCTTGTTGAATTTCATGAGGTTCACACGGGCCCAGCTCTCAAGCCTGTCAAGATTCCTCTGGATGACACCCCTCCAGCATTTTTACCACACCATACAGCTTGGTGTCATTAGCACACTTGCTGAGGATACACTTAGTCCCATATCTGTGTCCCCAAAAAAGACATAAAATAATACTGGTCCCAGTACTGACCCCCAAAGAACATCACACATCACTGGTCTCCACCTTGACAGTAGGTCTTTCACCACAACTCTGGAGTGTGCTCAGAGAAGGGCAATGCAGATGGTGAAGAGTCTAGAGAGTAATTCATATGAGGAGCAGCTGAGGGAGCTGGGGTTGTTTAGCCTACATATAAAGGCAGCTGAGGGGAGGCTTTACTGCTCTAAACAACCAGCTGAGAGGAGGTTGTAGCAAGTTGGGGGTCGATCTCTTTTCACAGGCAACTCGTAGGACAAGAGGACACAGCCTCAAGCTGCTCCAGAGCGGTTCAGGTTGGACATTAGGAAGAATTTTTTTATGGAAAGAGTTGTCAAGGGTGGAGTCACCATCCCTGGAGGTGTTCAAGAAATGACATGGCACTTAGTGCATGGTCTAGTTGCAAGGTGGTGATTGGTCAAAGGTTGGAGTCGATGACCTTAGAGGTCTTTTCCTACCTAAGTAATTCTATGATTCTACCAATGCAACCATCCAGCCAATTATTACCCACTGAGTGGTCCATCCATTAAACTAACGTCTCTCCAGTGTAGAGACAAGGATTTTGTGCACAACGCTATCAAATGCTTTACAGCAATCTGGGGTGTCAGTCACTCTACCGTTATCCACCAGAAGGCCATGACTGCAAGACTTGCAATAAGAATGAAATATATAAACTTCAACTTTCAGCTGCATGATCACAGCAACATCTTCATAACAGAGTACTATAACTATTTTGAAAATCATACTTCTGCAAAATTGCTTGCCCACACCTAATAGATGCCTTTTTTTTTCTGTGGGAATGATTAAATACTTTCAGAGAGTAAAAGACAAAAAAATAAATGCAAAAAATAAACTTTTCCATCCCCTCTTTTTTAACTGAAATTCATTCACTGAGTGTTGGATGCAATTTGACTACAGGAACAAAAAATGTATCCTAAGGTTGGTTTCATCAGATGCAAAAAATATTTTAACCCCCACATTAGTCACAAGAGCTGTAAGAAACCCAAACAAACAAAACCAAAACCACTCTAAAATCAAGTAAACAAAAGCTATGACAGCAAATAGCTATGCCAGAAGTACTTTTGTACCTGTACTTTTATTAACCATTGCAGTCAGATAATCACAGCTGCTGTAATCTTAAAATGGTCATTACATGATTAGGTATTTTTTGATCGTGTGTACTGCTAACAATCTACGTTTCTATGTTTTTTTTGTAAATAGGTTGACAAACTCTTGAGTTTTACCGTAATATGTGACCCTCTGATGTGTCAACTTTCTTCTGTAATATGGTCACTGTTTCAGAACATGTTCTATTATTGTGAAAAACCATAAGGTTATTACAGGAGCCTTACAAGGCTCTAAACATACTTTTATAAAAAGCCTAGGGAGCAGCCTTATACTAGCCTCTTTCCATGTTTTCATCTCGCCTTCAATTTTTAAGGGGGTCTAGAAAGATCCAAGCCCTCAGGTTCACCCAGGCAGAACTTGTTCTGCACAAAAGCAGACAGAGCCCAGCACTGGATCTCTGCATGGAACTAAGTCAAACCAATGATTCATGTGGCCTTGTATAGACATAAAAGAGTTAAGCTTTCAAAAATAGAACATCACATCAGCAGCAAAATCCAACACAGGCAGCAGTTAACACCAAAACACTGGCAAAAAGTACAAATTTAGGTGTTTTAACACATTTTTTAAATATACCTGTTTTCCTTCTAGTATTGACAGAGTGTCAATACAATGTCAAGGAATATCAGGAATAGGATCAGCTACAGAGGAATACTCCTTTTAGAGCAAAACTAGTGCAGCCTTTACCGCACAGATTCTTTCCTTCATTGTTCTCATATAAATCTTTCAAATTATTTTCATGAACTCTTAGGTTTTCCACTATATTCTCACCTTGTTGGAGGTGCCACATGAATGGCACAGTTTATAGCTTAAATATTTTTCTTGGTAGTTAACCAGTTTGAAACCAGTAAATACTCATGACTGCACTCCAAAATCCAGAATTCTTTGTGTGATCTGACAGGAAAACATACAGTCTTCAACACCAGGAAAGGGGCTGTTTTGCAACACAGAACATTTCAGGAATCCTGTTAAAATAGGAGTTTTCCTTCCTTTTCATCAGCAACCAATTAATAGCAGCATGCCAGGACTAGACATGAGGCAAGACTCTGGAATAACAGTTATTCTTTAGAGCTGAAAATAGTTTCGATTTTGATGCTATATATCTCTTTTCCCAGACAACTGTTTGCAAATGACATACTGAAAAAAAAAACCTGTTCTAGTACAAATTTCTTCAGAAAGCTGAATTTTAAGTTTAAGGAAATTAAGAGAAGATGATGATGATAATAATGCCCTGTTATTGATTTCTGGAAAAATGTTTCAGATTCAATGCAAAAATTTAATTTACACCAAGATGTTTGAAGATGGTTCCATCTCCAAACAAGGACATGGTACGAGCCAATTTTAGCATTTTAAAACTGACCAGAAAGCCAGGTTCCTGTGTTACAGAAATTTGATCAGAAACATCTTACAGCTTAAAAAGAAATAAGATACAAAAAATAAAATCACAAACAGGCCCCCTACCCTCCAATAAATCTTGTAAATCTGGAGAGAAAATGAAGAGCCAAACACCAGTCACCCTCCACCAAAACCTTCTGAATAGCTTGCAGGTCTCACAAGTTAAACTAACTTGAGAATGGTCCACTTTCACCAGGTATGAAGAAATTATATTTCTGAGCTTGACAAAGCTTCTTGTTTTCTTGAGGGGTTGGGGTTTTTTGTTTTTGTTTTTTTTTTTTTAAATATAATAAAGGTTTTAGAAAAAAAACCACAATCATTTCTAAAAGCTCTAGAAGTAAGCTCTTCCTAAGAAGAATTTTCTTCCAATAAGCAGACATATATTTAAAAGTGTTCAACTATATCTTTAAAATCCTTTTCCAAAATTGTCTTTTAGCAACACGTCTAATAATTTTGTGGAGTTCATGTTCATATATGCACCTAGTGACATCATTTTCCCACTACCAGGGTGCATTCACTTTTATATTATCTACCTGAAATGTTAAGCACATCTCTTTTTATCTTGCTGTTCCCTGACTGCCACAGGTCAGTCAGTCAAGAAAAGTGCAGAAAATAACTCCTGTGAGATAAATTCTGCTGTATTTCTTCCTCTGAACAGCAACAAGGCATCAAGTTTTCCTAATTTTTTCCCTTACTTGTCTTTTCTAGCAGATACAACATTCTTCACTAAGTGGCTGTTCTGTATCTAGTAGACTCCTCAGTTATCGTAGTAATTAGAATAAGTTAGGTTTCCAAATTATATTAGAAGTTAATGGCAGCTGGGTAACCTCTATGTTCAACCACCTTGAAAAAGTCAGTCATCAAATAATAAATCCTTTCTACACTACAACTTCACTTGGATTTACCCCAGGCAAGTATGTTTAAAATCTGCCATTGAAGGTGTGTATGTTCTACAAACACACTGTTTCAAACAGCTGTACATCAGGAAAACTGAATAAATAAAACAATGCGAAGATAAACGCATTTCTTGGTCTTTGATTCAAACCCCAAAACTATATAGTTCTTGTTTCACTATTTTCATTTACTCTTGAAACACATCTTGAAATCTTCCTTTCTTCGTTTCCACTTTCCTACCACAACGTATCTCAGCCAAGCCCATGGCAATAAGAAAGAGATGACCATCTCAGCTCAGTCATTTCTTTGGGACTTAGTGTAAGTCAGGATGAGTGGCTTCCCCCTGTTTCCTCTAAAAAACCACTGAGACAAATAAAATAAAAGCAAATAAAAGATGCAGCCAGACAGGACTAGTGTTTGGCTGTTATATTACTTAGTAGTGTCATTCTTATACATAAAGTCTTTCCTTCATATCAATTCTCTATAGAATAAAAAAAAAAAAAAAAAACAAAAAAAACCCCCAAAAAAACCCTGCAGCCCAAGGAGAAACTGATTTCTGCAGCCCACCTGACTTAGACAGAGAGCAGCATTATTCTTCTAACTATGTCAAAATCCACAAGCAGGTCTTTCCATTCAATGCAATACATATGCCCACTTAATCTGCAAGTCAAAACAAAACTAAATGAAACAATTACAGGTAGTTTTCTATAAATCCACTCTTCCATTATTAAACGCTTCATTGAAGAACAGGCATATATGGGGTCAGTTTAAAACAAAAAAAGTATTTGTACAGATGAAAAGTCTGGAAACACTTGGTTGAATCAAAAGTAACACTATTAAATAACACTCCACAAGCCATATCTGGGACTGATGTAATACAGTCATTATTTATGGCATCTAGCCATATAGGACTATGAACAAACTGAAGCCTGGATGTAAGAATAGGCTTTGTTTAATTCCTCTGATGGATATGACTGGCTGAGATGCGACAGTTCTGCTAGATCACCCACTCCATTCCCTTTACCAGTCCTGAACCGGCGTGTAAGCAGCACATCTAATAGTGCTTTTGTCCACTGAGTAGAACAACGTGCTGAAAGAACCAGCTTTCTGTAGTCCAGCAGAACTCGTTACAATCTGATTTCCCCTGTATGTTCAATCCAAATTATGCAATTTCTCCTTTCTTTTCTTCTTCCATTTGTAGAAATGTAGCTGTATGTCAAACAACACCAGTGATCTATTCATCCCACAATTTATTCTAAGGTAACTACTGCAGCTGCAATTAATTTATTTTCCAAAGGCCTTGAATTGCCTCTTTTCTTTCCATTTCTCCCCCTCTTGATAGCTTTCCTTGTACATACATGTTCAAGAATTATGCTCAAAAGGCATACAAAATATATACCCTTAAGACTGAAGACTGAAAAGTCTCTAAAGAGTTTAATTAAATTTAATAGGGGTATCACTCAGATGCACATGGTATTATTCACCAGGTCTTGTAAATTACATGTTACATCACAGTTACATTGCTTTCTATAAGAGAAACATCTTGGTTGCAGCTGGGACACAAACATAGTTTTAGAATGCAAACTGGCTTAAGGTGCACAATGGCAACATGTACCCACAAACTTCAGTTGTTATGGGATGATTTAAAATATAGGACCAGAAGCATAAAAGAAATACTGCGGTTGCTAAATCCACCTAATGACTTGCTAGTCTGCTACTCTGCTCACATACTAGTCTGCTACGTCATCCCAACAGCAGACTTCATCATGTTTCATACTTTATTATGCTTTGTATGAAAAAAATTAAAAAAAGACACTGAAGAGTATGAGTATTTTTCATGTTAAGTGAAAGTCTAAGAAAAGTCTAAGGAAAACATCCAATTTCTAACCAAGATTTTCAAAACTCCTAATACAAAACACGGGCCTATCAAATAGCCACACAAAATTCCTTAATCCTTGGGAAAAGCAGAATACTTTACATCCTCTGATGTTCCCATAAAGCCCTACTAGTGTCACTTGGTGCACCCAATGTGAACTTCTACACCAAGAACAAAGATGCATTCTAATGCATAAATTATGTTTCTATTAAGAGAAGCAATTTACAGGACCATGAGACTAGAAAGTGATACCAGAAATCTAATCCAGATTACCAAAAATTATACCTCCACTTTTTGCAGAGTATGTTCATCCATCAATTCTGCCATTGCTCATTAATGATAGCAGAGTATTCCATATCTGTACCTAACTGTATGGTAACACTATTAACAGGAAATACATACAGGGCAATATGTTGAAGTCTGTGAAATCTGGCATTCGGCTCTAAATGAGAAATTAGATAAAATTTCAAATCAGATAGAACTTCTACAGAAGTAGAGTTTGATTCCCCCTTTTTCCTTCATCTTAAGCAGGTAAATGCTATTATAGATGAGGGGTTTATTGGGGCCATATGAGAAAGAAACAGAGATTTCAGAGATCTTGTCAGAAACTGTACAGACTAATGCTAAAATATTCCCATTCCCTGTATTAATCTCTAGACCTGTTGTAGTTCTTTTTTCATCTGCAGTTGGAATTCACAAACCCTTCATTCACCCTACCTTTGCACATGTCCAGATGAAAACATGACTGGTGTAGGATCCAGATGTAATATCAGTTTGCACCAGACAAAGTTAGATTATTCACAACAGGAGAAGAGGAAGTACCACTTCTTTTCCTGACATATGCACATATTCACATGTGGCCTGTGAAAACGTGTGAAAATGCTGACAGCTTAAATCTCTAGTGAGCTGCAGGCTACCAATGCTCAGAGACCTGTAACTTAAGCAAATTTATTCTCACTTTCACAATTTTAGCAATTGACATCTCTAGTGCAAGGCCCTTCTCTTGCTAAATATTTAACCCTTGTTCACAGTCACTAAGGGGGCTTAAGGTTTTCATGAAAGAAAGATCAGTAGAGCTGCTTTAAATCACATTTTCCCCCATACACCTGAATTCTTAGAAATGGCTCTAGAATTTTGTATGAAACTTTCCTAAAAACATTTGATGGAAGTCAAGCATACTTAAGGTTGAAGTCAGCCCACCATGGTAAAAAGCTAGTCCAAAGTTCTCAGTTTATCAAAGTTGTAAGTTAAGAGCACCTCTGCAGAAAAGGTTTGGGCATGGTCAGAGCTGGCAGACACAAAGCTAACCATGAACCAGCAATGTTCCCCTTCAGTAAAGAAGGTATGCTGGGCTGCATTAGACCACTGAATGCCAGCAGTTTGAGAGAGGTGATTCTTTGCACTGATGAGGTCATGCCTGGAGTCCAGTGTCCAGTTCCGGGCTCTCCAGCATTTGAAAGAGAGAGACATGTGAAAGAGAGTCTAACAAAGGGCCACAACAATTACGAGGGGACAGGATTGTCTGTTGTATGAGGACAGACTGAGAGGGACTGTTCAGACTGGAGAAAAACAGGCTTGGGGAGATCTTGTTAATGTACATAAATATCTGAAAGGAAGGTGCAAACACCAACACAGTAAGAGGCAGGGGTTGCAGCTTGTAACACAGGAGGTTGCCTCTGAACATCAGGACACTGCAAAGGTGTGCAAGCCCTGCACAGATTTCCCTGAGAGTTGGTGGAGTCTCCCTCTCTCAAGACAGTTAAAAGCTCCCTGGACATGATCCTGGGCAACTGGCTCTATGGGACCCTATTTGACTGGGGGGGATTGTACAAGACATCTAAAGATCTCTGCCAACCTCATCCAGTCTATGATTCTGTCACTCTAATTAGAAGAGGAGAAGTCTTATTATTTCAAACAACAGGAACTTCAATATGTCAGATGAAGATGTAAAAAAAAAACATATATAACTTTCTGTGGCTTCTTGCCTACAGGTGACAATATCAAGAACCCATTTGATCTATTACAAAAATCAAAAGACATCTCCAATCATTAAAATAACAGAGGTTTATTTAAACCTTCCACAACAAGATGAAACTACTTTTGAGTTTGCTCGAATTTAACATTACCAGCCATAATTACGTTCATCAATACAATTTCGATCACAACACTTCCAAGATTTATAAAAAACACACTCTAAAATTATTTTCATGGGTACAAACTGCTTTCAAGATTATTCTACGTGGAGCAAGTAGGGGCATGGTGATATTTCAGTATTGGCTAATTGAACCCTATAAATTTATTACTTGTATTCTAATATTTTGTCCTCATCTTTCAGATGAGACTGTATTTTTTCTACAGTCTCATCTGAAATGCTTCCAGACAAGCATTTTGACTTTCTAACTATAACATGGTCAGTTTTTCAAATACAGGGAGTGTATTCATATTTCAGTAGTATTCAGTGTATTCATATTTTCAGTCCACCAGTGGTGGACTAGCTTTATTTTCAGCTTTATTAAGTAGAAGAGAAACTTATAGTCTTCTCTGGACAGTGGAACGAAACTTAGTGGATTTTCACTTGGTAAGTATTTTGTTGGGGAAAGATAAGGGTAAGTGCTTAATGTGATTAATATTATGTCACTACATGCAAGTATTTTAAAAAGATGCTCTCTTCGCCATATGACAACTTCCTAATACATGAAATACCACCACTTCACTTCCTTCCACATTGTAATGTATGTTGTGAACATAAAAAAGCAATGCTGTAACAAGCACACTATTAAATGCAAAATAGAACAGCATATAGAAAATATGAGGGTCAAAAAGTCTAAGAACAGAATGACAAGCATGAAAATTCAATTTATCAGTGGTCTACATTTGCTTACATCCCTTCCAGACCTAAACCTGCTCATATGCAATCAGCCCATAAAACACATAAAAATGCCTGTACTTATCCATGAAGTTCATACATGAAGTTTAAAGCAGAGCTAAAAACCAAGTCTACCACAATAACTATTACGTACAATGAAATTAAAAAAGCTAGTTTATTTGTTGGGGTATCTACTATCATCTCTTCCACATTTTTTAAATTTGCAACTGCAAATTTAAAATAAAATCCCTGTGAGAAGAATCACCCTAATAAGGGAAGTTCCAGTAAAACCCAATATATTGGTTTATAGACCTAAAGAAGGACAAAATTATAAGGAACAGTGATAGTCATCAAAAGTATGGAAAGAGAATAAGAGCAAATTGAAACTTGACAGAAACACTGAACTGAGAATGCATTAGGAGCACATGTCACCCCAAGCAAACTTGTACTTAATTCCAAAATACAGTCTGAAAATAGAATTTTGACCTACAATTATTAATAGATCCTATTTATTACTAATTAAGAAAACCAATTTGGTCTAGTTCTTGAAGGACTTTTAAAATATTAATAACAACAACATACAATTTGAAGACTCGGTTTATTTCTCCTTCCATTAAAAAAAAAAAAAAAAAGGAAAAGGATTTAGTATGCTCCTTTGTCCCATACCTGGAGGACTTCACAGCCAGGCTGGATGAGGCTTTGAGCAACCTGGGCTGGTGGAAGGTGGAGCTCATGGAAGGGGAGTTGGAACCAGATGATCTCTAAGCTCCCTTCCAACCCAAACCATTCTATGATTCTGTGACAATATGGTATGGAAATACGATCCAAACCCTAAATTCATGGTCATACTTAGTACACAAGGAGAATAATTTTCTACCTTCATTTAATCTAAATTTTAGACTAATAAATGCAGTCTTACAGAATTACAGGTTATATATATGTGTCTGTGCATTTTTATATATATATATCTTCTTTGTGATACATGCACATACCTGTGACTGCTTAGTAAAGCATAACTTTAATCCTCACTTATTCCACTATCTTGGAATAGGAGGCTTTCCAGGCTGATTATATTCTTGGCCATAGGAAATGCTGTCCATGAGGACAACTGCTTTTATTCACACTATCATTGTGTAAATTTGAGACTAGAGGCAGGAGCCAGTGCCAAGCTTCTATTTCAAGAGTAACACTGTCTCAATAACTGTAAAATGAAATTCACCTAAGTATCCGACATAAAAGACAAAGGAAACTAAAATGCTTGTCTGTTCCAGCTCCCAAGCCACTGAACTGCATCTCTCTCACTCCAGAATTTTCAAATGTAATCCTGAATGTTCCATATTTGCATATAAAAAGAAATAAGTATTTTAGTTCCCTACAAAGCAGAGCTGCTCGTAAAAAAGAGGGCAAACAAGTTCACAGGGCCAGAATAACCAGGAACAGAGCAGCAGACTACCAGAGATCAGCTCAATCTCAGTTCTGGAAAAGAGTAGGTGTCAGGGTTAAAGGATGTGGCAGAAAAGGTTTCCATTGCAGAATCTGTTATTATTATTCTAGTGGCCTTTATCAGGAACAGATACCAGACCGCATTAGACACTGGTCTCTATGGGTCAGTCGGCATGCTCCTGAGGCACACCAGTGCTACCAAAGCCCTCTGCAACCTTTTGCCAGCAATTTTTCCAGTGGCATAGTCCTGATCCGGTCCTGACCATCTCCGTTCAGGTGCAGGTTGGCATCACAGTTCATTCCTGATGGCACTCCACTCCACTGTGCTTTTCAATAATTTCCTTTCATGGAATTCAGAAGTCGGGCAATAACAGAAGACAGAGTAATCTAACATAAAAGTTTCTCTACCAAAACTATGAACTTTATGCAGATCACTAGGCTAACCTGCTCATGGATGTACAGTTACTACAGAGGTTCAAGGAAGGAGAAAACATACGTCAGGAGGGCAGAAGGAGACCAGAAATGCCTTATTCAGCAGCAGCCTATGCAGAGACTGTTTCTAAGCCTATTTCAAGTGACCCTACACGTTTTTTAATTAAAATGTTGTTTGTTGTGTTTCTGAGTTAAGCTATTACCCTAAACACAAAAAGATCATAATTACTGCAGATGTGCTATTACTTATAAAACTCATCTTCAAAATTTAAGAACAAAAGCAAATGTGAATGTTTAGAGTCATGTTCACACTTGCTTTTCTTTAGGGCACAGACAAAGCTAAAAGTGAGTTCATATATTGTCTCCTGGGAGGTGACTGGTGCATTCTCAGAGAGGCTATTTTTTTATTCTTTTTTTTCCTTGGCTAAAGGAAATAAAAACTGGGCAGTAGCAAATTGATGACTAAGCAAAGCAAACTACCTGGAGAACATGTTAGAGGACGTAAATTACACACAAGGGAAACGCTCTGACACGGCCCCGATCAGCGCTCGACTGAACACCCATACGAGAAACGCAGGCGGAGGCTCTCAAAGTTTCTCTGAATGTTGGAGAGTATTTCTCCCCTCCGAAGCAGGCTGAGAACCTCACGCCTGACTCTCGGCAAAGCTTAGCAGTATCGTAACTTCTATAATAACGATCCTCCCACCCAGCCTTCCAGAGATCTGCGAGACTCGCCTGAGGCAGGCTCTCGGTGATGTCCGCCCGGCAAACCCAGCACATAGCAGAGCCGCCCGCCCGGCCGCCCGCCTCCGGTGCGGACAAGGGCTTTGGGCAAGGGGCTTTGGGTAGCCGCGCAGCTACCTGTCGGCCGAGGAGGAGCCCCGCCGCCGACCGCGACAGCGCTCCCCGAGCCCGGGGGCATTCCCGCAGCCACAGGTGCGGAGCTCTCGCCGCCCCATTGGAGCGGGGCAGCCCCGTCCCCGCGCTGACCCACGGACAGGCGGGCGGACGAGCCGCAGGCTACCTTACCTGGGCGATGGCGAGAAGCCCCAGGGCGAGGGCGAGCGGGGGGGCGGCCATGCCCCAGCGCTGCCCCGCGGCCATCCCGGTCCCGCGGCGCACGGCGCGGTGCTCGGGGCCGCCCGCTCCGCTGCGACGCGACGCGCCCGCCTCGGGCTGGCCCTGCGCCTGTGCTGCGGCGCGGGGTGCAGGGCAGGGAGGTGCGGGGGGCGCGGCCCCCCACTGCCGGGCGGCGGGGAGGGAGGCTGGAAGCGCCGCTGCCGGTCAGCCCCCGAGGGTCCGCCGGGGCTCGGACGGAGCGGACAGCGGTGGACAGAAGGGTGAACACAGGCACTCGAGCAGCGACGGGCTGCGTGGGGACGGGGCTCTGTGGCGAGGACGAAGCGCTGGCGCAGAGACGAGAGGTGCAGGCAGCGATGGGAGCACAGAGAGAGTGGGCGAGGACTCTGCGTTTGGGGGGCGGATGGGCGTGCGGGCAGCAGTGGGGCACACAGGCAGGCACAGGGCGTTGCCGCCGGGATGGGCATTCCAGGCTGAGGCAGACGGGGCATGCAGCCCGGAATTCTTAAAGCAGGAGTAGGGCACACTGACAAGGGTGGGACGCTGTGGCATGCACCAGGCAGGCAGGCATAGCCAGTCACGCAGGCACAGGATGTGCAGATCCAGGGACGGTCCCCCTTCTGCCGTGGTGCTTTCTCTGACGTTGATTGCCTACTAAACCTAAGAGAATTTCCAGGAGACTAAGCTGAAATGCTGTTCTGCTGTTGCGTTTGCTGCTCACATCTGGCTGGAGGTAAAGACTGCAGGTGCTTGGCCAGGGGAGCAAAGCCCCTTCATAAAGCTTTCTCAGCTGCCTTCAAGCCTTCACTTGAAGTTGTTGGCTAGTACCTGCAACTCTAGCATCTGCTAATAGAACAGTCAAAACGCAAACTGTGGCAATCAAACAAAAACATAGCCAAATTTGTGTTGGCCACTTGTGAAAGGTTCATGGCAGCTCCTATAAATCTCCTGCAAAACCACAAGAAAATGTGATGTTATTACACATGTTCTTAAGGCTCTGCCATAAACCTATTCAAATGCTCCCATAGCATCTGGGCACATGTATTTACATATTAGGATTATCCCTGAAAAATGCACACCTTATTGAAAAGGATGAGGGAACCACAAATAAAAACTGTATTTGATAAAGCAACATGTTCATGGACTA
Source organism: Corapipo altera (assembly GCF_003945725.1). Taxonomy (NCBI): domain Eukaryota; kingdom Metazoa; phylum Chordata; class Aves; order Passeriformes; family Pipridae; genus Corapipo; species Corapipo altera. Next base: position 23,042,414 of record NW_020884875.1, on the reverse strand, counting down.
AAGACGGCCACATTTCTCTTCATCTTTTATGCTTTATGTCAGACATTGTTGACAAAGTCTTTGTCCTACGCAGACAAGGCATGTTGGGTTTACGGCTCAGATCTGCATGTGAAATCATAACAGCTCTTTCATGTTGAGATTTATAACCTATTTCTTCTGCTAAGTTTTTAAAATCTTTTATTTATACAACAAACAGAAACTCTATGGTTAACATTTTAGGAATGCTCTTTCAAGTACAGCCACATAAAGCACAGTAGCTTAAACTGAAAAGTGTTTGATTATTCAAGCACACCTAGGAATATTCTATGAATATGCATGACAGATGAACTTCTGGAATTTTGGTTTTCTTTCTATGGACCTATGGTTAAGCAAAGATGTAAACATTATGCAATTCTTGTTTTTATTAGCATGTAATTATAGAGGGTAAGACTCCTGTAGTATAGTGGTCTAAAATATGTCATAAATGCCACATGATCCAAGAAACAAAATTCGACTGAACAAAGCATGATATCCAATTTGTCAGGAATGAGCTGTTTACAATTTCATGTTGCAAATTATGCTTATCTTTTAGGAAATGAGAAGGACATTTCCTGGCATTTGCAACTGAAGAGCCTGAGGATTGATAGTAAAATCAAGCTATATGTTAATTTGCAAAAAAAATGAATTCTGTGTTATTCACATACAAAAGGTAAGACTTCTCTGTTCTCACACCAACTGTTTCCCTACAGGGGATTTTACACTCCTTTAATGTTGAAAGTGCACCATTGTTGTGTAATAGTGATGTAACAGCTGTGTTTAGAACAGTAGTCATACATTAATAAGTAGGGATGGTGGGGAAAAAGCTTTCTGAAAGTGTCTTCCTAATTAAATGGACTTGAAGACGTTTGACAATACTGTTTCTAACCAGGAAAAAAGCCTTAACAGTACTTACAGAAGTATGCTTCTTATTCTTTTGTGAGACTCACAACAGTATTGCTCGGCACAACACAGCAAATCCACACTGTTATCAGCCCAGGAGTCTGAGAAGACTTATAGAAATATAAGAAAATATCAAGGCTTCGTGTGTTGGAAGATAATGACTCTCCTTGTTCCAAAAAAAAAAAAAAATAGAGGCAAGTTAACAGCTTTGAAGCAATTTTTAGCATTAGCCAGAAGATAATATGCTTAGCAAGGATATGTTTTGCTCCACATTTGGAATGCACGCAGGCTACACTCTTAGAAAATCTAACTTCTTCATCACAGCAGCATTGCTGTGATTTTTCTGTCTCTTTCTCTTTCCTATATAAATTGGTTATTTCCTGCTGAAATGGCAATGCATTTTTAAACACAAGTCTTGGAGTGCTAAATTCAGATAGAACTTCTGAGCAGGCATAACACATCATAGGTTGATGTTAAATTTAACATTTCAAGCTATAGACATTTTCCTGCATTGTTCTCAGAATTACACAGGACGTTTGGCAAAAATTCTCCTCCATGGTGGTGATGTGCCATTGCTCTTAGTACTTCTACAGAATTAATTCCAGAGACTCAGGTTTTCCGACAGCTCTGAAACTACAAAGAGGATGACGTTCCTCTTTTGGATACTCAGATTCCGCTTAGGTGCTTGCATTACTAGAGCTTGCATCAGTGAGCAGCAGCTGACATACAGGAATGAAGGGCTTGTCTACCTTGTGAGCAGTCTGAAGGCCCTCACATTCAGAATCTCTCAACCATCTAAGCAGGATCAAAGTATCACAATTTCCTACATTTATGAAAGGACTGTGTACTTATAACACATGCTGCTGCTCACTGATGCAAGTTCAGTTAGGTACTGAAGAGCACCAGGATTTTTCAAGGAATATTCAAGAAATGTAAGTACAAGTTCTTCCTTCTTTTCCTCTGCTACTTGCAACTGATACAATGGTTTTCAACTTGTTTGACAGTTTCTATTCCATTGGTAAATTTAGCTCAGGCAGAGTGTACATGAAGTACATTGTATAAGTAAGTATCTTCAGATTCCTTTTCTTCTTAATTTCTAACTACACATTACTCAAAATTAGCACTATGTAGGAAACTTGATTTTTCTTTGTATTTAATATCTGGCATGACTTTGACTTGAACATCTGAATTTAAATAAATAGGAAGGAGAAGTGGAAGAAACAGTTTATGCAGAAAACACCAATGTTTCAGAAATTAAATTTGTAAGTAAGCAAAAAAATTCTCCTTAGATGAGATTCTCCTTAGAACATGACTTAGTAGTTTATTTCCACCCGAGATGTAAAGCTGAAGCTTTCAACCTCTAGAAATATGTCTTAAAAACAAAGATTAGAACAGTGAAGCAGAACAACTAAAACCTCATGTCTGTGCCCTTCCCTTCCCTTTCTAAACTTTCCCAAACCTTCCCTTCCCAAACCTCTCCTCCCCTCCCTTTTTCCCCCCTCCACTCTCCTTCCCTTTTCCCTCCCCTCTTCCCCTTTGCCTTCCTCTCTCCTTTGCCACATACCATTTCCTAAAACAAATATTTTTGTTGCTATGTATGTGCATTAATTGGAATTCACCTATTGAGTCCTTAGCAGGCAATCACCTTTTAACTCTGGCTGCTCTGCTTCTCACTGTGATCTGTCTTTGGATGCACTCAGCCAGCAAACACCTGATCATTCCAGAAGTGCTCTTTCAAGGTCTTCGGAATCAGGGCCCTTCAGAATCCAGTTCAGACTAACAGAATGTAGTGAAAAAGTAAAAAAAAAAGTCAGAAAGTATCAAGAATCAGCATAGAAAAAGAACAAGGAATTCATATTCAAATTTACACATCAAAACTACTTTATATAAAAAACATTATATCTGTACAGTAGTAGAAAGTTATCAGTGGGTTTATCTTTCTGTATTCAGAGTTTATTGGAAGCAGTTCAGAGATAGAGAAGCCAGACTGATTTAACTGATTGGATGAAGTGTTTAAGTGCTTAGAACACTTACTCTCTGTTCAAACCTCAGAGTGTGACAGCATTTGTTTTTCTTAACTTAAAAAAATTGACATCACAAACTGTTAAGAAGTTAAACAACGCAGCGCAATTTCATATTTTTTGCGGGGGGAGAGGGGGCGGTAATGTTTTGAATACTTGGTTGTCTCATGGAAGAAACCTGTAGTTTATGTAAGAGCTCCCAGCAGAGACGGCATCTAAAACACTTAACATTCCAAAGTATAATAACACATATAAATTCTGTTGGGTGAGGCTTCTGGGTGAGGCTTAACTAGCTGTACAAGATCTAGGATTACTAACAATAAAAAAGTTGTTGAAATTATCATAGTATTTAAAGACCTTCCTTGAGATCTTAGCATCAATTGTTCCCCAAGGATATGGAGGAGATACTAAAAATACTAAGAAATATTTGTGGAAGAGGCAGACCTATGCAGAAATTATTTCTGATTCCCTTAATACCTTGTGTGTAGCTTAGAAGTCTGTGTACTTCCAGTCTAATCGGGAAACAGTTACATATAGTGCTAAATTTAATTTCAGGCTACATTTAGCATTATGATTTTTCAAGGATCTATGAGGTTTTTTTGTTTGTGGGATTTTTGGTTGGTTGGTTGGTTAGTTGATTGGTCTGGTTGGGGCGTTTTGGCTGGTAGTTTTGGTTTTGTTTTTAAGATATTTCCTTTATCCAAACAAGGAAATGGCAGAAATGGAAGTCAGCAGTGGTGCCAAAATATGTGGTCACATCTAACAGTAAAAAGTGCAGCGGTTCAGAGCAGTTCCAGGCCTCCCTCCTCTAGCAGATCTCCATAATCATTTAGGGAAAGGCAATGACAAAAGCACACAAAACTTGAAACTCCCTTGACTTTTGAATGCAGTATGTGACAGACATATAAACCCAAACTGGTGGACAGAATCCAGATGGTCTCAAAGTTACTTGCTAGTATGTTTTTACATTGGGGAGGGTAGATGCATCCCAGGAAAACTTTCGCAACATCTCAGGGAAGGAAGCCTCTTCTATTTCAGTTTAAAATCTGTTATCTGTTAGGGTGAATCTTCTTCATCCTGAACCTGCCATCCTTGGTTGTCTCTCAAGTGCTGGACGAAGAGACAGGTAGTACCAAAACTCTGTAATCTCCTTTCTCTTCCACAACTCTTTTCAAGAGATTTAATCATTCAGAAGAAGGGTGTGGGAGCAGAATACAGACAGCAGTGTCACTCTATCACTCCCCTCTACAACTGGACAGGGAAGAGAAAATACAGCAAAGGGTTCACAGGTGGAGATAATGTCTGGGAGAGATCATTCAGCAAATACCATCAGACTCCACTTGGGGATATTAGTTGAATTTGTTACTAACAAAGTTGGATAATAAATCTTAAAAAAACCTTCCCCCCACCTCTCTCCCCCCCCCAGCAGCACATGAACGGTCAGTTCATCACACCTTTTTTCTGCTGCTGCTCAGGGAGAGGAGTTCTTCCCCTGCTCCAGCATGGAGTCCTTCCCGTGGGAGACAGTTCTCCATGAACTACTCCGACGTGCATCTATCCCACAGGCAACAGTTCTCCACAGTTACTGCAACATGGGATATCTTTCCACATTTAAAAATGTGGTGCAGTCCTTCAGGCACATATGTTATCACAGAGGCATTGCCACCATTTCTAACTGGCCCAACCACGGCCAGTGGCAGGTCTATCCTGGAGCTTGCTGGCATTGGCTCTTCCGGACATTCCTCTCCTGGAGGAAGCTTCTAGGAACTTCTCACAGAAGCCACCTGTGTAGCCTGACCCACCAAAAACCTGGGCGCAGAAATGCAATACAGCTCTAAATGACCATGTTTGATGTAGACTTCAGTATTTTAGCATGGTGCATTTACTCCCTACTGGAAGATGGAGGTACATGGGACATGCTCTGTTGGTATTGGAGCTGTCAGGCAGTTACACATTCCAGTCCCACAAACCATTTTCTGTTGCCATAGAATGGCACTTTCTAACACGGCTGAAGTATTTGTTTGCATATTGTGGTGATTTTTTTCCCTGTCATTAAAACATCATGCTATCACAGAACCAGGGCATTTTTTTTTATACTTTTCTGTACTTAAAGCATACCTAAAAAACTCTTTCCTGAGGTCTGGTATTATTCCAAAACAAATGGATGCCTTATCTCTGACAGTGTTGAAGGCCAGGCTGGATGGGGCTCTGAGCAACCTAGTCTAGTAAAAGGTGTCCCTGCCCATGGCAGGGTGGTTGGAACTAGATGATCTTTGAGGTTCCTTCCAACCTAAACCATTCTATGATTCCATGATTCTTATGAGTCTTATCTGAAGATAAAAAATAAGCAATCTTATTTGCCTTGTAAGGAATTTTTTAGTAGTATACTTTTTTGTACGTGATGCTCTCATATTTTGTGAGATTAATTGCAATAAAAATAGGCTTTCTCCTCTAAATTAGATTGTAATCCACAGTCTTCATCTTCAGTACTGTATTCTGTAGCACCAAACATGCCAATGGCTTCTATTAACTTGCTCCTTTGACCGTATATTAGAGCAAAATCCAGTCTTTTGCAACATATAATCTGACAAATATATTTACATCTACACAATGCAAATGCATGAAATAAGCATCCAAGCCCTTTGAATTACAAAGACTCAATGAAAAAAGAAAATAATCCATGAGCAATTTCATACAATTGCTTAATTTGCACTGTTCAGATACTGGTAAAGGTAAGGTATTATGTGCACCACTGACTTTTGGCAAAATTATTGAAAACCAAAATGTTTTACTGTCATAAAACATTCAGTTTCAGCATTTCTTTTTTTATTTTATGCCAGCTTGCCTTCTCCCAATACTGAATTTATGTTCGTGTATCAGTCTGAGGCGTGGGGGGGCACACCATCCTCAATTCCTCAAGTTGAAAGACCACAAAAGCAATCTACTTTTATGAAAACTGGATCCATGACAACTACTATCTCAGTTTAATGAGACAGGAATGTTTGTTGAGGAGGGCAGGGTAGGAGAAAAACCAAACTCCTCCATCTGAATAATTATGACTTCAAAATTAAGAGAATTCAGTTGAAAAGGTGTGGAAAAGAAAATAACAACACTTTACTAAATATACACACACACACACACACACACACACACACACACACACATATATGGATAACACACCAAGACAAGTAATAATCCCATAACCAAACTTCCACCGAAAACAATTAAGTACTTTTTGCCTTTTGGCGCAGGTATCACTACCCCCAGCAGGGGGCGCCTCAGGGGGCGGGGCTGCAGTGCCTCGCCGCGGCCAGCAGGGGGCACCAAGGGAGCTGTGCCGGCCTCGCGCAGAGCGCGTGCGGTGCCTGGCAGGGCTGGGCCCGGGACCCCGCTGGTCTGGGACCCCAAGGGGAGTGAACCCCCGAATAGCACCGGCCCAGGCAGTCTGCGCCAGGCCCGGGGCTGTGGAGGCGGTGACTCAAGCGCCGTAGGGAATCTCTCACCGGGAGGCGAACAGGAGCTCCTTTGGTCCTTGGCGGCTCCAAAGGGTGCCCAGGCAGTGGGCAGAGCAGGACATAAGGAGTCAGAGACGAACCGGGGCCTCCCTCCCGGAGCTTGGAAAAAACAGTGTCCTGGCCTAAAAATGAGTTCAGAGCCCTTCTCTCCACACCACTACCTGACTTGGGGCAAAAGTAAAGTGAAATCCCACCACCAGAAAGAAAACTTACCTCCCCCCGCACTCTCCCAAAGCCATTAGTTGGGAATGTGGACTATCAGCTAATCCTTTTGCGTGTGGCTCCACACTGGCCATCCCTTCAGGCCAGGGGGATCCAGTCAGCTAGCCCCCTTCCCCATCCAATTGGTCAACATTTTTCTTTCACAGTGGCAAAGGGAAAAAATTCAAAGCAGGATTTTTTTTTTCTCTTAAGAAAGAAAACCTATGACAATTACTCATAAGCATTTTTGCTGAATTATATAAGATCAGCAGTTGGGTGAAAACAAAATCAGGCCCAAAATCTTTAATGAGCCTAGACTGTCTGTGTGGAAGGAAGGAAACTCTTTGCTAGCATTGAATATCTTCTTTTAACCTAACAAATGCAATGTATGCATAGTAAAAATATTTACATCCACCAGCGGCATGCAGAGATAACCAAATTAGGTTTCTCCTTACACCTAAGGTGCTCTTAAAGACAAAGCAACTTGAAAGGTTTAGCCAATCTTAACTATCTTCTTCTTTAGCACCAAGAAACATATATCAGTATTAATGTGTAATGGCAAAATAAAATAGGAATCCTGTTGTTCCTTCATGTTTTGTACAAAACAGAAGCAGTAGCCTACAATAATTCACATTACGTCTTGACAGTGTTGTTGGAAAAATCCTTCCTTTAAGTTTAAAAATGGCAAAAAATACCTGCAGGACAAGGAAAGTGTAGCAAGAAGTTTTTTTATTTCAGCGCGCTGGGTCTTCCAAGCCCATGTGGGTTTGGAAGCTCACCAACCATTTGAAAATCGCGCCTTTTTTATCCTTTACGTTATATAAACTGTTACATCTTCAGTGACCACTGGTTTTTTACCTTAAAAAGTAATTTCTCTGACCCGGTAGGAGGTGTTACCTTTTCTCTTGATTGATTTGTGACATACCCCCCTGGACTTTGTACAGGGGGTCCTCCTGCACACAATAGGCTGCTGCATGGCAGAGAGTATACATCTTTATTTATGTATTTTCCCTATTCCAGGCCGTGAAAGGTTCCCTGGCGTCAATTCTAGATAGGACCATCCACCTTACAACTTCCGCTGATGCCTAATGGTGCTGGGGACAAAAAATTCCAAAGCAGTTAATCGAGGATGACATAAGAAAAGGGTTTAATTTGTGCCTAGGTGTAGATGTTACAAGACCCGCGCAGCTTCTGTACCTGAGATCTTCCAATTTATAATACTGCCTGACCAATCCAAGTTTTGTCCATCCCATTGCTTTTACCCTGGTCTACCCCCTGGTCCACCCCTGGGAATTGGGTCTGGGGGCTTTTGGGACCACTTCTTCATCGTCTTCATCATCATCAGAGTACAGAGGGTACACAGTCACCCAGTTCTTGACTGTGTTCTGTTGTTCAGGCCAAGATGTGAGTGTTCTCTAAACAGCATAGGCCTTACCTTGACAAAAGACTAAACATTTTCTACTGAATTCAGGGGTAGAATTGATATGGAGAGCATGGAATGGGGTAAGTGGGTTGAGGAATGTGTAAACTATTTGTGCTAAAGGGTGAGGAATATAATATAGCTACTTCTAAAATCTACTTCTACTATAATTACATATAAAGCTTATGAAAATTAACAAAACCAAAAAAACTAAAGGGGTCTTTAGGCATCACACAGTTTGCCTAAAAAGGCTCCTGAAACTAATAAAAAAAGAAAAACCGCACCCCCTTCTATCCTCCTACTAAATTAATTTACTTATAACGAAACCAGGTTATTTATTTCTCATAATATGAAGCAGAACATTAGAAAATTCAGGAGGTGCACATTGGACTTGCTGGAATAATGTGTGGGAAAAAAGTGTTCTCTCTTTTTTAGAGTAACAGCAATAGTTCTACACTAGTGATCTGGAGATGATTCTGTGAAGAACAAGCTTTGAACCAGGCATCTGGTCAACAGCTTAGCCACAAAGCAAAGCTACCTCCCTTTTTACTGAGTAATATTCATTTATCTTGTATTTTGTTTCATGAACAAGTAATTGAAGTGTGAAGTATTTTATAACATCACAGTTTAAAAACTCTCATTCCTTTTTTTTTACGACAGCTATTTCTTTTGGATTGCATTCTCCTTCCCGAGGTTATTCCCATTTAGGAAGAGTCAGCAAATATCAGATAGCACTAGAATATGCTGTTGCTGCAGTTACATCAGCTTCCGTACAACACTGACGTAAAGGGGGAGAGAAAAGCCAACAACCAGTAGAACAGAATTGAAATGTGTTTCAGATGGAAAACAAATAAGAAAAATGACAAATGTTAACAGGTTAATCCCATGGCCCTTGAAGCATATTTATAATAGGCTAATAATGCTAATTTCTACATAATTTCTTTGGATCAGATGCAGTCTTCTAAAATACCATTTCTGAAGTCAGAGGAGTTCTATCTTACTGGTGGCATCACAGCCTGACACGAAAGCCAGCTATACCTTTTTATCTGAGATGTAAAAAGTTTTGCCCAACTGTGATGAGTCCTAGATTGTGTTCAATTCTTGGTCTATATCCATGTAAATCTCCTCCCACATTTCATTCCATTTTACCACAGGATAAAACTCATTGTAAACCCCAGATAACATTTTTATTTAAAGATGTTCATTTAGTTTGTTGATACTCAGGAAACAAGTCTACAGCTCCGTATCACCAAGAATTTTCCTTTTCACCTTCTCTTACAAAATTTTCAAAGCAGAACTCCTCCAAAATAAAAAAATGCACAGTTTGAAATTTCAAAAATGAACATGTTATAGCCACAAGAGGTCACTGAGGCAAAAAGATCATTAGTCACAGTGAGCTAGACATATTGCACTAGCACTGATGGACACAGTCTATCCGACACTGACACTCAGACCCACAGCCAAGCAGGCTGCTGAGTTCATCTAGTATGGCAGCTCCTGCATAAGCAGTCGAAAAACATGGAGCAGGAAAGATGAGCCTAGCAGTAGCTTTTCCAAGACCTCATAGATTTGTGCTTCAGAAACTCTGGAGACTAACTCCAACCCTGAAGAAAGTATACAGTGGACCAGACTTCCTCCTCCTCTGCAACAGGAGTACAGTCAGGCAGGATAAGATCTTACAGTATGATGGAAGGTGAGAATTCACCTTCAGTCCTACTTATGCCTTTTTGAAATAAAGTAGAAGATACCCATGCACAGCTGCTAAACAGTTGGCACTGATTTCAACACTCTTCAATCTTCCCCATAACTCACCAGGGAACCCCTAAGGGATTGTAGCTGCTCTCCAGGCTGCAGAGCTGACTGCTTTCATGTGCACTACACAGCTAGACTGCTAGCTGCATGTATAAATGCTTAACAAGCTTTTTTGCTTTCTTTACTGGGAGGGAGAAGATATTTCTAGAATATCTATTCCTTTAAGATTATAGTTTACAAACTATATTCTGCCCTAACAATAATTTCTAGGCACTTCAATTACATATTATTTTGAATTTTGCCTTATGCCTTAGAATTTCTCAAGGTATTTTTGATGTTAGCCAAATAGGGGCATCAGCAGTTATTCCGGAATTTCTCTGCAGGTGATTTTTGTTCATCCATGTGTAACAAAAAGAAGAGGAAAAGAGAAGGGCAGAACATGAGGAGTACACACTTCAATATAATTTTTGTCTACTACATACTATCAAACTATATTTTTAATGAAGACAAAGAGCTATTTGTAGTCAAATCTGATTACAGATGTATCATCTAGTATTAAAATTTAAATAAATTTTGCATCTTTTAATAAAACCCTTCAGACTTCAGAAAAACCACTGCATCAAAAGTATATGAGAAGTTAAATGTTTATTAAAAAAACTAGAAAAAAAAAAAGGAAAGAAAAGAGCCTCCAGTGTTTACAGTAAATATGGCACAAGTCACAGCTGACTACAGACTAAAATCATGCTTCCAATAACTCCCAGATTTTAGTGGTTTGCATTCACTTTCAGTGGACCCAGACTTAGGTGCTAGCATCTGCTGTATTCTCTATCAAAATATAAATCCAAATCACAAAGTTTGGGGCTTTATATATATGCATTTTGAAGATTCTATCCATTTTTCCAGCTTGTAATTAAGAAATGAGAGGAAGAATAACTAACTATAAAAGACTCCACACACCACTAACAAAATTGTTGCCAGTTTTCAGAGTTCTGTTTTGAGTTATTCCAAGCCTAATCGGATTCACACTACAAAAGCTGTTTCTACCACTGCTGAAGAGTCTCCAAAAAAATACCAAGAAACCAGTACACTAAGCAGTAGTAATGTATTCCTCTTTCATTCCTTCCCAGGCCAAGAATACCTTGTGGGGCATCATGGGATCACCTGTACTAGATTTGCAGCTTGTGATACAGACACAGACATCTGAATAGAGTTTTTAACATCTGAATAGCTGTTTTTAAGTGCATAGCTCTAATTTGTGCCAAGTACTTTGCCTACTGAAAAAAGAGTATTAAGAACAACACTGTGAATCTCAACACTATAAATGAGTCAAATGAAGAAGTGTTCTCACTTTCATTGAACTAAATGCTCAAAGATCTGACAGTGCAGAAAATGGAAATACCTGATTTTGTTACATAAAATATTTAATGACCTGTATGCATGTTTTGAATATAGCTTTACAGAAAATTTAAAAACTTCTTAAAACCTGTTGAAAATTTCAAGAATTAAAAAAAAATATATTTTGAAGAAATCTATTCATTCTGATATATCACCTTCCTTTGAGATAGTATCTACACTAGCTATCTGCTCCTTTTTCATACCTATTTGGAGGACAGAAGCACAGAGAGCAGTACAACTCGCATTGTACTGCCATTGCCAATTTCTTAAAGGGGAGTTAATCAGTTCTGCACTAGAAATCAGAGAAGAGTTATCATCCTTGCATTCTACATGACATTCCCTCTTTTGGGTTATAGGAGAAAGCACTATCAAACATTAAAACTGCTATATATTATAATGCTGGTTTCTACATAAGAGGTTTTTTGTTGGTTTTGTTTTGTTTATATAGTGGTGACTGTTTTCTAACTTGAACTGTAGGGCAAAGCATGGATACTGCCAGTGTTCAGTTATACATAAGAAATACCTTTACATAAGAAATTACCACATGTATAGATTACCCCCTTTGCATTTAGAAATAACCTGTTGACTTCCAGAATGCCTCCATCAGACTGCCTTTGTTAAGCAAGAGTGAACCTGGACCTTATTTAGGGGAAGTAGGAACTCTGCCTTTTTTATGCAGTAAATAAAAACCCCACACTTTTAGCAACTCCACACACTCCAATTCATCCTCTTGGATGTTAAGAGATGTTATATGTTAAATTTAGGGCATTTGAGGCAGTGAACCAGTAAGACAATAAATGGTGTTTTTGCTTTCCTGTGCTCCTATAAAACTTTGTATGTGAATACATTAGTAGGTAATGAAACAGGTTACCAAACCTTATTTGCAAAGTTCTGTTAGCTTTGCAAATAAAAATTGTTTCATAGAAAATTAATCCAGGGATTTTACACTTATTCACAAAAGGTAACATACGCTTAAAACAAACATTTCACACTTCTTTACAATTCACTTTACAAGAATTCCTGCACCTTAAGTGGGGAGATGGGAGCAGAGTCTGCTTAAAAGGTTAATATAAATAGATAAGGAGTCTTTGTGACTCTACCTGTTTGTGCAGCATTCCATACTTTCCTAAAAAAGGCTACAAATATTGCAAAAGGTGCATAACTTTTTTCTGAACTAATCCCTTCAGGGCTAAATGAAAATTAGTATTCAGACTGAGTGAATAAAAAAAGATGTGTTTAATTATATTACCGAGCAATATTAACTTCAAAATACACTAAAAGGCTACAGCCCATCAATCTAAATAAAAACCAATTTGAAAACCTCAGTAGTCTTTTTTCTCTGAGCTTTATCCATTTTGTCTAATGTATTTCCCGGAATTCATATTTTTTACATGTAAGGGAACAAACAGCACTTTACATGTTTGGGCTGTATTGGGTATTACATATTCACCAATACTCATTTGAAATTCCCAGGAATTTAAATTTCTTACAGAAAAAAATCTTAAGAAGATTTTTCCAGTAGTAAAAAATGAGAATAAAATGGAAAAATGCAGACAATCCTGTTTATACCTGAAGTGTTTTCCCAATACCATGCAAACAAAAACCATAAGCTTTCAAACTATCACAGCAATAGTCAGTTTTAGCTAATTTTCATTTAAAGCTAGGTTTGTGGGGAAAGGAAAAACCCAGATATTATATATGTATATATATATGGATAGCCAGATAGAGATAGGTAGATAGATAGATAAAGAGAGAGAGAGAGAAATATAATAGTTAAATTTTAATTTTTTTTTTGTCATTTACTATTCATCAGTTTCATTCCAGAAAAGAAATACAGAAATATTTCTCCTCTGATTTAATACCAGGAAGCTAAATTATTCTAACATACTACTCTGACTTCAGACTCTTATTTCTGAAACATCAGAAGACTATGTTTGAATCTCTCCAGTATGGAATATATTAGCAATTCACAGTAAAACAACAGTAGGTTATTCTTAAGACATTTTGGGACAGTTTTAAGAGAATAATGTCTATTATTAAAAAAAGGTTTTATATGAACCACTTTCTTTGATAGTATTAGAAGAGATTAAGCAGGGACAGTGAGTGTACTATTCTGAGGATGCTGGTGCATGTAGATCAGGTTTGGTTCCAGAACTGTAGGGTTCTGGAAGAACTGTAGAAGCAGACACTGCTTTTATTCATTCCTCTGTGGATGTGATATCTTTCAGTGCTGTTGAAGTATCATCTGTCATGAACAGTATTAAGTATTCTTGATTTAAATTTGGGTTTCCGTATTACAATGAGGAAAAACAACTCAACCCAATAAGTTCATAACTGTCTTTCAAAAATAAGCAGAAAAAGAGGAGGTAATTAGATATGCATTTGTTAATAGTGATTTGGCAATAATCAGATGCTGTAAAAAAAATTATATGAAAAATGCATTTATATGGACCAACCCCAAAATACCATTCTAGGCACTGTTTTTTCATTAGTAATGTTCACCATGCATTGCAAATCAAAGTATAAAGATGTCTGTTTCACAGATTGGGAAAGAAAGGCTCACAGAGATATGGTAATTTGTTTGTAAGCTGGAAACAAGCAAGTCAGATCTAATTAATTTTAAAAAATCACTTTCAAGCCACATTATATTTCAATTGGGATACACAACTTCCGAAGTATAAGTACATTTTCTTAGGTAAGTAATTCTTCTATAATAAACAGTCAAGTGAGACTGGAACTTCCTTCATTAATGTGTACCTAAGTTTTTGTGACATTTGTCTGACACAAAAGGCGAGAACCCAATGAAAACGAGCACCTGTGATACATAATGATCATTCAGATATGAATTATATCTGCCCTTTGTAGTGTCATTGGTAGTAAGCAATTCAGGGAGGTCAGAATGAAAAATTAACTTAATTGCCTAAATAGGTGATTGCGTGCTACGCTCATACTGAGGTATGGGCTATGGGCAAGCTCACAGCTATTTTATGAGCTCTGTGACAAGAAAGATGTTCTTGTTATAGGAGACTGGGATTTTCTATTATGTATAGGGCATTTACCCTACCTTCAATGAGATTATAAATTCACATATACCAAACTGCTTGCATGGAGAAAGGTAGGTTTAGTTGTTTGTTTTTTCTAGTAAATAGTGAACATTTTCATGTCATGCTTTTGGGCCACAGCATGTACCTTTTATGGGCAGTAAGTAAAGAAAAAGACTCACCATGAAGTTATATATATAATTTTACAGTTTTCTGTAAGAATTTTTGATTAACCTTCTCTTTTTCCTGTATTTTTAAGCCCTACAGTAGTACCCTTTCCATGCAGTCTGTCTTCTAAGTGTTCCATTATAGATAAAAATTTCAGGCAGAACTGGACTAGCACAGAGGCTCTGATTGTGTTGAAAAATTCTTACCAATTCCAATTATTTTGTTCCACACTACATGGGTTTTCAATTTTGATAGGATGAAAACTACAGCAAAACTAGAACAAACCACTTAGTTTCTCTATAGTCATCATGGCTAGGCTTCATGAACGAAGATTTGGGAACGGCTCTACCCACATTTGCTACAAGTGCGCTGGTGGCTAATGAGGCCAATAGGAGACAGACAAGTCCGGTTGCAAAAGGCACAGCAGAAAGACTCCTTAGGTGGTACATTCTGCAAGACACGATTCTTTCTGCGTTGTCTTTTCTCCTCAGGAGTGATCCTGCGTGCGTTCTCAAAAGAAGCAGCAGCGTTATAGGTAGTGTGTCTCCAGACCTCCCGACTGGAGGCCAGAGAAGACCAGTTATGTTGATCAATATGGCCAAGGCTGAGATCTTGTTTCAGGGAGTCCTTGTATCTTCTCTTCGGGGCTCCTCTCTTGCAGTAGCCAGTGGTAAGTTCACCATAAAGCAAGATCTTAGGGAGGCGGTGGTCCTTCATCCTTGAGACGTGTCCTGCCCAATGCAGCTGCGCTCTCAGTAACATGACCTCAATACTTGTGATTGCTGCTTGTTCTAGAACAGATGTATTGGTCACATAATCTGACCAGTGGATGTTTAGGATTGTACGGAGACAGCGTTGATGGAAGCATTCTAGGAGATGCAGGTGGTGGCGGTAGATGACCCATGATTCAGATCCATATAAAAGAGTAGACAGCACTATGGCTCTGTAAACACTGATCTTTGTACCTTTCTTCAGGTGTTTATTTTGCCAAACTCTTTTATGAAGTTTTCCAAAAGCACTATATGCCTTTGCTAACCTGTTGTCTATCTCTCCGTCAGTCTTACCATCTGAGGAGATGAGGCTACCTAGGTAATTAAACTGCTGGACTGATTTGAGCTCTGATTGGCCAATGGTGATATGGGGATGATGGAAGACTTCCTGAAGTGCAGGTTGATAGAGAACTTCTGTCTTCTTTAAGCTGACTTTCAGCCCAAAGAGCTCAGCTGCGTCTGCAAAGCAGGATGTTAAATGCTGTAGTTACAACAAAAGGGACCTAGATGACAACCCATTCAGTTTAGGGCTCAGATGTGTTTGTGGTGAACCTTACAGTACTGGTTTTTGTTTTGTAGCTGCTGTAGGATTAAGCAAGGTCTAAAGTCCTTTGAGTATAAAGAAAGAAAATCTCTAGGAACAGTCTACTACTTTTTCTTATTCACAAAACATATTTTTATAGTATTTTGATATCCCAACTATAATAATAATATTTGTTGGATGCAATGAGAAGTGGCTTGCTTGCAAGTTAAATTTAGGGAGGGACAGGGAAGGTGATAAACTAGAGGTAGTAGAGACCTTTACAGGTATTGATAATTTGGAATGCTAAAATACTTGTTTGATATGAAAGTTGTCTGTCATTCAGCCTAAGAACTTTTCACATGTATTCAATATGCTTTACATTTAAATTGAGTGTTGTATAAGATCTCTCAAACTAACGTTTCTCAGATGGTTTCCCAGAATTTACGTTTTTTTATGTAGTTGCCTTAATACTCATTATGTATTAATTATCTTTGGACAGATGTTGTTTTGTGTTCTGCTTAGTGATTGAAGAACACCCAATAAATGCATCTAAACCAAGGAATAAGATTCCTAGATCCACATACATACTGTGGTCCCTTCCCAGCTGCTGATAAGAGCAGCTTGTGTGTCATCCTCCTACTTGCCCTCATTTCCCTTACAAAGAAGACTGCAGGGGTAGGTAGAGGTGGGCTGTACAGTAAAGAGCATTCATACCCTACCAGTGAAAAGAAAAGACACGTTAGAAGTGTGTGTGGAGTATTCAGGAGCCTCATAGAGGAGATGAGGAATAACAAAGCAAAACTTCCAAGCTGAAAGCAAATTTCTTTAAAAAAATATCCTGAGCATGAGCTGCAGAATGTGCCTGCACATTCCTTGCTTGTGTATGCAATTTCAGAGAAATGTTGACAGTGAAATGTGACCATCTGCTAGACTGTGAAGTAGTTGATAACCTCAGCTGTAGCAATTTTCCACTTAGTATTATAAACATATCAAAAGATTTCAACTATTTCCTGTGCTTCATGGTATGACCTCTCACACCCGAACCACTTTACATCATCATGCTAGAATGTCCTATGGGGAATATCCACTATTCAATGAAGAACAGTTTTATTTTAGCACGAATGCATGGAGCTTTTTTAGGAAGTGTCTCCCTGCCTTCATTTTACATTCAGATGTTCTTTAAAGCTGCTGTGCTTCATTTCCCTCGCATTTATAGTCTAATTTTCAAATGTACATACACACCTGCTGTTCTTATTTTAAGAAGCTTGACTAGCCTAACATCTCTGATATTCAGGTAATTAATTCGCTATTGTTTCAATGCTGCTACTTTTTGTAAAAAAAAAAAAATTAAAAAAAGTCAAGGAGTTGAGTAACAAGACATTCATGTTAAATGGTTGTAATAATTGGTAAAATAGATTCTCCATATGTTAAAAAGTAGTTTGGTGCCTTACTGTCCCAGATCAGAAAACATGGATAACATATGCTTTCAAAGTAAATAGTTCTGTTAGCACAAATGCAGGACGCAAAATCCTCACATTTAAATAAATTTTATATTAAATTAGGAGATTAACAAAGGCAGATGTAAGAAATATAGCAGGGAATATTAAAGCTTAAAACATGAAAAAAATCAGATTGACTATAACTAAAATGAAACATCTGTAGGGCCAAAATTTCAGATATATATGTACCTGCATAATGAAACAATAAAATCAAAAAATCTGATAGGAAATTCTGAGAGGTGGAATTATCAGATTTTCAATGTTTGTGTTAGTTCTTGTATCGTGTATAGAGTTTGTTAGCTTTTGTTTCCTCACAGACTAATTCAGAAAGAATGACTATATTACATATCATTGTTTCCCCAATCTGTATGCCTGATACGACCTCAAGTGAAAAAAAAAAAACAAACAAAAACTACAGAAATTTTTTAATATTTATTTGGATGCTATTGTTTTAGAAAATGAATGCACCAGTATTCCTGTTCCTTTTACAATAGCTATATAGCATACTTCTTAGAAAAGATTGCACTCTGAAACTGTAACAATAATTATGGCTTCCATTTTATCAGAATTTCAGAATGCCCTTTTTTATCCCTGTGCTGCCCATACAGTGAAAACTACAGAAACCACTACAAAAACAGCCCAAAGTTGGATAAAAGGTGGGTTGAGTATACATAGCCATTCTGAGCACATCATAGATATTTCACCCCTCCTCACCTGTGCCCGTTGTATATCCAGGGATATACAGAAAAGAATGGTTTTCTATTCTCCCCCAGAGGCTTGATTCCTAATGCTGCACAGGGAGGACAGAGCTGCGTTCCCACCTGCTCCCAGGGATGGAGCAGCAGTTTCCATGTTTTCTGCTGGAAGGTGCAGTGCACACAGCAGGTGGGGACCCCACAGTATTCCCTCAACCCTGTCAGGGATTTGAGCTGTTGGTACTGGAGCATTGCTAAATCAGAGGGATTGTGGGTATTGCTGATCTGCAAAGTCTGTGAGCACAGTGGCTATAGCTGGATATGTTCCCCCTCTGGCGCAATTGCAACTCAGCCCAAACTGAATTAACTTCTTTCCATCACCCCATTCTTAATAACACCATACTATCAGAAATATTTTTTCTTTTTGTTAGACAGAATCCACTGCCACCATGGCCACAATAACTTCATTTGTTGTTGGGATGATGGGAGGGGGGAGGAAAGGGTGAGAAAGAACGAGAAGAGACCTGCATGCTTGATGTTGAAGAAAAGCCTGTTTGTGCTCAATACTTTGGAGAAATTGTTCAAGAACAGTTCATCCGTGTGAAAAACACAACCCCTACATGGCTGCCAAGTTCAGTAAGGCCTAGTAAGATCAGTTATGTAAGTGCCAATCCTAAAACTTGAAGCTGCCTGGAGGCAGTTTCAACTTCTGCACCCCATTTTTTTCTAAAGCTATAGAACATTTGAGAGAGATGTTACTTACTTGTTTGGGCCAACTCCTTCCATTTTTTTCTGCTTGTTCCCAACTTAAAAAAAAAAAAAAAAAAAGAACTGGAGATATATGGATATATGTGTCTCTGGCATGGTCCACAAAATCAACACCTAATTCAGAGACCTGGGATACAAACACCACATAGCGTAAAGGGACCAACAGAACCAGAACAGTTACTGGAAAATCATGTGTTTTCATATATTTTATGGCACCTTTAGTTAAACATGGTGTGTTTAACATGTTTTCATACTGCACTAGGGTTGTCTGATGACCATTTCTTGATCCTGTCATACCCACATGTTCTCAGGCAGCCCTGTGACTGCCTGTCTGTGTCCTTTGGGCCAGGAAGAGTTCAGATATAAAAATATATATGTTTATAACCAACATATACATACATATAAATATATATGTACTGAGGAGCCAGGAGGCTTCTGTGCCCACACTCAGTCCAGCAGCATGGGCACACAAGGCAACTGAGGCAGACCTCAGGCTTTGCTCAGTGCTACAGGACACTCTGTCTGCAAAAGTGGAACACAAGAGCAAAGCGCCAACTTCAGAACATGCATGAGGGGACAATAAGGAAAAGATACAAAGGTGTTCCAAAGAAAGACTGGGTGGACCAGAAGAAATGGCCAATGGGCCTATGAACCACAAACTGGATTTCAAGATCAGTATCATGCAGAAAGGGAGGGTAGTGGTGGGAAGCTCCCTTTCCCTGTAGTTGTGGCAGATCTTGCAGCTACCTGTAACAACATTGTGGGATGGAGGTTGGTGCTATATATTTCTCCATATCTTCAGGCTGATGCTGCAAATAAGAGGTGGAGGACTGGGCATGCTGTCAGAAGACTCCAGCTTCAGAACACACGCTGCAGCCCTGTGCTCTCAGAGAACATCAGTGGGATGCTCCTGATAGAAGGGCAGACAAGCCAGTTTTAGCAGGCTGCAGGAATACACAGTAAGGAAGGATTTAGCATGCACAAACCATGATTATTTTCAAACATAGAGCAGTAGCAAGCAGCTAGGTGGTGACAAAAAGGCAGGTGGAGCTGTTCATTCTGAGATCTTCACTTACAGACCCACAAAGCAGAGAAAGAAAAAAAAAATGTTAGAATGAAGATTTCCAGTTAGGAAAGCCAAATGGATTTTGCATTACTCCAAGTGTCTTATTGGCAAAGGGGAGCCACCACAGCCCCTAGGTGCAAACTGCTTTTCTGAACACACAGGCCAGTGAAAAACTGTCCCACTAGAGTAGAAGACGATCTCCCCAAAGGGACTTACTAGTTACTGCAGCAGAGGTGGAGAAGGCAGCAGTTCATCCCACGGCTGCCATGGAACATGTCGGGCTGTGGGACTGGACAGTGCAGAGGCTCAGAGCTGGATGCTACATAAAAGATACAGATTTGTTACTTTAGGACCAGAATCTGTACTTTAAGCTTATGAAACATTTGTTCAGGGTATAAATCAAATTTTATGCTAGCTGTTTGAACCTGCTGATTATGTTCAGCTCCATCTTGAAGCTGTCAGGATGCATGACTCTTTATATCCTCCCACTATTCGTTTACACAATTAATACAACAGAGTTTTTTAGATTGGGTCAGTACTCTTTTGCAAAGTGTGTTTTAATCAAACTTTCCTTCTGGCTGTCATTATTGTGGAAGTCATAGGTGGCACAGTTTGTAGAACCCTGCAACCTGTCCCCTAATCCAAAATTACAGACTAAAAAGATGAACTATTTAATTGCTCTAAGGAACAGTGACAGTAGACTCTATTTTGATGCAAGTACTGTGGCAAATTCAGTCAGTTGTTTATGGACACAAGGTTTTAGGGCTACACTTTGCTAGCACATAATGCCGAAAGCTATGATGGCTACTTCATTGTTAGTCAGCTTCTAAATGAAAAAAGGCATGTGCAATTAATCACCCAAGGTGGTAAACTTGTATGCAAAAAAGTACCTAGCATGAATATACATTTCATATACTCTTCAGTTTTTGAGGAAAATTTATTTCCCCCATTTTTTTTACAGCACTCCTGAAAATCCAAGTTGTGGGCCCTCTTCCAGCACTGGAATATTATGGGGGGGAACAGCATAATGCTTCAAACTTGATGGCACAAAACTAATCAGTAGATTATTGACTTGAAAAATGAACAGAGTTACTGTTACAAGATGTAAAAATGCCTAGGGAGGCCTGCAGATCATGGAAGAGAGAGATTATAGTGATGACCTATCACAGATTCTGAGAAAAGGGCAGTAAAAAGGTAAAGGTTTATTGCCAGCATTACACTGACCTCTACTTGCAAGTCTATGTACCAGTTTACATTCCTTAAACCTTAGCACGGTGACACTTCCTCCCTCCAAGCAGCTATTATCAGAGGAAAAAGAGGTATTCAGCCCTTTCTATTCAATAGCATATGAATGTGGCCAAAACTGAAAAGTCAAATCTGTCATGTGTTACAAAATGGTGACTGTCGAGTAGGATCCTTCCTTTTAGATGGCCATCAATTGATTTAATGGGTGTTTTTCCATGGCTGTATTGAATAATACCATGAAAATAACTGGAATGTTCTGTCAGGGTCCAGCTTTGGATATGTGTATTACACAACATAACAAAAAGATGGACCACCTTAAAATGAAGGGGTTTAACATGAGTTCTAAACATGTGTATGAGAGGGTCACTCTGAAAAAAATCAGACATGGAAAACTTTCAGATAAACTGCTTACACTACAGGTCCCAAGAAATGTGCTTTTTGGTAGCAGGAAAAAATGCCACTTTTATTACAGACCAACCACTGACAGAAAAATGCATCAGTAGGATTTTTGTAGCCTCTATTAATTTTTTACACCCTGACAGGCTACTTGGGAAGTTCAAAGTAAAGGTCTACTCCCCTCATGGGCTCTTTCTGTGCTTCCTGTAGGGTAATAGGCAAGCTACTGATTCTCTTATGCCAGGCTTGTGCAGAAAGCTGCCATGCTGTCTGCATCCACGTCCACAGCAATGAAGAAGGAGTCCTTTTGAGTGCTTGGTATTCCCTAGAACTGAACAAGGCTTTGGAGAAGGGCTGTGAAATTTGTGGGGTTTGACATTTTCAACAGGGGGTAAAAGTCTTTTTAGACTCCAGCAGAAGCAGGAACCTTCAGGCTAGCCAATCTGATGTACAGATTTTTACAAAAAAGGCTAATATGTTGTAGATTAAAGGTGGAAAGGAGCCGTCATTTTGTGGCCTGAACATATTAAGAAAAATTCTGCCAAATGTCAAACTGCAAAACCAATTTTAAATTCTGCATAAGGAAAATTGAGGCAAAGATCCAACCTAGCCAACACCACCATTGTAAGAAACACCGATGATTTGTAGGTTTACCTCTTCTCTCTGACTTATCATGTGTCCTCCTGTAAATGTACCAGTAAGGATGTGGACACTGCCAAAGAACGTATGACCCTGAAGTGTAGCACTAACATTTTCACAGTGTGCTTCATCACGGTATACCCAGGCCTTGAAGTTTGCAATCTCTTACATGCCCTGCAGTACTGCTGCCTTTATCACAACACAGACTCTGTGACATTTGTGAGTCGTCTGGGGGACTGGATGCCATTGCTCAGGGACTATTTAGCTGTCTGCAGATGAGCACATGATGGAGCTTGTGTCATCAGACCCCAAATGGAATGGCTACTTGCAGTCTGGAGGCAAGTGGTGTTTAAAGGTTAATGATATCACTCTATATCCAGCAAACAGAGAAAATACAAATTTTGAGGCACTAGGGGTCTCATGCTAGACTTTATCATAAATCCAGCCAGTGATGACCTTAAGAAGAGAATCATAGTGTAATGCTCTATCATCAGAAATGAGAAGTGAGCAAGAGAACCTTTCAGAAGATGCAGAAGGTAGTCTATGACAAAGAGTACTTACCAATATTTTAAAAGCCTCCCCTTCAGTTTTTTACCATGGGTGTGTGCTGGAAGAACCCTTTTCTGCTACTCTGGCATGGCCTAGCAATTCTGAGAAAACTTATTTTGTAAAAAGTCTTTTGGAGAACACTAACCACTACCTCTCTGTTATACCTGAGAATAATGTGGGGTCTGACTGTTGCTGGCAGAAACTGCTCTGTAAATATTCTTTTATCAAATTTGTTCAAG
Organism: Corapipo altera; assembly: GCF_003945725.1. Taxonomy (NCBI): domain Eukaryota; kingdom Metazoa; phylum Chordata; class Aves; order Passeriformes; family Pipridae; genus Corapipo; species Corapipo altera. Next base: position 23,019,594 of record NW_020884875.1, on the reverse strand, counting down.
TCTCATCTGAAAGTCTTAGGGATAACCATTTGTTTCCCTCTAACAAAGTAACTAAGCTTATGATGAATGATGAACTCTGCTTGTGAGAGCAGAAACTGAGGAAACTTTTACTAAGTATGTACATCACGGGAATGTCAATGTCCAGGAATTTTTTTTTGCCAGAGTGAAAAAAGCTGCACACTCACTCTGAACAAAATATATGGTGTTATTTGCGAATCCCAGAGACAACCTCCAGGTTGTGTCCCTAGAGAGGTAGCTGTATCCTCAAGGCCCTGTTCTTTCTAGAGGTGTTTGAAAAAGTTACATAGGTACTGCAAACGTATCTGATTGCCAGTTTAAATGTTGCTAGCCCTAAGGTTTTTAGACTAGGAAATGGTGTTTTCCAGCCAGAGCAGCTGGCTCTTTACAGGTTGAAAATAAAAGACTGATGTTCAACATTAAATAGAGAGAACCTGGACTAACATGTTGCTATCAATGCACGCTTAGGAACAGGGTGTCCCACTGTCTCTCCCTCCTGGACCTGTCTATCAGTCCTTCCCCTGGCAGAGGAAAGCAATATTATGCACTATTTCTGGTGACCTGACAAAGGCCATTTCTGAAATTGACCAGAATACTTTAAAGAGGAACATTGCATTAACACGCCAGAAGATACACTGAGTAACAAAAGTGTGTCCCTCATCCCCTGTTCCCTGCAAGGCTACCATAGGCACTCTTCATCAAGTCTAGACATGACGATAGTCTCTTCTGAAGAGAGAGCACTGTATAAGGGATTTCTACCTTGGAGTAAAACCTACAGTCTATCAAACCTCAAGTTGAAATGAGAAAGGAAGCTTTAGTTCAGTAGGCTGGGTTGGTTCTGAATAGGTTGAATGGATGCAAAGTGCTTTGTAAGAGGGTATCTTTTCATTATATAGCCATTTTGACATCATTGCATCAGTTTGGCATATCAAGTAGATAAAAAGTGCTGTGGACTTACAATTTGTCTTTCTTCCCCATGCTCCCTAAAAGCAAAAAGCTTTTCTTAAACCTGCTGAAGAGCCAACAAAATGCTTTTTCTTAAAATAAATGAATATGTAGTAGTCATGACAAAGTGGCATAATGTACTGGTTTAAAGGTAAACCAGCAGGAGAAATGAATCCAACTCCAAAGATATTATAATTCAGAGTTACAATTTAATAAAAATAATACCATAAATACAATTATATGAACAAACATTTGGTTTAAGTCACAAAACCCAGATGTATAACCTAGCACCCTGGAGCACAGAGTGGTGTTTGTTGGCCCCCATGCTGAGCCCCACGTGGTCCTCCTGAGTCCAGAGTAAAAGGAGAGGGAAAACCCATTGGTGAGAGTGCTGGTTGCAGTCTGGTCAAGGGTGGTGATCGCAGTCTGGTTGAAAGTGGCGGTTGCAATCCAGTCGAGAGTGGTGGTTGCAGTCCGATTGAGATTCTAGTCCTCCTCTGGATCCAACAAATGGTACCAGAAGTCCCAAGACTCCAAGATTATATACCCTCAGGTTCAGGTAGGAATGCCCAGTACCTCCCCCAGGGCAGGGAGTTCCACAATGGGTGATTGTGAGTCGTGGGTATGAGGACAGGAGCATCCTCCTATCTCACAGGCCTCTTAACACCCAGCTTATAGCCTGAGGGGTCAGGTGTGCTCTGGGCAGCTGCTGCAAATGGTCTGTTCTTAACAGTTCCTGGGAAATGACATAGAGGGTGTAGAATATACGGTTTGGGTTACACCCACACAGTGATGAACTGGTCCCAGCTGTTCTAACTAGGACACATAGGCATACAATTAGTCGGAATAAAGATCAGGTCAGGTGTCTGCAGAGCACTACTGCTTATTTCTGCTGGTGTTGGTGGCAAGTTTTCTCAAATTAATTTTTCAAATGGAGTGGTCCTGCCCAGACTGAAGGGAAACAGACAGAAGAGTCAAGCCCATTCAGATCCCAAACCTGGAGTTAAAAATATATTAACATGCTTGCAAAATTGTGTGTTGCCTCTGACTGCATGATGCACCAAATCACACTTAGCTCTTCCCCTTTGCGGTTGTAAGGTGATAGAGAGAAGAAAGACAAAGGGAATAGAGATTTAGCTGTTTAAAGTATAAGTAGTAAGAAGAAAGACCACAAAAACTGAAAAAAAAGAAGACAACCCCTAAAAAAAACAAAATCAAAGGGAGTTTAGTAATGTGCATGTGGTTAGCATGCTGGTTCCTGGGGTTTATGCCTTTATCTGCATCAAGCAGATTCATTAAAAAATTAAAGATTTAATTCAGTACAATTCTCTTTTGCAGACCCTGATTTGAAAAAAACCACACAACCTCATGAGACACAGCTAGGACAAAGACTGCTATGAGAGTCAACAAACACCAAACACTGGGGTTAAAGAAAACATGACCCAGTTTGCTTTTTCTTGTTCAGGCTTCCATCGTATTGCGGGGGAGAAACTAAACCAAACCAAAAGCAAAAAAATGACCAACGCCCCAAAACTCTCCTGGAAAGTTAGGTACTCACATAGGCCTCTTGCTTCATGGGGATTAATGATTCCCATTCAAAACTGTGTTACCTCCAGAGTAGCAGGGAAGACTATATCCCTTGCTGGCATGAAAGGGTGGGTCTCTGACTTCAGCAGTTTGGCTTATTTATGCTAGCTGAGAACTTGGCCCTGAAATTATTAGTTGCATTGTAAGTACCTTTCTCTGTCAGAGCAGGATTATTCTGTCATTCAATGCATTTTGCAGTCTAATGTTAAACAAGAAATGTTAAGCATTCCATATGACAGGGTTTTCCCTATGCCTCTTGGGATGCTAACTCATTAAGAACTTTTTCCAGTTGCTCAGCCTATGCTGATTTCTCTTTATTATCATCTGACTCCAGTACTCACAGCTCCATTGTACCACCCAAAGCAATTCTCCATCCTTTCTTTGTGCATAACTATCCTTTTTTCATAGCACTAACATGCATATCTGATTGTTCTGCAAAACGTTCAGTATTTATTATTACAAGAGTTAAAAGTTAATTTAAGAAATAAGGAAAATGTCACCTTTGGTCTTGTTTATGTGCTAGAAGGAATACAAAAATTCTCATTGAGCAGCTTACCAGGAAAAAGTACATGAAGAAGTACAACATACCTCTGCCTCTATATGTAGATGAACAGAGATTGCCAGATGCACTAGAAGCACTCTTTAAAGCAAAACCATAAAGAAAGCAAATGAAGAGCCTCCTACTTCATCTCTGGTGCTGGAAGTACACTCTGTACACTCCCTGACACTGTCGCTAAATGCCAGAAACTGAGCCCTGCTTGTTGAGATGGATTAAAGGAACAGAGACCTAAAAAAAGCCGAGCAATTCCTTGGCCCACTGTAAGACCACTGTTTGAATTTCCTAAGATTGTGAAGGTAACTGTGCTTAGGGGTTTGTGGTTTTTTCCTCATATATTTTAAACAGTAATTTACTATCCAAGAATAACCTCAGAGATCAATAAGGATACTTTTGAAATAAAATAGTATTGCAGTAAAGATGGCACACAAAATAGTCCCTGAGTCGTCCTTTTAGATTCCTGTTATTAGCCAGCTTAGTAAGAGTTTAGCCAGTATACATGCTTTCAGATCTTCCCAAATTGCAGAAGCTGGAGAAGCTGCTTAGTTCCCAAAACAGTAATTTTGTCATTCTTTTTCTATCTTACGCTGTTCTTGTAAGTAAATATTTGTAACTTTTCAGGGTATTGGAAGTAGTTCCTTCTACTACAGCATGAAATATCTTAACCTGAGGAGAAATTAATACCTATTATAAAGGCATGAAGGTCCCTATAAATTGGGAAGTCAGAGCATTGTGATTTTGGCTGCAGACCCTGACCGGACTTGAGAAGCTAAACTGCTGGAGTCCAAGTGTAATTTTGGTGCCAAACATTTTTCTGCACACTGTTCCTGTGCAGCTCAGTTTTGTCAACATCCCTGTGACTTAAAAGGCACTGCTCCTCCTTGTCTCACATGTGGAAACTGTTCCCTGCTAATGAAGTCATACTGACTGAACATAGCACACTCCAAATGAACACTGATCATAGGGCACAGGAGACATGCACAGAATGGCCCTGCCTTCCGCACCCCAACACACACTATTTTACAGCCCATGGCTTTTTAGTAGGGTGAGAATGCAGAAGCATCACATGTTCCAGCTCTCTACCGAGAGGTGCTCCCAGCTTTGCCTCTTGAAGTACTCACCTGCAGTACACTGTTGCAGAATAGAACTATGGTTTTGAGGCAGGGAATTAATTTTCTCTTTATGTCTAGATGCCACAGAACAAATTATTTTTAAATACAGCTCCTCCTAGACGAGGGTTTTGTTGGCACATTGCACAGCCTACAATATAAAGTCAGGAGAATATTCATTATTTTTAGTACAAGTTACTTACTGTTACAGGGTACTTGTTTCATAAATTAGATAAATAGACCTAGAAGTCCATGCCTGTTTTTGGTCTCTGGGCTTAATTTCATCAGAAAGCAAAACAAAGTTTATTGGAGTGTACTCTGCTATGATTAATGTACTTACCTTAGCGATATAATTAGTTTACATCACAAAGAATTACATCAGGTTCATTTCCATGAACAGTTCAGAAAGGTGTGGTACTTCAAGGACAATGGTACATTTCAACTCATTGGTATGATTGTCATATGTAAAGGAAACAACAAATCAGTAACAAATAGGGAGTGGAGCTGACACTCCAAACAACAAATGTCGGAGTTAATCAATTCCAAAAGGAGGAACACAACTTTCATAATAATAAATGAAAATGTGCAATCTACCAGTGCAGAAGCTGTGTTGTCTTCACCATCTACACAGTCCTGGTTTTGAAAACAACACCTCTTGGATTTTTTAATCCAAATGACACCTTTTTAACTGTGTAGGAACATGACACCATTTTGTTAGTGAGATAAAGCTTCTAATTGAAAATGCATATTTGAAAAATACTTTTACTCCATAGTTTTAGATTTGCAGTGATTAGTTTAGTTGGTCTTACAAGGCAGTAGCAAGATGTTGAAGATTTCCTGCCCCTGAAATGATGTATTGGATCATTCCAAGACTAAATTCAAGACAGTGCCCAATAGTTCAATCTCACAATGAATTCATGAAGGATAATCTCTTTAAAGTATCATGCTTATCCTCTGTTTCTATTGCATAAAAAAAACCCCCATAGAATTAAAGGACTTTCAGTGTTTCAAACACAGTCAGCATAAAGCTTACTGTTTCAAAAGATATATGTCAGATATAAGATGAATATAAAAATTTAAGAATATATATAAAGTAAAAAGACCAAAAACAAATGCTAGAATGATCCAAGGAAGGAACACTCCCCACCAAACATCTGGACACTGCAAACTCTGAGAAAGTTACTGCATCAGAATCCAGATTTTGCAGCTGTCTTATAATGAGCTGAACGAAATCCTTGGATGTGATCGTATCTGAGTTTTAAAGATGTTTGGATTTGGGCCTGAGTTTGTAGCTCTGGCTCAGTCACAAAAAATGCGTGTTTCTGAGCAACTAAAATGATTGAGCTTTGTAAAAAACAAAACATTCTGAAATGTATGTTGAGATACTTTACCATATTAGGGAACTGGATTAATTAATTTTAAGTTTTCTTGTTTAGAACTTATTTGCATATTCACTTAGGTAAAATTTTAACTGTGCGCACTCTAGTAGTCCCACTGAAAGTTCATGCATTATGTGTCCTTATGGTTGGACCTTTTGTATGACAAATAACTACTGGACATTTAAGAGGCAGCTAAATGCTTTTTATCAGTTTTGTTTGCATACAGTATTACATTGGTTGGTAAGCACAAAATACCACCTTCTTTATAGCATGGTTTCTCACATATCACTCAGAATTCTTAACATTTTTCAGGTCATTTAGAAATCTTGAAGATCTTTGGTATTCACCAGAATATTTTCTCTTGCAAGATAAGAAGCTTTTTTTTTTTAATAGAAATCTTAGTAAGTAGCACTTTCTTCTTTCCTTGCTTGCCACACACACATCAGTTCATTTGTACCACAGAGAGGTGAATTATCCTCTTCAAATGCTGCTGCTTTAAAAGATATTTTAAGTATTTCATACATATAATGTGATATAGAAATAGATAAAAAGCACCTGACAGAAGTTTTTCAGAGAATAATTATTGTGATCCAGAAATATTTGAAGTCTGAGGCCTTCTATAGTAAACATCATACCTGTAGATTCATGCAGTATGTGGAGTAGACACAAGTACCTAGCTAGGAAAAGCACTGTTTGAAAAGGTTAAGTTTTTGCCACTAAACAGGGGCTCAGCATCTGCTGATATTAGTAGTTGCTGTTTCTCCCCCTCTTTCCTTCCCTGCCTTTCCACAAAATAAATCTGCCTGACTTAAGCATTCCCTCTTCTGTAAAGAAAAAAATAATCTGCCAAACCCCAGAGATCTGTCAAATGTTTCTGGTATCTGGAAGATGCTTGGTATTCTCCTGGGCTACCCCATCCTCTTTCCTTAGGTACCGTTCACATTGTACAAGTGCCTCACCTCGTCCAAAACCTGTGTTTCAGAAGTAGCATGCCTGAAAAACTAGCAGAAGTAGAATGAAACTACACCTTTTCCACTCCTTTACAGGGGACGCAATTACACCTTCACTGAAGAGATCGATTGCAAAGACTAGTCAGCTACAGTTAAAAGCCCAAAGCACCTGTGTTTATTTACAGAGGTCTTCACCCAGAAGACTAAAACAGCATCATGATAATAAAACCACCTTTGAAATACAGATTATTTTCTCTCAGTGGACAATTTGGGGATATAGAACTTCCTTTCATGCCAGATACTTTCTTGTCTTTTGTGACTTTTCAGAGACATGTATCAAACTGCACTCCTAACACCATGAAGATTGTCCATAACTGCTATTTAAAAATAGAAGTCTCTTTAAAATAATTAGATGCAAGTTGTTGGAAATGCCCTTTTCGTCCCCTTTTCGTCCCCTTTTCGTCCTTTTTTTTTTTTTTTTTTTTTTTTGGATACTCTAAAAAGCCTTTGGAAATCTTGTAAGTATTTTAAATTTCTGTGACAGTAAGAAATATACTTAAAAGATTTCTCATATATCCAGTTGCATCTATGTGTTAGAGCTTTTTAAATAAAACTGGAGATATTGCAAGAATTTCTTACAATAAAATTTGCTTTTTGACTGTACTGGTCAAGAGAGCTCCACGTAATAAGCCACGACCATAATTTAATTCCTGTTTTTACTCATCTGTGTCTACTATCAAAGTAATTACACAAAGAGCAAGTTCTGACCAGCTATGCAAATTAGATCCTAAACACAGTGCTGCCTTCTCCACCTTTATACATCTTTCCTCACCGATTTGTGAATCATATTTCAAGCCAGTACTAAGGAGTTATATATGAACACAGACTTCTTCTTAGATAGGCTGAAATTTTGGTGTAAGTCAAGGTGAGTAAATTAAATCACAGTCCTGGGACTTAAAAAAGAGCAATGAACCAGCTACTTAGCTTCCAGATTTTCGTTCATTCAGCACAAGAGACTGGATGATATCCACATTGAAATGGAAATGAGACATTGCACTGAAGATTTAGTTAGATAACTGAAGTCCAGATCAGCTGTAATTGTGATCAAAGTAAGAGGACAGCAGATATATGCACCGGTAGGGATCATCTCTCATTTGCCCACTGAAGGTGTAGGTAAAACAAATAGTTACTAGTAACTAGCCATTAAATCGCTCTGCAGTTCTACCTCACTTTCTTCTTGGAAGATATAGGAAGGAGAAGGGTGGTCAAGGAACAAATGTCTCATTTCTGCAGCCTCTTAGTTTTGAAAAGGAATAAATGCTATTGAAAAAGAATCACAAGAAACCTTTAAGCAAGCAGCAGGAATAAGTTCTTCAATCCATGTCAAATGAAAAGCTCAAATCTTACAGGCCTGGTAATAAGATGGATTGTTTTCTATAGCTCAACAAAAGTGCTGCTCCAAAGCGATTATAACAATCAAAATTAATCAACACTCTTACTGGAAATTTAGGATGAGTAACTGAGCATTTAATGATACTCCTAGGTACAGTCCTAGAGTCCATGGTTGCAGCAAGTCAGTAAGACAATGACAAGACTGTTTTAGAAAAATACTGGAGAGGATTAGAGGGATAGCCAATCCAGTTGTTGCAATGAAGAAAGCACTGTATAAAAGGATCAGCTTAGAGAACAGTCTATAGGATTTCTAATCCCTATGTCATCAGAGAACCCACAACACTTCTCAAGAAAGTACAAAGAAGTTAAAGCCAAATGAAGAAAATCCACAACTATAAATAAGCATAGGATGTGAGCAGAAAGGTCAGAAGGTCTCACAAATCTCATAGCTTCCTTACTTCCTTATGTAGCAGGACCCCCCTTTGATGAACCTCCCAGATGATCCTCAGCAGGAAATCATGTTTTACATTACTAAAGAGAAAGAAAAAAAATATAATTTTTGTTCCAATTTGATCTAGATGAAAATTACTTCTTTATTCCAAACCCAGCAGTTATTTAAACCCATGAGCATATTAGTTGGTCTCATCAGTCAGGCACCAGATAAAAATTACAATCATTAATCACATTTTCTCAATATTTACTAGATTTTCAGTGAAGTGATTCAGAGAAAGGTGACAAGGCCCAACAGACAATCTTTTAAGTGCTCACTGAATTGGGGCAATGAAGGGAGGAAGTGAGAGAGGGAGAAGAGAGTTTTCTTTCCTTGGCAAAGAAATTAGCCTCCATAGCAACTAAGAAAACTCAAAACTCGAAGTCAAACTGCAAACAATCAGTAATCTAAGCTCTTTTAAACCCCTGTCAGGTCAGAACAGAAACACAGAAAAGTATGTTGACTAAAGCATGTGGCATTTTACTTCACTTATTTGTTCTTGAGCCTAACCAGGAGATGAAATATAATAGGCAGATTAAAGAGGATTTTGATTGGAAAATTCTGGGAGATTATTTTTCAGGTATTTTTAAGCGTGTTTCAAGTACTTCACTATCAGTACTCAATTTTTCCTGTTAAAGCCACTGGAGAAAGAGGAGTTGATCAATTTGGTCACTGCAAGATTTCAGTCCTAATACAATGCATATTGAACCAGCTGGAACACTACATTAGGTTTCAGTATAGGTTATACCACCATAAATAAATACATATTTGCCTGAAATAGAACAAATTCATCGTTTATTATCCAAATTAATAAATCAGTGCACAACTAACCATTTTTTGGGGTTTTACAGCCACTGAAAATCTTTTTATTTACATCACATCAAACTGCTACTTTGAACAAGATGAAAAAATGCTGTGGTAACTATCACATAGGCAGCAGTTTTTTACCAAGTTGGGTGATATTAATGATATTTGATTAACAAGTGCTATAGAGGTACACAGTAAAAACTGTGCTCAGATGAACAAAGTGAATCCCATCAAATTTGGGAGGAGGAGAAGAAGCCCTGTCAGATGTTCTCCTCTTGGGTATCTCAAGGAGGAGATTTGCTTAGACAGGTAACACTCCTGTGGCTGAGGGAGAGCACATGAGATTGCAGGAGAGCTTCATTTTCTATAAGGATGATGAGGAGAAAGACTTCTTTCTCCAAGTAGCCCCAAGTAGCACAAGGGGCTACTTGGCCAGGGAGAGGAGCCAGCAGCAGCCTTGCTTAGGAATCCCAGGGTAGCAGCCAGCAAGGGCATGTATGCTGCAGTGCTGAGGAAAAGGAGGGCAAGTGCAGGCTGCCTTTCAGCAGCCCTGCTTGCACAGTCTGCCTGGTTGGCTAGCCCTGACAGCCCTGCAGAGCCAGGACCATCCTGCTGCAAGGAGTTTGCTCCCATCTCCATGTCTTAGTGGGATACCATGGTATCTGTGGGGTACCTCAGGTACCTCCTTCCCCAGGCAATGCCATCAGTGCCCTGTCTGCAAGGGGATCAGCCTCTTGCTCCCAGTTGCCCCCCTCCATGCCAGTCGAGCTGTGGAGGCACAGAATACAGCCTTCAGTGTGAGAAGATACACTGGTTGGGCCTTTCCAAACCCCCACATCTGCAGGTCAAGGAGCTCCCAAGATACTTCCTGTATGCAGAGTCCACCCAGTCTCAGAGCCAATAGCGAATGCGAGTTTGCAGCTTGTGGAACCTCATGTTGGTGCTTGCTGCATCAATGAGAGGAAATGGTGGGATGTCAAGTGTGCCTGGAAATCATGCCTGTGCAGAGTTTCAAGGCCCTGGGAGAGGGTGACCTCTTGGAGATGCAATGTCTCTGAGCACACCTTCCCCACATTCTTAGTCAATCTCTTGCCATCTTGATGTTGGAGAAGACTGTGCAGGGATGATTAGAAACCCTAATTTTATAAGGGTATTAGCTGAATAAGGTATAAGCTGAATTATAGCTGGCACCTGCTGCAGAACTTTGATGCAGATGTGGATCAGGCTGACAAAGGATGTGTCACAGGTCAGTGATTGCTGTTGTGGGACAGGAAAGTCCCATAAAGGAGCACTGCTGGAGATGGGTGGGTAAATAGCCATGTCCTTCCAGCTCTAGGCAGTGATCAAAAGAAGCAGCAACAGCAGCTGCCTTGCCTTCCTAGAGCCACCAAGTCTGGAAAGCCTTGGAAGCTCTGGGACTCAAATGGAGAGCCTTTCCTTTTCAGATGCTGCTGGAGCAGCCTGCAGCTGACCTGAGGTCCCCATGATAAGAGCCTTTCTCCTCTCTCCTGACCTGCAGCACATCTAAGTGGCATAGCAGCAGACGAGCCCATGGTATTTGCACTCCCTAGCACTCCCTTTTGATTCTGCCTGGGCCTTTTGCTAAACCTGGAGGGGAAGGAAAGCATTCAAAACTGGGGTAGAATAAGGGTCACAAGAACCCCTGCCTCTGCTCCTCCTGAGAAGCTCCAGGAGAGGCTGGACAGCAATATGACTGTGCCTGAGTGGCTCTCTTGGGCTTACCCAACCATGCTGTCAGACTCCTAGCTATTGCCCCTGCCATGCCCCTGTGACAGCATTTCTACCTTTTCCCACCCCATAGACCTTTCTTGGGGAACAAAAACAAGTGGCCAGGTTGTTCTTTTGCTGTCCATTCAGCAGGGTCTTGGCTTAAGTCTGCTGCTCTTAACCATGGGGCTTGCTGTCTGCCTGTGCTTGCAAACCTCCTCTCTGTGTGGCTGGGACAGAAATGTCTCCCTCCTTTTCCTGGGACATTTCCAAGGATGAGGTGCTATGTGCAGGGCTGGCAGACAGCCTTGGAAATAGCCTGCAGCCAGCAGGTTGGCCAAGCCTGGGGCTTCTTACAGTCAGCTGCTTTCTGCTCCTTTCAGGGCCTGCCGTTGACCTACAAAGATTGTACAGCAGATCTGCACGGCCCTGCAGGGTGTTTTGGTTCCTGTGTGCTCCACTCCTTCTGGAGAACTTTGTGGAGGTAGAGTTGAAGAAACTGTCAGTGGGGGTTCTCTTGCCTCTAACAAAGTTGGGGGCAAGCCATGGGGCATCTACTCTCAGGCCAGTGGTATTGCTCAAGGCCACAGCACTGGCCTGGTCCCTGACACCTGAGGTCTCACACAGGGCTTGACTCTCTACAAAACAGCTATTGCCCTCAGAAAGGGGCTGAGCTGAACTGAGGTTCCTGTCCACTATTCCTGGTCACTGCTGGGTGAAGGAGCTTCTCCTTCAGGATCCTATTTCCCTGCCACAGTTCTGATTGTTCATCTTCCAACAGGGCAGCGGGAGGGTGGGGGTGGCTGCAGTGTGCCAGGTAAAAAGAGTGCTTTCATCAAAACCCTGTCTCAGGTATGGGGTATCAGATGTTTCCCACTGGCTGGCTATTTTCCTCTTTCCCAGGCCAGCAAGATGACTGGGTGCTTTTGACACTTCCCAACATGCCACACATGTGGACCAGAAACAGCGACAGGCACAGTGCTGCCTGTGTGCTGCCTGTGCAGGAACACAAGGGCCCCATCATGCCTTCATGTTCATTGCTCTTGCTATCTGCTTTCAGCCAGATGCTTTCCCAGGATGCTGCTGGCCTTTCCAAGGGTCTCAGAGCAAGGACCCAATCTTGTTGCCCACAGATATACAACTGATGGCCACCACCATACAGAATACCTCAAAGATAACTTATCTGCTGGGGACTGTCAGTAGCATCCCCTGAGATTTTGATGTTTGTCTTTGCCGGGCGTTGGGGTTGGGACCTGGCCACAGGGAGATTTGCTACTCCCTGCACATCTGCTGAGATTTGTGTGCTCCCAAGAATTGCTGTTCCCTGAGGGTGTATTTCAATGAAGATACAGTGTGATATCACCTCTCCTAAGGCTTGCTTAGCACATTTTGGCTGAACACCTCTGGGCCATTCAGCAACACACAAGCAGGAGACTCAGCCCCGTGTCATCCTGCACAAGACTGCTGGAGCTGCAGGAACTGGGTGGGGATCATGGGCCCAGATCTGGCATGACCATTTCCTCATGGTCACATTGAATGTGACCTGCATCCCTGTGCTTTGCATCCAAGGGACTGAATGAGGCAGATGAAAACAAATATCTTCTGGGGACATTCACCTATGCTGTGCAGAAAGAGCTGACCCAGACCTTCACTTTGCCAGTGGACAGTGAATGCATGTGGGCAAGAGGCTGGGGCAGAAATGCTCATTTCCCAGCAAATGTCTTGCCAAAGGAGTGTGAATGGTACCTGCTGGGGCAGGGGCCTGACTCTGGCTGAGAGGAGCATTAGTAGGATTGGATGGGAGAAAGGTATCCATCAGGGTGGCAAAAGCACAACAAAGACTGTGTTGGCCCCACAGCCATCTGGTTCCCCAGAGGCCAAAGCTGCTATCTTCTCAAAGCTACTATCTTCTGCCTTTTGCAGTCTGAGACCTTTCTCAGACTTTCCATGTTCTCTCCACCACAAGAATGTTTCCTAACAGAGCAAAAGCAGTCAATGCCCCCATAGCCTTTTCTTACCTAAGTTCCGTGACAAAATCCTTTGGCGTGAGGAGTAGTCCCCCCATTTCACCACAGAAAGGAGCTGTCAGAACCTGGTAGCATTTGAGGGTCATAAAAACACTGACCCATTTCATTCAGATGGAGCCTTGGATCTGGAGACAGGCACAGCCCTCCACTTCTACCTTCTGCTTGTCTTTAAGAGAGCCACCATTCCCCCACCCTGGAATGCCAAAACACTGTCAGCTTCCAGCTGAATGCTGTACGCAAAGACATCTGTCCTTGTCACAGGGAGATTTGCTCAGTTCAGCTCTACATCTTCAGCAGCAAGTTCTCAATTCATCCATTCACCTCAGACTGATGTAAACTCCAAACCCTAAAGATGAAAGTTCCACTGTCAACACTGTTATTCTGCTAAGTATATGGTGCCTGAAAAACAGTGTAATTATCTTCTTCCAGTGGGTGCAGTTTGTGGTGAAAGCCTGACCACTTCCACTCAACTTTCATGTTGCTTTCCTCATTTGCCTTTGAATATAATGTGGCTGCCCAATTACATTGTTGTCCAGTTAATTTTAAGGTCAAGGTGGGAGAGAAGTTCTTGGGGTGCTGCCCGAGAGTTCCACTGCTACTGTCCTCTATTCTACTCTCTCCAGTACAGCCATGTCTCTCTTTTACTGAGGAACTCAGAACAGAAAACAGGACTCAGATATGAGCTCACCAGTGCTGAATAGAGGAAAAGGGTTGCCTCCTACTACTTGCTGGCAATCCTTTGTTTAATGCAGCCCAGGATGCCATTTATTTTTTTTACTGCAATGGCACAGTGCTGGCTCATGGTCAAGGACACTGAAGTCCTTTCCTCCCAAGATGCTTTCCAGCTGGGTTGCCCGTAGCATATAGTAGTGTACAGAACTTCACCTGCCCAGGTGCAAGACTGCGCACTTCTCATTACTGATCTTCATGAAGTTCCTGTCAACCCTTTTCTCTAGCCCGACGAGAGCCATCTGAATGCCAACACGACCCTCTGGTGTATCTGCCACTTTTCACAGTTTTGCTGAGGGCACACCCTGCTCCATGATCCAGATCATTTATGAAGGTGTTAAATAGGACTGGACGAAGGACTGACCCCTAGGGTACACTGCTCGTTACTGGCCTCCAAATACAGTTTGTACATGGAGAACAGTGAAGTATTATTTCAAGCAGCCAGCATTGCTTCACCAAGGGCAAGTCTCACCTGACCAACCTAGTGGTGGAGGGACCTTGCTTTCTGTGGTGGAGTGACTTCAACAGTGAACAAGGGAAGAGCTACACATGTCATCTATTTGGACTTTTGTAACAGGCCTTTGATAAGGACCCCCACAATACCCTATTCTCTAAATTGAAGAGAGATGGTTTTGATGGATGGACTATTAGGTACACAAGGAATTGTCTGGACTGTTGTATCCAGGGAGCAGTGGTCAGCAGCTCAATGTCCAAATGTAGATCCATGACAAGTGCTGCCCCTCAGGGGTCTGTATTGGGGCCAGTTCTGTTTAGTATTTTCATCAATGGCATAGACAGTGGGATTGAGTGCACCCTCAGAAAGTTAGCAGGCAACACCAAGGTCAGTGGTGCAGCTGACATGCCTGAGGGATAGGATGCCATGCAGAGGGACCTGGACAAGCTTATGTAGTGGGTCCATGAGAACCTCACGGGGTTCAACAAAGCCAAGTGCATGGCGCTTCACCTGGGTCACAGCAACCCCCAGTATCAATTCAGGCTGGTGGAGGAGCAGATAGAGAGCAGCCTTGCCAAGAAGGACTTGGGTGTACTACTGGACATGAGCTGGCAATGGACAGCCATGAGGATTTTTACTGTCTACTATCCATGCAATTGAATATTAATTCTGATTTTAAGATGCATAGAATACATGGGAAAACTTAAAAATCTTTCAAAGAGATAGACGATGAAGTTTGAATAATTAGACACCAGATACTGTGATGTAGGCTCTAACAGATAATTTGGTGCAGCCATTAAAATAGACAAAAGATTCTGGGCATTATTTTCCTTTTCCTCTCTATCAGTATCTCTCTGCCTCCAAACTTTATAACTCAAATTTACCTTTTCTTGAGCTACTTTTGAGATGCACTGAGCTCAAGATATTAATGATGAAGTGAAAAAAAATCCGTATTAGGTGTTTTCTGAGGACAAGTGAAAAAATGAAGCAACATACTGAATACTTCCAAATGCAAACAGCGTTTCCCTCTTCATCACCAAGATTCTTCTCAATTTGCCTGAATGCTATGCAACCCCCTCCCACTGCATTAAATGTACTTGCAGGTATCCACTTCTTTCTATCTTGGCCTGGTGCCTGTTGTAAAAGTTGTTGAAGAGCTGGAAGTAAGAAAGTCTTCCTAGTTCTGCATGAAAAAGAGCCCATAGATAATTTGTTAACAGATTTATTCTTGTCATCTATCAGCCTGTCTTGCATATGGTTTAATTAACCACCTGTATGAGACTTACATGATATACTTTACTCGCTTATGCTATCTGAAGAAGCTGCTTGACTTATTCCAGAGGTTACTCATCTGTTGTTATATCTTTTTACTGTACAAGGAATTTCTTCCTTAGTTACCTAAAAAAAAAAAGGGAAAAAAAGACAGAGAAATAAAACAATGCATCTTCTTTTGTAAAATGAAAATATGCAGAGAATCCAGAGGTGTGCTAGTAGTACTTGACATTAGGAATGTTTTCTGTAACAGAAAATAGAAAAGAAAAAGTACTTGTATGCCATCTAGGCAGAGATTTTAAATGTGATAAATTTGCACTGTGCTGCTTTGGCATGCAGTTGCAAGTACCCAAACACAGTTGAAGGACATTCTTCAGGTCTAAAAGGGACTAAAGCATCCATTAAAACTTTCAAATTACTTGAATATATGTGAATATATTGTTCTTCATGTACTATAGAAACATATGTATGTCATTAAACAAAATGAGTGAAGTCGGGTAAATTTTCAATACAGGGATTATGGAAGCGAAATGCTAGTTTTACTTTATAATGCCAGGTGAAACTATTTACAGAACTGATTATGATAGAAAGGTCCTTGTGCTAGATTCTCTTTTTAAACTACACAAGTGTGAATCTTCCACTAGAAAAGGCCAAGTGGGAGTGAGGAGGAACTAACTATAAATTTCCAAAGAAAAATATGCCAAAATACAAGTATTACAGGGGTTTTTTTGTGAGAGTTAGCCTTTCTTTTTATTTTTTTTTTTTTATTTTTTACAATCACAACGAAGTTCAATGAGATCATAAATGTTGCATAGTTACTGTGGACCACAAATATAGAAAATGTAGATGAAACATTAACAACATCTTAGAATCATAGAATCAGCGAAGCTGGAAAGGACCTCCGAGACCATCAAGTCCAACCCTTGATCCAACACCACCGTGGTTACTAGACCATGGCACTAAGTGCCACATTCAGTCTCATCTTAAAAACCTCCAGGGACAGAGAATCCACCACTTCCCTGGGCAGCCCATTCCAATGCCTGATTACCCTCCCTGTAAAGAATTTCTTCCTAATATCCAACTTAAACCTCCCCTGGTAGAGCTTAAGACCATGCTCGCTTGTCTTATTGATAGTTGCCTGAGAGAGGAGATCAACACCCAGCTGGCTACAAACTCCTTTCAGGGAGTTGTAGAGTGATGAGGTCTCCTCTGAGCCTTCTCTTCTCCGGGCTAAACAACATCAGCTTCCTCAGCCTCTCCTTATAAGACTTGTGTTCTAGACATTTCCCTAAGCTCTCCCCTTGTTTGAAGCACTTGAATAAAAACTGTTGATCATAGGCAATTACATCATACTAAATCATGCTGAAAAGCCATGTAGCTAAAACTTCCATTACGTATCTTTTTTTTTTTCTGATTTTTTTTTACTCATAATTGCAGTTTAAATAATACATTAAATATTATCACATTTTTGTGAGTTTCTGTATAGCATATTTTCTCTGGACTTCATCACCAGTAAAGACTAGCTATGGTAATAAACAACTATAATATTTAGCTGATTTTGACAGCACACCAGAGAGATATGAGTGTTTCAGATTCCAGTAACACCTTCAGCTGAGTCTCACTATTGATCTGCCTGACTTGTTCACAGTGAGGGATAATGACCCATTCATAGTAAGGGATAATGACCCATTCTTTTGCAAAAAGACAGAGAAATGTAGAGAGAAAGCCTTGAATAATATATCACTTAAAGCATTCTTCATATATTCCAAACAAAAATTCTTATTAATAAACCATTATTTAATCAAGGAGAAGTCATTACTGTCATGTTGCTCTACTTCCCTGTTATCTGTATCTTCTTTGATGGCATGTTCATTTTTTTCTCTACTCTTCAATTCTCTTTGGTTTTTTCATTATCAGCTTCTTGTCTTTCAGGTTGGTAGGGGTTATTAGACAAATAAAGAAATTAATTCAAGGCCCAGGATTTCATTCAATTGTCACTTCATAACTACATCTACATAAACTGTGCCTTGTCAGGCTCTGAAGTTTGGAAGGGACCCACTTACCTACAGACTGGGGATGCATTTTTTTTCTGTCATGTTTTGGCCAACAGCCTTTCTTTACTGTTTTTATGAGATCTACTAGACCCAAAATGTTCTCTATTTTATTCCATTTATACCAACAATTATCTTTTGCTACCAGACTTAGGTTGTCTCTGCTTCTTATTAAGCTAAAGAAGGATTGCATCTTCAAGCAATTAGTAAGTGTTTTCCCACATTTACATTTTTCAGTTCTTTGTAAGTGTTGATGTTAGAGGTGTATGCAAGGTACTGGCATCAGTCTCACAAAAAATGCCTCTCTGCAATTTACTACACACTTCAGAAAGTTACTTCCATCCTTGTTAGGATGGAAGTGTAGTATTTATTTTGAACTGCTTGAAGCAGCTTTAAAGGTAGCAAACTCATGCACATGACACTTTTTTTTATGATCTCTGTCTCTCATCCCCTAACAGAAGCCCAGAAAGAAAACCAGTTCTGAATGGGGCAAACTGCTCAGTTCTTTTCATGCACCAACAGACTGTAGAGGTAAAGAAAGAGCACAGACAATAAAAGATGAGGAAAGAAAAACTTCACAAATCTTCAAATGTTTCTGATAGCCTAAGTAGATATAAGAAATGTAGTTTTGATCAGTTCTGAAAGATCAACCACACATTTCCAGTATCAATTCCTTTAAATATCAAATCACCTACACAGAATTATTAGGAAAGATTTCTGAATTTCTGCAGTTGGCCAGAAAATGTAGCCTTTTTTTTTTTTTTTTCTTTAAGATAAAAGTTTTAAAAAGTAAAAATATCCATGATATCTTGTCATTATAGTTAACTATACTTCAGTCATTTTCAAGATGTCAGAAACTGTGTTAAGCATAATCACACAGAAGCTTACTCAAAATATTTTGACTGGTAAATTGTGGGGAACCTGTTTTAGGGATGCTGGACGAAGCATCCTGGGAGACGTAGGCCCCAAAGTACTCTAATACATATGGGCAGTGTCAAGTCCCGTGGTGGTTGGTTAAGAGAACCACATGTTGTTTGGAAGTGCATATAAAAGATGCTGTTCACTTCTAATGAACAGATTTGGTTGGTGGAAGCCCCAGCCACTGGGTCATGTGGGTTTATTTATTTATTATATTAATAAAGGCACATCTGGTGTCTGGAACATGGGGCTTTCCCTGTAACAGGGATAATCAGAAACTACCTTGCAGCAAGGAAGATTGCCGTAGCATTCGCACTAGCTTGTTCTAAAACTCAGGAACGCATCCCGGAAAAAAGCAAGACGTTTATAAAAGCATCAAGACTTCAGCACAGAATGCAGCTGGAGGATGCACCACTGAACAGAGCTCGAAAAAATTCGGTGGTGGTTTCTCTAGGCGATGGCGAGTGCACAAATACAGGGATGTTGATTAACTGGTGGGAAAAATGCCGCAAGGAAGCAATGTGGACAGGAGACTGAAAAGTTATTAATGCATGCTCAGTTATATACCGCCTGCACCAAAAGCCTCAGTTCCAAAGTTTGCCCTATGAGGTGACCAAGGAACTGAGGTAACTTGTTAAAGAGAGTGGAGTTTCCTCGTCTCATACGAGGAAACATTGAGTACCACTTATGTATTTACACCTCATGATTGGAAGATGCTGTTGAAGATGGTTTTAACAACAACCCAGTTGTGCTGGTTTAAAAGTTAACCAGCAGGGGAAAATGAACTCAAAAGAGAGACCACAAGTCAGAATAACAATTTATTAAAAACAACACAACAAGTATGATTATACAGACAAACAACCAAATTCAATCCACAAAAACCCAAATGTACAACCCAGCACCCTGGGATATGAACAAGCAGGGTTCCCCGGGCCCCCCCCGAGTCCAAAGTAAAGGGGGAAGTGGAAAAAAACAAACTCTGCTGGTGGGAGAGCTATTGCAGTCCAGTTGAGGATGGTGGTCTCAGTCTGGTTGAGAGCGGTGAGCTGCAGTCTTCCTCTGGATCCCACGAGTGGAGGGAGTGCAAGGTTCTGAAACTCCAGGTTTATATATTCTCCAACTCAGGCAGCAATGCTTAGCCCCTCCCCCAGAGTGGGGAATTCCATAAAAGGATGTTCAGTCCTTCCCTCAGAGTGGGGAATTCCATAAAAGGGTGTGAGGGTGCTCAGTCAGGGAATTCCACAAAAGGGCATGAGGACAGGAGCATGGGGGGGGGCACCTCGCAGGCCTCTACTGACAACAGTTTCTGGGAAATGGCATGGAGGGCTATAGAATACACAGTTTTGGGCTACACCCATCCAGTGATGAATCAGCTGTTCTAACTAGGACACCAGTACAGCGTCTGGTTAACTGGGTTTTGGGAGAATTGCACAGAGTATGCAAATGACCCAGGTGGTTCGCAGGCAGGCATGACTTGCAATCACTTGGCAGGGGAGGAGGCCTACGTGACAGCTGATTCACAGATAGGCTACCCCTGGGAGATATATGAAGTGATCGTGAAAATGGCTTTGAGGGCCAAAAGAAAGCTCCCTAGCACAGACAGGGATAGCAGCTTGTCCTTCACAAAGGTCCTTCCGGGATCGACTGAATCCTTCTCCCAGTTCCTCGATCAGCTGCAGGTGTCTTTAAACAGGCAGGTAGAACATGAGGAAGCTAGAGAGCTGCTTTTTAGGCAGCTTGCTTATGAGAATTTGAATCCAGACTCCAAGCAAGCTCTGCAGGCTACCCCTAAAAGGGAAAGCTGCACCATTGCTGAGATGGTTCGAGCGTGTCAGGGTGTTGGATCGGTTGAACATCACACAGCCTCTCTAGCAACAGCCTTAAGCGCCCAGCTGAGATTACAGGACGAGGCAAGAGGGGACGGAAGCTGCTACTGATGTGGTGCTGCTGATCATTTTTATAAGGACTGCCCAAAGAAACACCCCTCGGCAGTACGCCAAAAATGTCACCATGGGAAGCACTGGTCTAATGAAGGTCAAGGTCGAGTTGACCTGACGACAAACCCTTCCCATCAGGAAAACTGCAGATGGGGTGCAAAGCTGAGCTCCCCGATTCAGCAAATAAATACGGCCCAAGAAAACAGATTGGTGATTTGCTCAACACCACCTCAGGCAGCACTGGGCTGGACCTGGCCTCCAGAGGGCCAGTAACTTTCACATCTACCACCATAGTGTTGATCCCTGCAGGGATCTGGGAACCTTTAGGCCCAGGAGTCCATGCCCTTTTAGTTGGATGATCGTCAATGACCAGGATGGGTTTGTTTGTCTTACCCAGAGTGATTGACTCTGACTCTCACAGTGAGATACAAATTATGACATGGACCCCAGTGACTCCCTGTTACATGCCTAAGGGAAAACGGCTTGCACAGCTAATCCCCTTTTACAGCACGCCACCGGCTGGGGAGGGGGAAAGAGGCTCGAGGGCTTTTGGGAGCACAAGTGAGCCTCAAATATTCTGGGCAAAAACTACTTCTCCGGTACAACCAGTGATGACTTGTCAGATAGACAGATGCAGATTCAAAGGCTTGGTGGACACAGGAGTGGACGTTACTATTGTCAAAGACACTGAGTGGCCAGCTGACCGGCCCACTCTTTTTCCTGCTTCAACTATCCAGTTTGCAGAAGTGCTGACCTCAAGGATACCAACTGCACAGGGTTAGTTGTTGCTGAATGTAGCTAAATGTAAGACACTTTGTTACTTGTTTTCTCTGTGAGTTTGAACAGCAGCATCTAAAGGCTGTCCTTACACTCTAAATTGTCATTACAGAGTTTAGTACTGGAGATTAAAAGCAAGTATTGGAGATTAAAAGCAAGTCTCAATAATATATTATTACAGAAAATACATAGAAAATCTACTCAGACCAAGATTAATATATATTGGGTATTATGTGTATTACGGTTGTGTCTGTAGCTGCTAAGTATTGATATCTAAAATTACTGTAGAACCTGCACCACGTCCGGCATAGTGCTAAAAAAACTTTCCATCTTCTTTCTGTACTGAATTCTATAGAAAAAAAGTCAAGTAACTATTTGTCCAGTCATAGGACCAAAATATTTCAAAAGTGGGGAGATGCACACAGCCTGTGGTAGTGCACCACTAAGTGCAGGCAGGATTTACAAATTTAGGGAACTTTAAAAAGTGCTTTTCAGCTAGATCCCTGCTGTCTGAGCATCCACCACAAAAATAAAAAAGCTCAGTGAAGTTTTATAGAATGTTAAGTAGATGAGGACAAAGCTAAATGGAAAAGAGTTGCAGATGCTATTCTAATACATAGCCAGAAGAAATGAAAAGGAGTGACTATGTGCAGTCTCTTTTGGAGCATGAGTTCTCAGAGTTTACAGTGAATACGCAAAAGAGGTGTGATGACAGGAACAAATGGAAGTAAAAGGAACAGTCTTAATAACAGAGGTTCATCATTTTCTCCTTCAAGGCAAACTTCTTAACAAGTAGGTGTGCATCATCCAGAAAACCAAAAATCACCTGTCATAAAAACATGAGCAAAATATAATATAAGAGGCTGTTGCTTCAATCTGTAGACTGGAAAACTAGAAAAGTTGAAAAGACATGGTGCAAGTTGTCCAGTAATTTTGCATATCAAAACAGTTATGGACACCGTTTTACATAACTGAGTCCCAAGGGAACTGGCTGATGTTGTTGCTAAGCCACTCTCCATCTTTTTTAAAAATCACAGCAGTCAGGAAAAGTCCCCAGTGACTGGGAAAAGGGAAACATTGCTCCCCTTTTTAAAAAGGGGATGAAGGAAGATACAGCAAACTATGATCTGGTAAGCCTCCCCTCTGTGCCTGGCAAGATCATGGACCAGATCCTCCTAAAAGACATGCTAAGGTACATAAAAAACAAGGTGGTCTGAGCCAGCCAGCATAGCTTTACTAAGGGCAAATCCTGTCTGAACAATTTAGTGACCTTCTTTTATGGAGTGATGGCAAGAGTCAACAAGGGAAGACTGATAGATGTTAGCTGTCTAGATTTCTGTAAGGCCTTTCATATGGTCCATATGACATTCTTGTCTCCAAATTGGAAAGACATGGATTTCATGGATGGCCTTTTCAGTGGATAAGGAACTGGCTGGATGAGCCAGAGAGTTGTGATTGATGGTTCTATGTCCAGGTGGAGGCCAAGGACAGTTGATGTCTCCCTGGGCTCTGTCTTAGGACCAGTGGTCTTCAATATCTTCATCAGTAACACTGATGGTGGGATCAAGTGCACCCTCGGCAAGTTTGCAGATGACACAAAGCTAGTGGTGCAGCTGGCAGAACAGAAGGACGGAATGCCATCCAGAGGGACCTCGACAAAACTGAGAAGAACTGGGCCCACAAGAACCTCATGAAGTTCAACAAGTACAATGAATTGCACCTGCGTTGGGCAATTCCAGATGTAAACACAGAGTAGGACAAGCCATTGAGAATGGCCCTGCCAACAAGGACTTGGGGATTCTTGTGAATGAAAAGCTGGACATGAGCCAAAAGTGTGCACTCGCATCCCCGAAGGCCAATCACATCCAAGACTGCATCCAAAGAGGTATGACCAGTAGATCAAGGAAAGTGATTCTCCTCCTCTATTCTACCCTTGTGAGACCCCACCTGGAGCACAGTATTCAGCTCAGGGGTCCTTAATACAAAAGAGATGTGTATCTGTTCGAATATGTCCACAGGAGGGCTGTGAAGACAATCAGAGGGCTACAGAACCTGCAACAAAAACAGGCTGAGAGAAGCGGGGTTGTTCAATCTGGAGAAGAGAAGGGAGACCTCATTGTGGCCTTTCACTACACTAAAAGGCCTTATAAAAAAGGAGAGAGACTTTTTGTACAAGCAGAGAGTGACAGGACAAGGGGCAATTGTTTTAAACTTATTTAATTATAAATATTTCTTAGAATACCAATTCAAAATAAAACACCTGAAGAGTGTAAAAGTTCAAAGCTAAAAATATTCCCATAGTTTTTTCAGGGTTTTTTGTGTCATATGCTTTGTTTTCTACAGAAATCCAGGAAAAATATGGCATAGAGAATCTATAAGAGAGAAAACAGCAGTCATTTTGCTTCAGTGGATCACTTAAAAACAGAGAGCAGAACATTAAACTTTTTCGCTCTCCATATTGGGTCAAAAGCAAGAATTTAACAAAGCAAAGGAAAATTGTCCAATACTGAGACATTTACAGAAAATATCTTAAATGTATCAAAACATCATCTCCCACAAAAAGGGAGGAAATATATTGAAGCAAGACAACTTGTATTCCTTGATAATAACATAATCTTGTGTGAGAAAAGGAACACCAGATAACATGACGTAGATGAGTTAACTTCTTCATTAAGTGGACCAAAACAGTGGGATAGGCCATGTTAGGTAAAGAGTTGTCCACACACGTGCACATGCACATGATTTCATGCCAGAAAGTTGAGGCTACAGAAAAAGTGACATTCCTTCTAGTACTCCCTCTAGTCTGTCTGTGACAGGGTGTGCCTAAGGGCATGGCAGACAATGTTTTCACCATTTCATCCTGGATTCTCTGTTTCTATGTGCTGCCAGATGTCCATGTACCAGTTTTCCCAAACTCTTGTTGCTGGGGGTGTTTATGGCCACATGCTGTCTCAAATGGATACACGATGTTATCACACTAGGCCTTTCCAGCTGTTTTAGGCATTGTTCTCCTGGCACTTTTTGATCCATAGTCCATACAATGGTTCATTCCACTCAGTTCATGCTTTCTTGTTTGCCTGCCTGTCAGCCATGGCTAATCATCCTTAGGCACCTTAAGTAAAGGGCTGCAATACTCTTGCAGCATATAAAAAAGATTTTGGAGACAAAAATATCAAATATTTGGAAAAGAACAAAAGTTTAAACATTGTATGAAAAAGATTTGCTTTCAGCCATCTCAAGATATTTTGCCATCTCTACTGTCCCGAGGTTTTGGAAATCTATCACAACAAAAAATATCCAAATAATTTGGCATTGAGATGGCCTATTCCTTGGAAACCCTGTGTTTTGTAATCCATATGGGTTTAACTGCAAGGAATTCCCTTAGGTCTTTAGGAACAAAGCATTAGCTGAAACAATTGCTGTCACTAATGACGCTTTGAAAGGACTCAGGAATAAAGATGGCAAAGATTGGTTGCTAGAAGGGATTTTCCAGAGCTCATCAACAAATCATTTCTACTTTGCACATTCAAGATACTTGCAAGGAATGTGCTGACACTATAAGCCTTTCCTACAACAGTAGTATGCTGGTGGAAGCAGAAGCCTGTATCCATGGAGCTCTATCCCTACTCTTATGTTTTTTACTTATCTTTCTATTCCAATGAGGACTAAAAAAGACCTAGTTTCTTTTTGTCAGACTCTTTCGTTTTCTTTTTAACTCATTCTAAATGACAAAATTATATCAGTCAAAATGATAGCTAGGGATGGGAAAACTCTCAGGAAAATGTGTCTCTCCATGCTGCTGGACAAAAACACATTTTACAAAGGACTGGTATTGATGACGACATGAGGCCATATCTGGGGTGGTGCCATGTGGGCACACATGAAAATGATTTGCCATTATTGCTACTGTCTGTACCTTTGGCATCCTAAGTCCTCTTGCCTTGTCCATACCAAGCCCCTAATGTCTCAGTTTATTATTTGCTCAGTCCATGCACTGTCTCCTTTTGCACATGTGCATATGGTTACAATCTCATTTTGAGGATGATTTTAAGATTTCACATGAAGATTACTTGTTTCAGCATTTTTAGAGGTATTTTCAGCTTTGATGTTTACCAATGTGAATAACCTTTGGGACATCTCTGGAGAATACAACTTTACTCCTAAAAACACACACTGTTCCTTATTCTCACACTTATATCTGGCAGTCAAGTTACAAATTAATTAAATTCTTAGACATTATTAGTTCCCACACCTCCTCTTACTCCTAATACATTTTTAGAGAAACAAAACAAAACAGATTTGAAATTACCTTAAGTTTACACTGAGCACTGAGACAACTCTTTCAAAACATATTTTGGAAAAAGTGGGTGTTAATCCCTTATGCCTCAAGGGCTCATGTATAAACTTGGTATAGTAAAAACTTGGTATAATAAAAAAATTTTGCTACTAGAAGGAACCTCAATTAATACACGTGAAATATTTAGGAAACTTCAGATGAAAGATACTATGAACTGTCAAAATTTTTAAATTCTAATATATTCCTTGAGATAGTTTGGCCCAAAGCAAGCAACTCTCCTTCTAGCTAGAGGCTGACAGATGTATTTTGTGATGAATTGTTTGTGTTGAATGAACAATTTCAGAAGCTATTCTGATTTTTCTTTTTTAATTTTAGGTTTTCTGAAGGTTAGTATCTGCAATTCTATGATTATACTGGGGAAAGGGAAGAAAAAGGCTAAGTATAAGCATGTATGTGCCTGATTGAAATCATGAAGCTGAAATATAAAGCTTTGTGCTGGAAGGATCTGTAGCTAAGTGACAGCTTAAAATTACTTCATTCAGGACAGATGGGTGATGTGGGTGCTATTCAACTCTTTTACTGGACTTTTCAACCCTTAGGCATGTTTTATTAAGCCATTCTTAAGATCAATATGAAAAAAAAATGCCTACAATATGATAATATAACAGATGCGGTTATATTAGGTGGGGTTATATTAGGTAGGGTGAGCTTTAGAGATTTCTACAGCTTACAGTTTTGTGTGCTTGGGGTTTTTTAAATTTTAATATTCAGGTTTGGAAGATATTGAAAAAGTTTATTTTCACAATTATCTTTGCACAATGGCTATTATCTATAGAAATTGCTATGTCTGTTAACAGTATCCTTTAAAACTTCTAATATCAGAAAGAAAACGTATCTATTTAAAAGTTATTAACACTAAAATTAAATGGCAGGGTGCCCTCTACTGTCTCACAGTATTAGCACCAAACAGTAACAAAAATCAGGTATTTGTAATGCATCAAGAACCATGGTCCAAAATCTAAGAGATCAACTGCTGTATTTAATTTGAAACATGCTGGACTCATTAAAAACAGGTTTAGATCTCTCGCACGTCTTGAAAAGGTGACAGTACCATACACTGTTTGTAGCTTGAAGAAACATTCTGGCTTTTCCAGTGAACAATATTCATAATGCAGCAATGTTCTGCATCATCAATTGATAAAAGGTTTTCCAAGGTATGAAAATAGGAACTAAGTATGTTCTATTACATTTTCTACATCTCATCAAAGCCTACAAGTTCAGCAGAAATTGTGAAATTCCTGCTTCTGCACAGTCTTTCCCTCCTCTAATTCCCTATGACAAAAATGGGCTGCTGACCTAAGATCTAAGCTTAGAAAAAGCTTGATAGTTGCACACCATCAAGAAGAAGAGTTTCACCTCAGCCATCAAATAAAAAGCTTCTTGTGCAAACCGGAAATACTTGCACAGAGGTGGCAGCAGCTGATTGCTGACCTTCAGCAAAGTGTCCCACATAAGGAGGAACATTTTAACACCTGTCTGTGCTTCCAGTTTCTATCAGGATTTTGATTATGATTATTATTATTATTGTTGTTGTTGTTCTTTTCTGTTACCAGAACTACTATTATTATTAATTACCAGGAATAGTATTATTAATTAGCAGGATTACTCCTGGTAATCTCTAGAAGTGTGCATACAGGCCTGATAAGTAGACTTCATACCTCTCTTTTTACTTTAATATCACAGAGAGTAGCAGGAAGTGAGAGCTTTCCTTGGGTTACAGGGAATTTAAGAATTCCACAAAGTTACTTTAGACATAAAGAAATTAAAAGTATGTAAGATGGGGATTATTTATTACTTTTGCAGGCTGAGAATAAGAATAGAAATAGAACCACTGATGCTTATTGCACTATTACTTGACAGGCCTTTTGACACGAGGATGTGGAGAGCACACCACCAGTTGGCTTCACAGTCAAGTGAAGTGCTGAAGTTGTGACCTCCAGACACCTTTGAAATTGCAGTCCATTAATACCCCTGGTTGCCAAACAACATCCCAGTATTCAGCTTTATTCTGTTTTCAGACTCTCAGTTGAAGGTTAGAGTATTAATACACAGTAAATATTCTTAAGCTCTCAAAATGTCTGTCCTTGAGTAAAAGCATAAATTTTGTTTTGGCTGGCTGGATAACATAGTTGTACAAAGAAAAAAACAGATTTTTTCCTCAAGTCTCTGAGAGGTTTATGCGCATTAATATATATCCTCAGCACTCTGTGAAATATGGATTTATTATCAGTTCTGTTGTACAGTTGGAGAATTCAAACTAAATGCACTATCCAGTTTCTGGCAACAGTGCCAACATGGGAAATCAAATCTATGCTGAGTCCCATCCTACAACCTTAAACAGATCAGGTATGATGTGACCTTAGTGATTTTGGGAAACCCAAGAGACTCTGCTAGACTTCCAGGCCAAAGCAAATAGTAACTTCCTGAAGCTCCAAAGTGAAAGCAAGGAGCAGTTTCTGGGAGAAGGAATGCTGAGGACATGGTGAAATGATCTCTAATGTCCCATGCCTCTGGAAGTATACCCATTTTTAACAGCTATCTCAGCTTTACACACAGCAGAGATAGCTATGGCAAATATGGGCACTGAAGAAATGAGGCTGCACACACCATGATTCGATTTTTGGGATTCTCCATACAGCTCTCTCTCTGCACTCCCCTTTTATTAACCTCTTAGGGTAATAAACAGCACCTGGTGTTGCCATTCAGTTAACTAGAATTTCCAGGACTTTTTGCAAACTCAGTGTATGCAAACTGACACACTCCTTCTCAGCTCTAAGGCCAAACACTCTCTTTTGGTTCTAATTAACTGAATACAGGTGCTGCTGGCTTAACTTGTTGCCGCAATAGCAGCTTCTGGTCTTTTGTAATGGACATTGTGAGTTAAGCTATTTTCGTATTTTTATTTTCATTTGGTGTATCAGGCTTTTTATCCTCTTGCTCAGGAGTGCTAAAATGATGGCATAAGCATCCCAGCTGCCTTCTGTTTACTTTATATCTGTAATTCATTCTGCTCTTTGAAGAATATGCTTTAAAGGACTCGTCTACAGGACTTGGAGGAGCTGATCAGCTGCCTTAGCATTATCCTTCTGTCTGCCCCACTCATCACACAGGAACTGTGTACAACATTGGATCAGAAGATCACTGTAGGATTGATGAAGCTGATGCATCTGCAGTTTCCTTTGGACATAACCACTGATGTGTGCTGATGTCTGCATCTTACTGTATCTTTTCCTCATGGTTCAAATTTGCATTAAAGCAGCTGGAGCTGCTAACAAGCTACTATAGCCTACTGGAAAAGAGCTGTGAAAGGCCACCTTCTTTTCTCATGCTGAAGAAGTAAAGTATGCTTTTCTCTGTGTCACTATTTGTTCTAGAAGCACCTCTGATTATATTTCACTTACAGGCTAAAATCAGAGAAATTCCAGGAATAGAAGTCCCATCTCTAGAAGAATAGAAGACAAATAAAATTTGTCCCTTTTTCTTATTCTGCTGTTCCTGTATAGTTTAGGAAGTATTCATTTCTTAGCATCACCTGAAAATTCAGCAATAAGAGAGGATAGTTCTGGTTGCAAAACTTCCTACTAGCTGTTTGAACTTTCTTTCTTCCTGTTCTAAAGTTGCCATGTTCATCATGCAACCCCATATATGGGCTGAAGCTTCAGACGTATGATACTTCCTGCATTACTACCCAGGACCTTCTGGGTTTCTTCCTATTCTTGTGATCTCAGGAAGATCCAGGAAGATGGGGATATGAAAAGTTTGACTGGGACTGCCCAGCTAGTTAGTGCTTACAACTCTTGACTGACAGGTATTAAAGATCAAATTGTCCAGCAAATCTCAATATAAATTAAGAAAATATGATTGTATACTGCACTGAGTTCTGCTTGCAGTGGATTATCTAGCTCATCAATTGCAGAGGGTTACAGATGAGTTTTGCCAGGGCTTCAGTCCTTCTAGGTAATATAGACAGAGGAACTTTACAAACAAAACCTGTAATGGCCACTGGGCTAAGTGGAACCTCAGTGGGCACTTCAAGAAACCAAACTTTAGATATAGGTGCTCAGAATGTATGTTAAATGTTTGAAACCTAGCCAAGGTATTTGTGGAATTCTCCTTATGCAATCAACTCAGCGTCAATCATGCAAGCTGTGTATTGTCACGTCCACCATTAGATGTCTCGTACTAAGTACTTCATATTGGGTACCATTACAGGTGTAAGAGTCACACAGAGTTGTAACTAGTTTCCTCTCCTTGATGCATGGAACAGCCAAGCTTTGGAGGCAGCTTCTACAGCAAGCACTGAAGGCCTGTGGATATCCAAGTATTCTGATGCACAGCATATACCAGCTAACTTTTACAGTGCTGTGACTTCACTGTTTTCAGCAGAAACCAGCAGAAACCAACTACCTCTCTTGAAAAAGAAATAAAAAGTTTGGGAAATCTGCAGCTCCAGCTGCGAACATGTTTGAAGGCTTGAAGGGGGTGAAACCAGGCTATCCAGAGATGAGCCTAAGGGTGATAAGCCTGAGCTAGGGGTATAGTCAGCAGCCCAGCTGAAGTGCATGTACACCAATGCACCCAGGTGCATGTACACCAATGCACTATAGCAAACAGGAGGAGCTGGAAGCCATTGTACAGCAGGAAAACTATGATGCAGTCACCATCATGAAAACATGATAGGATTATTCACATGGCTGGAGTAATGCAATGGACGGCTACAAGCTCTTCAGAAGGGATAGGTGAAGTAGGAGAGGTGGAGGGGTAGTTCAGTATCTTAGGGAGTCTCTTGACTTTGTGGAACTTGAGGTTAGTGATGATAAAGTTAAGTGCCTGTGGGTAAGAATCAGCGGGAAGGCCGACAAGGACGACATCCTGGTTGGAGTCTGTTATAGACCACCCAACCAGGATGAAGACGTGGATGAATTATAAGATCCTGGCCCTTGTGCTTGTGGGAGGCTTTAACCTGCCAGATGTCTGCTGGGAACTCAAAACAGTGGAGAAGAGGCAATCTAGGAGGTTCCTAGAGTGTATGGATGATAGCTTCTTGCCGCAGCTGGTGAGTGAGCCTACCTGGGCTGGGGCCCTGCTAGACCTGCTGCTTACAAACACAGAAGGGCTTCTGGGAGATGTGGTGGTCAGAGGCTGTCTGGGCTTCAGTGACCGTGAAATTATGGAGTTTTCAACACTCAGTGAAACATGAAGGGGCATCAACAAAACCTCTACCTGGACTTCTGGAGGGCAGACTTTGGTCTATTCAGGATGCTGATTCGGAGAGTGCCTTGGGAAACAACCCTGAAAAAACAAGGGGTCCAGTAAGGATGGACATACTTCAAGAACAAAATCTTGAAGGCGCAGGAGCAAGCTATGTACCGAAAGATGAGCCAGTGAGGAAGACAAATGAACTGGATGGACAGGGAGCTTTTGCAGGAACTCGGGATAAAAAAGAGGGTGTATCATCTTTGGAAAGAGGGGCAGGCAGCTCAGGAAGTATTTAAGGATGTTGTTAGGTTACGCAGAAAGAAAATTAGAAAGGTGAAACCAATTAGAACCCAAGCTGGACAATTCTGTAAAGGATAATAAAAAGTGTTTTTATGAATACATCAATAGCAAAAGGAGGGGCAAAGAACAATCTCCATCCTTTACTGGATATGAGGAGAAATATAGTCACCAAAGATGGGGAAAAGGCTGAGGTATTTAACACCTTCTTTGACTGAATTTTCAGTAAGATAGGTCGTGCTCAGGACAAACTGGCCTCCTGAGCCAGTAGACAGGGATGTGGAGCAGAGTTGCCCCCCTGTAATACAAGAGGAAGCAGTTAGTGACCTACTGAGCTGCTTGGATCAGATGGAATCCATCCTAGGCTGCTGAGGGAACAGTTGGAAGAACTTGTCAAGCCACTCTCCACCATTTATCAGCAGTTCCGACTAACTGGGGAGGTCTCAGTTGACTAGAAGTTTGCCGTTGTGACACCCATCCATAAGAAGAGCTGGAAGGAGGATCCAGGAAACTACAGGCCTGTCAGCCTGATACTCAGTGCCCAGCAAGGTTATGGAACAGATCAGCTTGAGTGTGATCACACAGCACCTACAGGACAGCCAGGGGATCAGACCCAGCCAGCATGGATTTAGGAGGGGCAGGTCCTGCCTGACCAACCTGATGTCCTTTCATGACCAGGTGACCCACCTGGTGGATGATGGGAAGGCTGTGGATGTGCTCTACCTGGACTTCAGCAAAGCCTTTGACACCGTCTCCCATAGCATATTCCTGGAAAAGCTGGCAGCCCACAGCTTGGACAGATGCTGGCTGGCTTAAGAACTGGCTGGCTTAAGAACAGGTTGGAAGGCCAGGCCCAGAGAATGGTGGTTAGCAGTGTTATGTCCAGTTGGTAGCCAGTCACTAGTGGTGTCCTCCAGGGATCAGTGTTGGGCCCAGTCCTATTTAATATCTTTAGTGATGATCTGGACAAGAGGATCGAGTTTACCATTAGCAAATTTGCAGATAACACCAGATTGGGGGGAGTGACAATTTGCTGGAAGGTAGGAAGGCTCTGCAGAGAGACCTGGACAGACTGAATTAATGGGCCAAGACCAACAGCATGACGTTCAACAAGGCCAAGTGCTGGGTTCTGCACTTCGGCCACAACAACCCCAGACAGCACTGGAGTTGTCTCCAAGGTTGGGGAAAGAGTGGCTGGACAGTGGCCAGGCAGAAAAGGACCTGAGGGTGCTGACTGACAGGAGCTGAACATGAAGCCAGCAGTGTGCCCAGGTGGCCAAGAAGGCCAATGACATCCCGACCTGCACCAGGAATAGTGTGGCCAGCAGGACCAGGGAAGTGATTCTTCCCCTGTACTCTGCACCTAGAGTAGAGCTAACACTGGCCTATAGGAGGTCACTCTTGCAGCCCTGGTGTTGATG
Source organism: Corapipo altera (assembly GCF_003945725.1). Lineage (NCBI taxonomy): Eukaryota > Metazoa > Chordata > Aves > Passeriformes > Pipridae > Corapipo > Corapipo altera. The sequence continues at coordinate 22,987,194 of NW_020884875.1, read as the reverse complement.
CTCACTGCGGCAAGAAGATAAAATAGGAATAGCTATGGTGTGCCAAACATGCCTATAGTCCAGGGATGTGCAGACCTGCAATGCCCAGGGACAGGGTCCCTATTTGAAGCCACATTCTCTCTCTGCATCCGTTCTCATGTGCCCAGCAAACCTCTTCCCATTCTGGTGTGAGAGGAGACAGACTGACCATGGAGATCATTAGAGACCCTAATAAAAAAGCTCTCAGTGATGTGTATTACAGCTGTTGCCTACTGAAGGATCTTGCTGCCTGTGTGAATGCTCTTAGCAAAGGCAATGCCACAGGTTTATGACTTCTGAGGGGTAGGAAAGTCCCATAGATAGCACTGCGCATGGTAGTTGGATAAATCACTGAGTCCTCCAGTTTCAGTGACCCAAAGCAGCACCAGGGTGTTTCTGCAGGTAGCGAGAAAGCAGATCTTGTCAGAGTGCCCATCCTGGAGTCTCACAGCTCGCAGATGGGCAGAGGCACAGGTGCTTGAGCCCCTTTATGTTTCCCTGCATTGTTAGTGCTTCCTTTCAATTCCAGGTTTCATAAAGGGTGAAGAAAAAGACACAAGCCCTGAGCAAGTGAGTATAAGAAGCATGAGGCTGGCTGCCACTAACCCACCAAATGAGCTGTGGGCCAGGAGAGGGCTCTTACTACAAGGACTTCAGCTTGTCCACTGTCTGCGCTAGAAGCACTTGAAAGGCAGATGTTCTCTGAGTCTCAGAGCTGTCAGACCTTTCAAAAACCTGCAGTTCTAGCAAGGCATGGTAGAAGTTGCTGTTTCTCTGATCTGCTCCCCTGTGCTGTATCTCCAAGGAAATACTATTAAATAGCTTAGAAATTATCTGTACACTACAGTGCACTGCACCGTTCCCATCTTCTGCAACACATTAGACCAAATGACAAGGAAAGACAGCAAAGCCTTCTGGAAATTCCACCAAGTCTGCACTTGAACTACTAGAATGCTAAAAGCCTAAAAGTAGTAAAATAATTACAGAACATTCTAGGAATTCTGAGCTGAAGTCTAAGACAACCTACTGGTGCTTTACAGAAAATTAAACATGTCAATAGAATGTACTCGCTTTTATAGAGTGTTACCTAGGAACATGCCCAGATTCATTATTTCATGGAATCATAGAATCATAGAATCAGACAGGTTGGAAAGGACCTCTGAGATCATCAAGTCCAACCCCTTGATCCACTACCACCACAGTTGCTAGACCATGGCACTAAGTGCCACGTCCAGCCTCATCTTAAAAACCTCCAGGGATGGAGAATCCACCACTTCCCTGGGCAGCCCATTCCAATGGCTGATTACCCTCTCTGTAAAGAATTTCTTTCTAATGTCTAACCTAAGCCTCCCCTGATGCAGCTTAAGGCCATGCCCTCTTGTCCTGCTGCTGATTGCTTGGGAGAAGAGACCAACCCCCACCTGCCTACAACCTCCTCTCAGGTAGTTATAGAGAGCGATGAGGTCTCCCCTGAGCCTTCTCTTCTCAAGGCTAAACAACCCCAGCTCCCTCAGCCTCTCCTCATAGGACTTGCGCTCCAGTCCCTTCACCAGCCTCGTTGCTCTTCTCTGCACCTGCTCGAGCACCTCAGCATCTTTCCTGCACTGAGGGGCCCAGAATTGGACACAGTACTCCAGGTGAGGCCTCGCCAGTGCTGAGTACAGGGGCAGAATCACTTCCCTGGTCCTGCTGGCCATGCTGTTCCTGATGCAGGCCAGGATGCCATTGGCCTTCTTGGCCACCTTCATTTGCCTATCTTAAAATCAGCCTACCCCCATGCTGGGAAGAAGACCCATTTCCACACTGACCTACACAAACCCTAATCCCTGCCTTCATGAGATATGATCAGCTTAGGCTACATTCTGGAGCTATTACTCAGCTTAGTGATGTCCATAAAGATTTGCAAGACCTAGAATTGTGAAACCAGAAAAGAAGTCCTCATAGTATTTTGAAGTCTTGTCCAGAAAAGCAGTATGACTATCTGCAAAGAGAGAGTTGTCTGTATAATCGCTAAGCCAAGATTCAAATACAATATTCCAGGTGTGACTACCATCTTTCTTTCTGGAGGGAAGAGGATATTTTAAAATAAGAAAAAAACACCTTTTCAATCAGTTCTTTATTTAAATGGAGAAGAGTGTAGGGAACTGTTGGGGTATTTTGCTATGTTTTTCACAAAGACCCATTTTGCAATAAAAAAGGAAGTCTAAGAAGGTAAAAGCTTCATGAAACCTTAGGGTTCAACAGAAAAAAGAATCCAACATCAAAACTAAAATATTTATCTATATTTGGCAGCTGATAGCTCAGCACTGGTAGACTTCCTAATTTCCTCTGTGAGGAGAAGTTCTGCAGCCAGGTTTGGTAATTAGGTACCCATGGCACATTTTTGAAATAGTTCTGAAAACATACACCTTAGGTGGCAGGATGACTGAAGTTGTAAGTCTCCCAGTGAAAAAAGAATGCTGTATCCAACAACAACATGTCTTATGTGATTCTAGAATGAAAGAGTCACAGGACTCCACAGACAAAGCTTTGAACTACCTGATATGCAAAACCAAACAGCCTCCTGCTTTTTAGATCATCCTCTTCATCCTAGCACTGAAGCTTTAGATACAAACTTTTCTCAGCCCTGGTAATCTCTCTCTTGGCCAAGTCAGATTTTGATCTCACCACCTGAGGAATAAAGTGTTCTTTAGAGATAAGCTGCGCGAGACGGAGAACCCAACAATATGCAAGTGCCAAGAATTGTGCAACATGTCAAGACAAGGCCAACGTTATCATATGATGGCATGTAAGAGATTTTTTGACTATTCTGTGCATTCCTTCTGGCCCCATTTGTTGAAATACAGTACGTTTCCCTAGATCTCAAAAACAGGGCCCTCAGCAGGGTGGGGCAACACTGCATGCCAACTGCCCTTCTGCTCTAAATCATGCAAAATTATCTTTAAGGTTGCCTGTGTTTGCATGCCCTTCACAAATGCTATGTAATAATAATCTGATAAAATAGAGGTGTGCCAGGGCACTACGTGTGACTGTTAGGCCTTAATGATTAACACAGTTAATTACCTCTAACATAGTTCTTAACTATATTATGCCACCATCAGTGCATCTGTAAAAAGTTTCAGGGCTATTGGGTTTGAAACAGATTTTTTCCAGTCACTGACTGAAACTTACTCAGAGGCCAGTCCTTGGATTTAGTACAGAACTGTAATAAAAAGTTCCAGGAATTGTATCTGTATCTGTGGTTTTTTAATAGTTTGGGCTGGAAGTGACCTTAAAAGGTCACTGAGACCAAGACTGCTGCAATGAGCAGGGACATCTTCAACTACACCAGGTTGCTTAGAGCCCTGTCCAGCCTGACACTGAACTGAGCCTTGAATGAGGTGCCATCTCTGACAGACTTTTTTTCCACTTTGTCAGTCTGTGTCAACATGCATGGGGACATGTACATAGTGCTGAGATAAGAGGAGGAGGAAAGTAAGAGTGAGAAATAGGGAACATCAAGGTTAAAGACGGATGAGCTAGAGATGATCCATGACACATCAGCAGATATTCACACTGAGGCCTGTGCAAGGAACTATCACTGAAACAGTGGAGAACAATGAGGAGGAAGAAGCAGCAGAGAGATGTTATAGACTGACCATAAACCTCCAATTACTCATGCTCATGTGCTGCTGGTGGGGAGGAGTCAGAAGTGAATTTGAGCTTGGGAACTGGGACAGGAAAGGCGATACTCCTTTTTGTTTCTCACTATACAAAAATATTTTAATTGCTATCAATTAGTTTTCTTCATGTCAAGTCTGTTTTGCTTCTGACAGTGTCTCTGTTTTTATTTCAGCCCATAAATAAATTAGAAGTTAACATGTCTTTAAGCTTTACTAGGGAGTTTGTGAACACCAGTATTCTTTGATAAGAAATAACCTGTATCCGCAAGACTGCATGCTGGTCATTGGGACATTAATTTAATGTGCTCAGTGTTCAGTTTATCCTGTTTACAGGGGCCATTATAAGTGTGAGATCTATGTGACTGAAGCAAAATGATGATGACAAAAAAAAGGGCAGGAAATGACAAATAGGCCTTCTGAAAAAAAATTTTTGTTAGCTGAAGTTACCACAACAGATTTTAAAGCAACAAAGCAATAATTCACAACAATATTCAAGTTATTCTTTCAGCATTTATTTGAAATAACAATACTTTCCATGATATAGTTTATACATTAAGCAGTAGGGATTTGTCTTTATTTCACATCATCCAGTATAGAAGTGGCACATTCGAAGCAGCACATTAAACCTCTGATAGAGTCTGTACAGTTTAGATAAATAGAACTCTGGATAACTAAACTAACAGAACTTCTGCAACTGTTACCAAAAGAATGCCAAGAAGCTAGGCACGACACTGTACACACTAAGTGCAGGAAGGAGGAACACAAGAGAACCAACTAAACAGATGGGAAATGTTTCTGCATATACAGCCACTTGTCTTTAACTGCTCAACACAAAAAATAGCATGTTTTATTTTATCCTCATTGAGGAGAGAGTATGCACAAATGATGTTCGAAGAACACATGGTAGACAGAAACAAAATGAAGTGACAGTCATGTTTGGTTGGTTACTGTATTCCTCAGTGAATGAGTTTACAAAGGATATCTGGTGCTTAAGCAGCAAGGTTTTCTGCCAAGACTTGACAAGAAACATTAAATAAATGCCAGTTTTATTCCCCATCTTGCCCATTTACTGGCATTTTGGTGAGCATGCTAAAAGTTCCTGAAGGGCAAATTCAGGTGGTTTGTGGTCCAACATTTTTACTACAGGAATCCCCATTTCATAGCATACAGTTTACCTCTGGATGGAAACAGGCCTTTTAACAATAATTAAGAATACAAAAATTAGCAGAGAGCAGCAGGACACACAGTGCAGTGGTTCACTTTCTGAGAAACCAGAGGGTCTACACATAAGCTCTCTCTGTGAAAACAGCCAGCCAGTTTGGTTGGAAGATACAGTTCTGGTTAGTCAATGTTAGACCTGTGTGAACTGTATCATTAGGAAGGGAAAGATGGAATGGCAAGAACTTTTCCTTCTTTTTATAGAGAACTAAGACTGAAAAGTAATACAGTAATGATAGGCATTACCTTCCCCAGACCACCTTCACTTTCTGCTATTTCACTATGAGTTACCTGTTTCGCTTGCCATCATCTTCCCAGTTTCATCTCACTAATGGCTCTGGTTACTACCAGGCCAGCATGGTCAATAAACTAATCCACGCTATGCTAGCTCAGAAGATACAACGCATCACCACCACATAGTATGACAACATGTAAACCAAAGACGCTCATTAGGAATTGATGACTCTAACCACTGCAGTTTGCACTTGTAAGGTGTAAGAAGCAGCATTCTGAAAGCAGTGGTACTGACACAACTATATGTGTCAGAGGTGGTGGATCAGCCATCCTAATTGGGTAATGGAACTAGAATATCAACATAATTGATGGGGAAGAAACCTGACTGGCCATGAAGCATCCCCTCATACCAGTTTTCATCAATCTGGTTAGTGAGGGTAATGATATCACCCTCTTTAAATCCCAGCTCCCCTTCATTTTCTGGTTCAAAGTCATACAGAGCTCGGCAGCACGGCTGATCCATGTGAGCACCTATGGAGAAGAAACACAAAAAACCAATGTGCTTAAAAATCTCAACATTTTACCACTATACCTATGACAGACTTTGCTGTTTCAGGTATCAGTTATGTGCTGATGACAGTTGTTTGATAATCTGCTAAACTTCCTTAGAAGACAACTGTCAGTTTTGGTAACCTTCAGTTACTCTATGTTCCAGCTAGTAAATGTTTGAGAATCCAAAAAGAACTAAGCTACCATCAGGCCCACACCACAAAAGCCCTAATGTATTTTCAGCTTTACAGGCACAGAGACACTTTGTCGATTTACCTCAGGTAAGTAGTGTAAGGGGTACCTTAAAACAACAGTGAAGATATAACTGTGTCTTTGCCCTTTATTTGAAAACTTCACTGATACAGGTAATGCCACTGGATATGCTCAAAATCCTCTGAATTTTAATATGACATTTCCAAAGACCTTTTCTCATACAACACTTGATTGCAGGGCCAGTAGGATAGATTCAGAACAAATTTGAAATTGAGAGCTTTCTAATATGCTAGTTCATGAACATCTGACCATAAACTGTTTAAGATGGCTAATGGATATTATTATAAGTCATTAGTTAATGAGATATTCGTACATTATACAAAATTAACAAATATCCTCCCTCCCCCTGAAGTCTCTATAGCTTCAAGCCTACCAAAAGCAAAATTGTTACTAGTTAAAATATTTAGCATTTAGTAGCACTAAATTGTAAGAAATCATATCCCTACCTGACTTTCCACAGTAAAAGTTCATACACTTCCAGTGGTCTGAATGAAACAACACATGCCACTCCATCAAAATGACAGTTCTACTTTTCCAAGTATACTGGCTTCAAGATGAATAACTTTCAGATTCAAATTTTTTGCATATTCATTTCAAACACTCATTCTGGCTAGAAGGCCCATGCTTAAGCTATTTTAGGACAAAAATATTTCATTTCTATAGGTCTCAACAGAGCAAGTTTTTCAAATACCAGATTTAATTTATTAAATTCTGTAATAAAACCTTACTTCTTTTCTTTACATATCACTCACAGTATATTTTGGTTTCTTTGTCAGGAAGCTATACAACATGTATTTGGTATCCTCATTGCTACCAGCTGAAATTTAGAAGAATTAGCAAATAAACTCTTTAAATGAACCACCCCAAACATACATTCAAGAATTTTCAAAGAAGAAAGTATTTCTCTGAAACCAACAAGCACTTCAAAAAACAAATTAAAAAAGCCCTATTGAAGAAAATGCTAAATACTGCTCTCTGAAGAGAAAAATATGAATGCTGAAGAGACATAGGAACATCAGTCTGCACTGCCTTAGCACAGACAAGTGTTCATGCAGCTACAAAACCACACTCATGAACAAGGAATCTCTATTGTATCCTTTTCCTTGATTGCATAGTGAGGAGATTGCTAGGTGTTCACCAGATTGTGTAAGATAATTTCTAGTTGCAAGTGGCAAATGGAGAGACTGTTACTGTCTACATCTGGGAGAACATCAAACATTCACATCTGGATGTGATGAAAAGGAAGGAAATCCTGATTAAATACCTAGTGAAAAAAATCCAGTCTTGCAAGGTGGAATATGCTAGCAATTGTCACTGAGGTAAAGTGGAATAACTGACAGGGTCTGGACAGAGGACCACCCTCACCATAACATGGGATAACAGATCCTTACGGTATGAAACAAACAATAAGGTTTTCTTAGTCGGTATATATATATATATATGAAAAAAACCAGTTATTAAATATATTAATTATGCACACTCATATAAATGCTTCATCTTGATTGTGCTGCTCCCAGTTGGACAAAGAAAACAGCTCAGATGGCTGAGTTTTTCTTTTCAGTGATTTTTACTTTCAGGTTCATTGTGTTGTAATAACTGGTTCTGAAAAGCAGGATAAGGTTACGGAGGTCTGGTGGGCTTCAGGTTTCTGCATCTTCATGTAAAACTTTCAGTTGTTATTTTGGTTTTCTAAATGGCTGCTTTGTAAACATCCGTATTACAAAGTAACCTTCTAGTACAAAGGACCTTTTTGACCCAAAGACACATTTAAAGCAGTGGATGGTCCGTTCCTGTTCTCCTGCTTGGAGATGTGAACACTTTACAAAGAAACAACAGTTCAAAGAGCTCTCTCCTATGCTATCCCCATTTTCATCTTCCCTCACAACTATCTCCAGAAGAAAGCATGCAACTTCTGCACTGATACAAAGCTTCAAACACAGATGGCTTTTTTGCTCACATTGTTACTGCCATTACCTGATGGTTTGGGTGTGGTGGCATGGGATATTCCTCCATTGTGCTGTGTATTGTCACCAGTTGTGAAATCCAGGCTCATACGGGGTTTGGGCTGGTATTCTCGCCTGGGCTGAGATGATGCCTCTTTTATTCTACCAAAACATTAAATGTCAAGAGTTAGTATCTTGTTAGCAGATTAAACTCACCAAACATCTTTATTTCCATGGCTGAAGTTCTCATCAACCAATCATGCAGACTAAACAAGTTTTGTCATTTGGAGTAGTGTATTTTGTTTACAACAATAATTTAAATTACAGTTGGTTTTATTTAATTTTTAAATTAAATAAAAACAGCTGGTGTGAGGCTGCTAATTTTTCTTTCCTTCCAGAAACTTAGTATTTTGCCTGTCTTCCTTTTGTCTACAATAACAAAGAGCTTCTATGGAGAAAAACTTGTTACGTGATTATCAAAGCTTACAGAAGGGCTTTATAAACACCTCTGTCCCCATCTTAGCAAGAATTTTGCTTCTATCCCTGGCAAGCATTAACTATTCAGCTCGTTGGTGCCAACTCTTGTCATTTTGGGAGAAGACTGTGGGAATGTACTGACTTCAGTTGAAGGCTTGTTTAATTTGCAGTCTGGAATACCTGTTTCACAAAGGGACAAAACTCCAGTCTTCCTGACTCAAAAACTTTATATATCATTCATTTCAACTTATTCTTTTAATTGAGATATCTAGAATTTCTAGGAAAGGGTACATTTTAGATTTCCATGTAAAATCCAGGCAATGGATGAACAGCTTACATAGAACAACACATATTTCTAATACCACATATGGAAGAATACTTGAGTCAAGACCTCTAGATTTAAAAGACAAGTTGGTTTCTCTAACCTTTTCTAGATCTGCCCTAGACTTGCTGTTGATAGCACATTTTGATTTATCTATTGAAAAGACTTAACAGGTTTTGATCCTAATAACAATATTATTAGTATCAGTCAGTCCCCAGAGACTGCTTTTCTTCTACATAAAAAAATAACCAAACTCATAACCATATTAAAAACATAAAAAATTGAAGCTGTCAAAATAAACTTAAATAAAAAGGTTTTGCTGTGTTTCACTCATTAACAAAATTTACATTTTCAAGCCAGTAAAGCTTTGAAGAAAAATATATTTAAACAAGTTCTGTTACACTTAATACTTCCGTGAAACAAACACCATCTTTTTCTGTTTATGAACTATAAAGCGACAGTTCCAGTGTCTTGCTAAAAACTACCCAAAAACTCAGCATTGGCCATGTTTCTTAAGAAAAGAAACATCTCCATGGAAACCATTCCTTCTTCCCAGCCACTCTATCATGATACTATATCATGAAAACTGCATCCACCTTCTGCTTGGTGAAATGGGAAGTTTAAAAGTAATAGCTTTTGCTGATCTTCCAGTTTTTATTAATTTTACTGCAAGTTTCCCAATGGTTGCCAAGATTCTAAAATCCCAGTTCCTGGAAACATGGTATTTAAAGGAAGTTTATATCTTCCATTAATGTTTAGAAGAAAAATGAAAATTCTTGCACTTACAGTTCCTGAAGAAAGTCTTGAAGTCTAATTTAAACAGCCCAGAGAAAATAGAATACAAGTGCATTTTTAAACTTTTCATGGTTTTTGCAATCTAACTCTTACTTTCTTTCATTCTTTGGTGAATATTTTACACAGGACAGTGTTGATAGTTAAAAGACATTGCCCATGCCAAACAACAGCATGAACAGGTTCCATTCCCATCTTTTTTTTAGAAGTATCTACAAAATGAGCAATATCTGCTGTAGACATCACTGAGAGTGAATAGTAACAAATTTGTTCAACTTAAAAGTAAAGCATTATTTATTTTCTGTTCCATATAGTCAAAAAACAAACCCCAAAATCCAGGGGCCATGCGTTTCCTTTCCACCTGCGTATCACGAGCAGGAAAAGAGTAGTAGTTCAAATAGTGACAGCTCTACATCCCTGCCTCATCTCTGGCATGAGCATATCACAGAGCTCTAATTTGTGTCCAGTGGTGTGAACAAAGGATGATTTATCCAGCAGACTTTTTACAATTAGGGATGCACAGTAAGCTTATGCAAAATATGTATTTCAGCTGAACTATAATAGCAATCTGATACAAGATCCTTGAAAATCTAAAATTATTCAAAAGGGAAAAGGATGATCTCAATTGATATGGGAAATCTATTGCAGAGAGAAGTAAGTTCACTTAATGGTATAATTTATGGACTACAAAACAACCTATCTGCTCCCGAGGATTTTGTAATACTTTTGTAAAGAAAGTGAATTGCAGTATTAATTTAGAAGTGCTGAAAATTGTTTTGTTAGCTGTTTAGACAGTACTGCAAACTATATCCTGAAACAGTCAGCTGGGCAGCCTACCTACCAAAACAAGTGCTGCTCCAAATCGTAATGAAATTTTAAGACTTAGAACCAAATGAGGTTTTCAGAATGTATGCTCTGAGAAAATAAACACTGACAGATGCAGCAGTACCAGTAATTTGATCTACACTAATGACATCAGAAAACAGGAAAGAATCATGCATAATCATGTTCACACAGTATGTGAACATTATCTTGTCTTGGGAATTATATCCAGCCTTTACTAAGAGTCTTCCAGAACCATACGGACTAAGGAAATATTTCCTGTATGTTAAATTTCCTTGAAGAAGGATGTATGTCTGCAAAGCTGATCAATCTCTTTTGATGAAAACAAAAATTCTAAACTAAAAATTATAAAACTCTATTAGAAAGAAATTATTTCAATTCTAATGGCATATGCTGTTAGAGAAAAGCAGGGAAGAGGTAAACTCATTAAAGTCTTGTATCAAGTTTGATCTTATAATAAAACTGGAAAAAGGAGTATTTAAGAAGGTGGCAAATAAGGACAGTCTCACTACCTGGCTTAGGAGGATCTTCAGGTAGACAAGAATGCAACAAGATACTCTTTTTCAGAAGCAATTATTAATATCCTCTCAGAATGAGTACTTTGTGAACACATGCACAAACAGTAAGGAATCTGATGTCATAAGTCTCATGGAATTCAATATTTATAGACACTTACTTCCAGTTAAATTACATTTAACAGTTTTACTGAGCTGAGGTGCTTTCCTGAACTCAGTCCTGACTGAGTCACACTCAGAAGTAGATGCATTTCCAAAATATATAAACCCCAGCTTGCAATTGCCCAGCTTGCAATGGCCCTTGCTTTCATAAACATACAAATACCAAACTTAGAAAGATAACAGCGCTGCATTCTACTTGCAGGTTTTCTGCCTCTGCCAAACTAACAAAAAATCTATTTAATAAACTTACAAAAAGTGCATTACCTATCTTCCAGCTTAGAAGTAACTCGCTGTAAGATTTGTGTGGCCTGCTTGTGGTACTCCAGCTGGGCTTGGACAAGAGCAGAAAGCTGGCTCACTTGTTCAATCTGAGGATTGACATTCGAACATCAGATGTTAGGTGAATATTAACAGCTAAGCAATAGCGAGCAAAGACCACTGTCCACTGCAAAGGCAGTTTTACTTATCTCTCTAAAAACTTGATTTGTCTCTGTAGTTAATAATAAATAGTTACATATCAGTCTTTATTCATTACCATGTCTGGTTATGACCTGATCTGGAATGGTAACAGCAACTCTTCTCTGCTGATCATCTCTCCATGGCTGATTTGCATGAACAGCAGCCTACAGACCTACCACATTCAGAAACATCATCATGGCTAGGCTTCGCGAACGAAGATTTGGGAACACTATGAAAGTAAATGAAGCTGTAATGAGAGCATAATACACCTTCTCCCACCCTGCCTCTGAAGGGCACAAAACCATAGGGACTATGGTTATGCTTCTATTGTATTCTGGCCTGTGAAGCAGATCAAAACAGGAAGATACTACGTACACTTGGATGCAGAATATTTGTTGTGAAGGCAGATAGTGTTCTACTTTATGAGACAAAAAACATCCAAAACACTTGTGTGGGCAATGCAATTGCCAACAGTTTCCATAAAACACAAGGCTGCAATGGTGTAATGCAGGCCAGCACTGCCTGGCTGCATGGGGATGGATGTTACTACAAGGATTAGAACTACAAACCTTTAATACTTTTTTCATTTCAGCACATCTATATTTCACTTTATGCAAATATTAATTTCTATATGCAAATATTTTCAGGTTTGTTATGGCTGCTTTACAGCAATCTGGTGACAGAACGTAGAATTGGATTAGTTGTGTATTTAAACTTAAAACAAATCCAATCATTTATATCAACAGAAATACTTACACTGACTTTCCTTTGACTATATATTCTGTTAAGACAGACTTCAGTTGACTTGTTTTTTCCTCCAAAAGAGATAAATGTTTCTTCTCACTTAATTTTACAATTTCAACATTAATTATAAATAGAAGATTAGATAAATCTAATAAATGTTCAATCCTAACCAGTCTATAAGCAAAACATGTGCTGCAGAGTCAGATATAAACAGTCAGATTAACTTTGGTTTTCCTATTTACTATTGCATCTGATTATAGCAAAGACCATGGGATTGTGAGTTCATTTCTGATCTTTACCAATCCTCTCAGGAGCCCAAACAGTTGAGCAAAAGCCTTGGCTCAGACTCTATAACCATAACTAAGTAAAAGTTATGACTTACATTTATATAACTCTAAAAAGAAAGACATTTTGGTTTAGTAAGTAACACTCTGCAGGAAGCATAGCAATGTTGTAGAGGATTTATATTTTTTAGCTCAGTTACCTATAAAATACCTAAAAAATTAGTCCTATAAGAACATGCTGTACTTTACAACAGCTTCTGAGCCTCTGTGTCCAACAAGGAGGAAAGTTCTTCTAATATCTTTCTAAGACTCTGGTCAAAGATTAACAGGGGTATCTCACATCCATCTCCAGAAGGTTGAACATGCTTGACTCAGCAATTTCTTTTGATTCATCAAATTTCTCCAGAGCCTGACGAAGCTCTTCATCAGGGAGCTTGCCCTGTCTTTTCTTCTTGTAATCAAAATCCAGGCGTCGACCCTCCATTTTCTTCAGGTGATGCTAAAAAACAAAAAATGCAAACACAAGCACAGAACAAAGGATGTTCCCCAACTCTCCTGATACTGCACTGTAAGCAGGTGGTCCACACACACTTCCAAGCATGTGCTGTTGGCTGTATATCAGCCATTCTCCAGAGGGGAGAAACAGAATCATGAATTAGGTGGTTTTATGTATCATTTAAGAAGCGATGGTCTAAATGACTGACCAACACTAAAAAAAGTCCACACAGAATGAACAACTTCAATTTCCATCTGTATAAAAGATATGCAGATTTTTAGCTTTTTAACTCCGATGCAGAATTTCCTAAATACTACATTTTTGCCCTAGATGTTTAGGAGAAAATAATTTTAAAAGCACAATTTATTATATTTTTGCCTGTATAACAGCTCTCATAAACAAAGCGACACAGAAAATACTTTTATCATCTCTATCAGACCACCAAATTATCTGAAAGTTATCTTATAGTAAAGATTTTCTAGATTGTTAAGTGATGTAACATTCACATTAATCTGTTTAGCAGCTGCCATGTCAAGATGGCCAAAAGTTAATGCTACCAGTAAAAGCATGATTAGTTTAGGTGTTTACTGTCCCTCAGAAGAATCAATTTGTCATCTATTATGATATGCTTAACTTTATCAACCTTTTAACCAAATCAAAGGACTCAAAACATCTTTCATCCACATATATTCAACAGTATGAAAGCCTTACTAAGGTCAGAATAGCAGCTACTACACATATAAGCATCTGCCATACACTACAGAATGGAATGTAAACACCTGTACACCTATGTAGTGAAATGAGCTTTCAAATGGTAAGATTAGAATATTGTGTTCATGCCTGCATAACCTTAATGATGCCACTATCAAAAAACATTAGAATTTGGATCTTTCCCTTTCTAAACCACCAACTAGAGATACAGAACAGAAAAGCAGAATTCAAGCCAGAAGAGACTAAAATCAGGTCATCTGCAAATCTGGATGCCCATTTTAAACTACACCGCTAATGTAAATTCTGAACATATACGCAGTCCACACATTTGGCATTGTTAAAATGCTGCATTGCGGGCAACACCTGTATTTCTCTTAGATCTTTGTCATGGAGATTCTGAAGTGGGTCAATGAAGTTTTGCTTCACTTCCATGTCTAAAGAGTCCTTGACCTCAGAAAGCTCCTTCATAGCTTCTCCCACATCAGCAAGTGCTGGTCCTGAAAGAAAAGATACACACTTTATCTCAAAATAACTTAGTCTTGAGTCACTGTAGAATGAAACTGAGTTATGGAAACTTCAGTTAGTATTTAATTTTAAGTCTTAGGTTTAGGAATGAAACAGAAAACGATGCACTGTGTGAAAGGGCATTTTACAGTTCTGCAGCCACCAAGACTTCATGCCTTGTAATGCAGCTGAATTTGAGGTTCCATGCTGTGTCAAGATAGTCTCCTCCATATCCCTCATTATTTGTTAATTCCTCACTCTACTGAAACATGCTAGAATAGAATCATCTGTATTTGCTCCAGTGTTGCCATCACCAGACTACATTAAAAAATAGTTTTAATTCAAGTTTAGGTCTCCCCATTTCTATCAGAAAGGCTGGTAATAGTATCAAATGTAAAAATTCTTAATTTCAAAGATTTATCTTTTTTAATGAAAGTTTTATTTTATGAAACTATAGACTTCACAGTACTACTACACTTTAGAGGTCTACTACATAGACCTCTGAAATGTAGGTGTCTCAAGCTCATAAACTTCAGTAACTTTAGCAGCCTTCTGAGATTTCCTCCAAGATTAACTTGAGGGCTACCACTCTGTTTTACTTCCTCTGCACAAAAACAAAAGCAAGAAGCTCAAACATACCCTCCTCCTTTGAGGTGTAGGTTGGAGGAAAAAAAAATCCACTTTCAAAGAATACAAAGAGTTTAAAAACAAAAAATGTGAGAAATCAGAAGGAGCTCTGTTTCTCAAGCAGGGGATGCCAGGAATGCACTGCAAAATGAGAGAGTCTGTCTGACTGGACAAGTGACAAGCAGCCACAATAGCTGTTATTAGTTAAGAATGTGAAAATAATTGCCGTATCTATGCTACTGCCTGCTAGTGCAGTTATCAAGGAACATACAGCAATTTGTAGAAGTTGTGTTAGTTCCTGATCTTCCTTTTAAAAATGTGTTTGAAATTTAGCAAATGAGAGACAACCAATTAAAAAAACCTCAAGCAGTAGTCTTTAGCACAAATCTACCTACATCTGTCAAGCTAACTAGTAAATCACATAAAACAAGTAAGAAAGTCCTTTTTCTATTGCAGATGTCTTTATGACAGGAAAACAATTTTATGAAGATTCAAATAGAAAATAGAACTTCCACAGTAGTATTTGAGGGTCCTATATGACCTATAGAGAAATGGAAACAGAGAAGCCAAAAAAACACCACAGAAAGACAAAGTATACTATTGTGAATGTCATCACTTCTAATTATAGGTCTACTGCTGAAGAACACAATGTTAAGAGCCAGTTTAACATTTGTAACTCAGTTGTAAATTTATTTGGACTTGGAGGGAGGAGCAATTGACAGATAAGACAAGAGTATTCACTAGTGCCCTAAAATGTGGAATTTGGTCAGAAAAAAGGCCGATGCCTATTAAAAATCTATTAGCTTTTATTCCTTGCCTGTTATTAAGAAAATAACAGTTAGTATAAGGATTCTGAGGACAAAAGGGCTTTATTGTGTCTATGCATTGACAATACTACAGTGTCTGTACATGCACATCTTCCATTCCAGTACAACTACCTATGACAGGGTTAACCTATATGGATATGGGTCTGAATGGAAACAATTCAACTTTCATTCATGTGAAAAATTTCTCTAGTCCAAATCTGCAAAAGGTACTTAAAACAGGCCTTGACCGACCTTAAAGGAACAGTTTGATGAAGCAGAATTCTAATGATTCTTGCAGAAGTTCATCCTCTATTAGAGCGCAGACCTTTAATAATGAAAGTTATATGAAATTTTACTATCATGTTTATTGCACTATAAGGGAAAAGGAAGTAAACAAGTTACCAAAGTTGCATTCTTCGCCAAGTTCTCGGCCAAATTTCAGCATTGCATCTGCCAGCAAGGCTTCTGCCTGAGGGTAGCCTGGTCCCTTCTCCTGTCCTCGAATTTTTGACATAGTGTTGATCATGCTGAGTTTAGCTCTGGAAGCTGAAGAAGGCAAGTGACAATATCACAAACATGCGGTTGTTTTCTTACACAGTCGTGAATGCACTCCTACGTTTAAACTTATCTGAGCTACCTAAAATGTATTTGAAAGACATTTTCTAAGTTTAGGACTAAGCCCTTGGAATGAAGGAATGAAATATTGCTAATCACTGCCATTTTGTTTTTGCTGGTAGGGTAGAGAGGAGTCTCCGTTCAGCACCTGAAGTCAAAGCTTCCCTTGAAACTACTCGGACAGAAGTAGGCCTAGAAACACTTCCACGACAGCATGTCTGACACATGACAGGCAAGAAAATCTGTAAGATATCTCCAAATTCTTAATCTTAAAATCCCTAGGTAGCCGATGAGACAGAGATTGAGACAGCCTTGCTCTCAAGAAGAGGTTCAGACTAGATACACTCAACATTAAACTGTGGTGTCCCCCATTTTTAAATGTTTGGAAGATTTTCTGTTGTAGAACATTAAATAAAATCTATGTCCCCAAACATGATGTCCAACAACCTTTGAAACCCTTTTTGCTTTTTATGGAGGTTTGGGGAAACTCTTACTTCAATATGGCTTTCAACTGCAGATCAGAAGAAAGGACACAATTATCATAATTGACGAAAACAAAGACAGCACACACAAAAGAACTGATTTGTTTGATGATGTGCTTTAGTGAATTTTTGCAATTACAGAATCTGAAAGGCCTGCAGAGAGTGAATTAATTAACACTACTTAAGTTCAAATTTTGCCAGCTAAATCCCACTGCCAGCAAGCTAACTCAGAGGATGTTTCTTAACTACATTATTGTCTGTGCTAGAGGAGGGCAGCTATGAATGCCTCTACCTTTCCACTTGCAAAGGCCTGACGTTGTTAGGTGCTCTTGAGAGTCAGTATTTCTGTTTACAAAACATTAGTAGCTCACACTGTTGTGTGCCGATTTCATTGGTCAAAACTGAATCTTGCACACATTTCTGCAACAAAACGAAACACTAGAACTGGAACCAATAAATGTTTTTCTTTCAATTTATTGTTAAAAGTGCACATCAGGAGATAGTTCTTGTTGTATGTTTCACTTTGCGGCTTATAAATGTATGCACAGATACAGACATGGAAATAGACACAGGAAAATCAGACAAGTCTCATAGAACTTATTTTGTCTGAGAAGCAGTTATGAAAGGAAAATATATTTTTAACATATAGTAATTATGGTTTTTTTCAGTTTTTTCACTACCCTTGACTGCCATCAGATCATGTTTTTCAACATGTGAATTTTCTGACACCTTCTCTTTCTACCCACTACAAAACTACAGTCAGCAGACTTGCTGACTGTTCAGTATATCATTTTAATGAAGTGTCTGGCCTTTAAAAATGGCATTGAAATGATGGTGGCAATGAGAAAATACAGAAGCACAAATGAAACTAATGCACAAACAAAATTAGTCAGGGGAATGGAGGCAGCAAGCTGAATAAATCAGGAACAAATGGGAGTATTTTCAGAAATAAAAGAAAAAATGTGAGAGGGAATATAAAAAGATGAAGTGGTTATATTCTGGACAGCAAGGTAAGAGTAGAAGGCAAAACGTATGGAAAAGAATGAAAGAGATGAAAGGATAATAAGGGAAGGGCAAGAAACATATCCTAAAGAGAAGAAACGTAAGCATGAAAAATGTATGTTTGAATGATTTATCTAATAATTTAATCATGATTACATTAAAATAATAATTTAGTAGGAATCTAGAATACATCTGCCAGTGGTCTCATTCCACTTTTTTTCTTCTAAAGTTGGTTCCAGTAACTTCCACAGGAGCAAAAGTAAGTTTGTCCCCAGCCAATTTCAAAATCCCACCCTGAGATTTTCAGTTCTGTTGTTTTATTGTGCTAGTGCCATGTGCTTTCTTCTCTAAGTTATATTTCAGCCTGAGCAAGGACAGGCAAAGATGTACAAAGCATCACGTGCAAGTGATCTGAATGGTTGATTATTTTCCCAGTTGAACTCCCTCTCCTTTACATTTACTTTCATGGTGTCACTAATGATTTACCTTAATATTAAGTATTAGCAGAACCACAGTGAATCATAAGAATGCTGCCAAAAGCTTTTGAAAGAAACTTAACAGAGAATTCAATCACTCATTCTTTGTACTTTCAATCTTGTTCATCCTGCATATCTTCTGCTTGAAATATGGTCACGTACATCTGCATGGAAAGCCTTTAAGTCTTCATCATGTTCAACTTCAGTAATTTTCAGGTTTCCTTCAGCTTTTTTTTTTTCATAATTGGGGAGTCACAAAGCTATCTTCTTCATCTGCACTAATCTCAGCCCAACATCTCTTTCAATAGCTTTCACCTTTGTCTTTAATATCCTTTTCCTTCTCCATTCCAGCATTAATTAACTGTTTTATGAAGTTAGAACACGATGCATACTTCTTTTGTTGATATTTCAAAACACCATGAAGTGTTGATCTCTAGATCAACAGTTGATCTCTAGAACCACAGTCCTATGTTATCCATGCCTATTCGTGTTTTCAGGGCACATCTTCCTTTTCAAGGAATGTGTGCTACATCCCAATTTCTCTTCTCCCTATCAAACACAAGTAAACTTCTAATCTTCTGCTAAATACTGCTGTTAAAGGATTTGTCTGATGAAATGAATAACATGATTTCATTTTCTATGTATGAAAGTAAATCTTCCTCCTGCCTATTATGATTTTAATTTTCTGATTCTACTTGCATGTGCCACAAGCAGACGAAGGGATATGTAGCTGGACTATGGAAACTGTTCTTTCCTGCAGCACTGCGAATCTACATCAGCCTGAAGTGCCTGAATTCATACACTTAGCTACTACCAGAAATTTTGCTGCCTGCTTTTGATGGGAGCCTGTTTCGTGATTCACAGCAATCCTAACCACTCAGATGTGTCAGGAAGGCAGTCAGAGAAGCACCAAACAGCCAAAGCTTATTACTCAGTCTACACAGTGTTGCAGAACAGCAGCTTAACAGTAGTTCACAATTTTATCACTAGCTCCATAATGTTTGTCAGTCCTATTGTTTTTCCTGCAGAGTACTTGTTGACAATGAGCAGTGAAGCTGTGGACTCGTCTCATAAACAGAATTTCATATGTTGACATAGAAACCATTCTAGTCATCATTATTTTCTCTCTAGCAGTTCTTGAACTTGTAAACACTATTCATCCTTCTCTTTTTTTTTCCAATTCACTGTCAGCATCATTGAGTTATTATTACCCATTTTTTCTGTAATCTAAGATAAAAATATCACCAATTAATCTGTACCAGCAACAGTCCTTCAGTATACCACACTGGAGCTGAAATATTTCACACCAGCTCAAGTTTCTTTTCAGCTATTAGGAATATATATTCCTTAGTGTGAATGAGTGAATTTGGTCTGTACTTCCATGACACTCTAAGATACTTATGGTAGCCAGAGGGCCTAATTTTACCTTCACCTTGATTTTGCACAAGCTAACTCCATTGCCCATCAGCGATACTCACATTGACTTACAGTAGTTCCTAGAATGCTACAGAAATCTTCATATTCTTCAATTTAATAGTTTACTTATTTATTACAGGTCCAGATCACCCCTCCTTTTGAGGATCTTTGGCAAAAGAGGAACATGTAGCTCTCCATCAACCCTATCACAAACCCATTCTTTCATTTCCCCACAGAAAACACTCATTGATTTCTATTTTGAAGGTTCAATTTAGTCATCTCTGACTATACCCATTTCTCTCCTTTTCACCAGTATGGCATCAACAACTCTTTTGCACCCTCCCTTTTCTACTAACTCTAATAAGGGAAATCACCAGAGGACCAGATGAAAAGTGCTATCTCTTCCTGTGCCATGGAGGAAGTTGCTTCAGAACTTTGCCTTTATTTCATGGTCTGCAAGGACTGCCTGGTCCTTTACCTTCACATGGTGAATGACTGAGACAGTAAGAGATGCCTCACGCAGTCTTACTGTGTCTCTCCTGATCCCCACCTGTGGGCTGATTGGCCTCCTCTGTGCCCATACCCATGACACAGAAGTCTGTACTCATCTCTGTTATTTCACAATAACTTCACCAATCTTGTGTTAACCTTAATTGCATCAGCGAGGACTGGTGAGATTTTACACTGTCAGACTTTTGTACTGGTGAGAAAGAGTACTTTCAAAAAGTGCTGCAAGTACTGTAAGACTGTGAAATTACATTACCTGGATTGGGCTGAAGATACTCTATTGTTTTTGCCATTATTTCCACAACTGCCCTGCTGGTAACATCCACTTTCTGAAAAGGAGAGAGTGTTAAACAAAAAGAAACATGAAAAGTTAGACAAAAGGAAGATATTTTTCCCTCTTTTTATTCTTATAAATTCTTTTAATTCTTCTTATAATTTATTTTTATGTCCCTGAGAACAGCTTGGTATGAGAATGATGATAATCCCTAAAAAACTACTAAAGCATGAGTACACCATTTCAGATCCATTCTCGAAGCCATTAGTACAGAGTATCTCAGGGTGTGTTAGAGATTTGATACAACTCACTGTACAGTGTTGATTCTTTACATCACCCTGGGAACCATCCGCAATAGGGAGAAGTTTTTGATAGAACAGTCACTGACAACTTTTTTGGGCACTGGCTATTTGATCCCCTAATAACTGGCAAAATGAGAGGAAAGCAGAAGTCAGTCAATTACGGTTGGAGAGCAAGGTCTGGTAAAACTGTGATGGAGAAGACTAGGTATTCATTCAGTTTTCAGTTTCAAGAAACCTATCAGCATGGATGCACTGACCGTTTATTGTCCCTTGGCTGACTCCCGTAGTTAGGATTTTAAAATACTTAGAACCAAATAGCATTACTTTCTTCTGTAGTAAGAACTCTTGCTTTCTTACGAAGCACTTCGTATCTGCTTTCTAAAGTGAATGTAGCAAAGTGTGCAATTACTCTCCCTCTCAGAATCAGGTCTCAGAGAAAAAATGCTGCTTTGGCAGATTGGGGAATCCCCGTAACCTGTTGTGTAGTCTGTATTTATAAGGACACATTGCATTTCTCTGCAGGGTAGCTTGTGTCCCACAGAGAGAACTCCTTCACCAAAATGGCAAGTTCCTATTTTAAAAAAAGAACACCTAAGGTAGGTTGGTTGCACCACACTGTGACTGACGTCTTTCCTGTTTCCTGTTGCCACTGCCATCTGCCAGGTCTTGCTCTATGCTTTACACAAAGAAGCAGGACAGGTCTGCCAGACCTACGTGAATAAGTAGCTGAACTGCCTGGTAGGGAACCCAGAAATGGCTAGAAGGCTGCAGAGGAGAGCAAGGGTGAGGGAACAGAAGGCTAGGAATGGGCAGAAGGATCATGTCCACTGCCTGCAGGAAAGCTGGCAATGGACAGAGGGCCAGGTGGGGAGTGTGGGGGCAACTGATGAATTTATTCTGTTCCCTTCTCAGGTCTCAGTGCTCCTATCTCCTGGGCTGCCAACCCATGCCACCCACAAGCTTTATGTGGGACTCCCCTGGCAATGTCCTCTTTTCCACTCTAAACTTTACACCAGTTTTCTGAATCTTCATTAACATCTTCCAGTGGGAATGCCTATACTTGCAGCATATACAAAGGGAAGCTGAGTGGGAGGGGGGAAACCAACTTGGTACTTTCTCTGTAAGAAGTACAAAGGATACGCCCTTCTCCTTTATTTCCCATCCAAGGTTTTTTTCCTGACCTCACTATACAAATGTACAGATAAACACCTGCTCTCTTAATCAGTTTTATATCAGATACATACCCTATAAATCACCTAGCACTAGCTTGTGTTACAAGGTTTGATAGTACCTTTCAAAGTTGAAGCCAGAAAAAAACCTGCCCCTACTAATTCTTTCCGCTGAAATATTATCACCGCCCCATACAGCTGTGGCTTTTTTATTTTTGTTTCCCTCCACCGAAACACTCAGTGCTACCACTATCAGGCTCACCAAGCAGCCTCCTATGGGGGGTTAGGCCCACCTAACCTGAGGCATTTTGCCAGCAGAGGTTGCCTAACAGGATCTGAACCTCTGAATGAATATTCCAATGCCACTGTCAATACACTTCAGCAGACAGCTTTTGCTCCTCCTGACCTGTCACTCAAGGATCTGAGAATTGCTAGCACCCTTTGCCACTGAGACAACCATCTTGTAGATAGACTCAGTTTCCAGAGATGCCCTGCAATGGTTTAACTGAAGCTAATTTGTAGCTGACATCAGCCTCAATCTCTGAATGTAATATGTGTGTTATAAAGAATGTCATACACTACACATGCCTTAGTTAGAAAAGAAACAGAAATAGGAAATGGAAAGCTCCATTCTGCTGAATAAAAGTTAAGTATTTAAAAATTTTTTTGAGTGATTCAGGGACAAAAACTTTGAAATTCCTGAAAAAAAAAAATGCACGGTAATAATGAATATATGCATCTATATTTAAACTTACCCTTTCCATTTCTTTGAAATCATCATCTAGTTTGGTTCCTTCTGCACCTCCTACTTTTTCACTCACTTTCTGTAATTAAAAAAAGTACAACAGATTCAGCAACAAATGAAAAATTTAGTTACAGCATTTTCTTAGAGAAATGTTGGGTTTTCTTCTGTTAAGTCACTACAACAGTAAGACTTATTATTCTTTCTGAAAAACTCATTTCAAACACACTTTAAGTTAAACAATCAGAAATAATATATTACTGCCTAAGCCTCAGAGACACAATTTTTGACCAAGAATAAAAACCACACCTAAGCACAGAGCACCTAGAAGCTTCCAAGGCCTAACTCAAGAGGCACCCATGCCTGAGAACCTTCCAATACTGACTCAACCCGCAAGCAGACCTTCACCAGTAATAATCAAGAGTTTATAAACAGAGAGAGAGAGAGAGAGAGACAGACAGACAGAGAAAGATTGATTTAAAAAAACCCCTACATTCACACACTCAAGCAGGAGCTGGAGGGTAACATGACTTATACATAAAATACCCAACTGACATATCTAGAGAGAATGAAAGGGATATTTGGTGTCGTGTCTTTAGCAAATATTCTGGGTTTTTTTATAAAATACTCAGTTTGAAAACTAACTGGAAAATTATCCTGTACTACTCTTTCATTTCTCTAATCCAGTGGAACACAATGGACCATGTCTCCCTTTACAGTCAGTAATATTGACAGTAACAGCTTTGAATGATAACTGCTATGAGACACCATTCAAAATGGACATCAGCAATTTCATTGTCAATCACAAAGTCTTTTAGTGGTGTAATTCCATAACTAAGTCAGGTGCATATGATCCTGTGACTGTACTAATCTTTTAGTGAGATTGTATGCTTCATAAGAAATTAATCATACATATGACTTTTTAACTACTGATTTCAGTGAAGTGACTCCAGTAATAAACAAGGAGAAACAAAAGAAAATTTTTTTCCTCTTGGTTTCAATGACTGTGGTAATTCATTTCTATAGATTCTTTTTTAGTATAAAGAAGAAGAATGCCCACAGTCAATCACTCACATAACATTAATAAAATCCAAACATTTGAATAATTTTAAATTCATTCCAGTTCACTACAACAAAGCTGGAAGTGCATCATAGCCAAGCACTTACTAAGGCAGGCTGTAATTATTCTGTGCAATAGGAAATAGCTATCAGCTGTTTGTTTTCTGTCAGCATCCTGCAAATTAGTAGCCCAAATGGTGCGTTAGTGAAACATCAATACTGTGAATGCAGATGAGCTTGTGTGGTCTGTATTACTGAACTTGTGCCTTACCAGGACTAGTGAAGCCCCATGAGAAGTCAAACAAGGTACTGTTAGGAGCCATTCTGCAGTGGACAAGGGACAGATTCAGTGCTCTAAAAGGTACTATTTATTTTCAGTTTCATGAATCAATCTTCTGCAAATGGACATCCTACTACAGATGATACGGCTAAATCTGCACAGCAGCATTCTACAGTAGGCTAATATGCTAGTAGTTAAATATTGAAAATAGATTTTTTATAACTGTAGTTCAACTCTGAGGATACAAAGTACCCAAAGGCAGTTAATCTCCCAGGCCTTTTTGACTGTAGCTTTACATTTCATCACTTTGAGATATTTTCATAGTTGATGAGGATTTGCAAAAAGATAACTTCATTCCCAGAGATGCCCTAAACATCCCAATTCAGATCTATAAACCATAACAATTGCTTCTTCCCTTCATATTCATCATTACTCTAACTGAGGAAAGTACGACAATCTTAAAACTGCAGCCTTATAGTCTGCTGGAGTTGTCACTGCGAAGTCAAAAAGGCAGGTCAACCCTCTCTTCTAAACGTGCTTTCAGTTTTTGGTCACTTTGTCAATACTAGCTCACAATCACCATCATGAGTCACTCACTCAAGGTAACTAACAAAACTATGTGCTAAGCAGAAAATTAATTTGTAAAACTCTGTGTCAAGTACTGTTACAGACAACAGGGGTGAGTCAAAGGAGAGAGATGAGCTGTTAAGTCTTCAGCTCTTCTGGAGCTGGAGAAGATTCTTCCTTCAGGATAGTTACACCACAGACTGCCAACGAACTATCTTCCCTTTCATTATGCAGACAAAAATCTGGTTTGGAAAAGCACTGACAGACTCAGGAAAAGCACAGCTGAACAAAAATCCCACATGAAAATTCAAATACTCTTTGGGTTTGATTTTTTTTTCCTAAAGGCCACAGACACTCATGCAGAGATGAGAACTCAAATCAAGAATTCAAATTTAAGGGAAAAAAAAGTTAAACCCTTAGAAGTTCTTGCCCTTTAGGACAGTAGGGTGTAATCTGCTCAAAGAGGATAGCAAACCTCCTTTGCAAGGCCATAATCTAAAGTGGTCAGGTGGGACCAGTAATCCTGAGAAAGGCAGCCTAAGTACTTGCAACAGAGGCCACATCTATGTCATCATTATATTGACTAAATTTAGAGATATTTTTCAGTCTGTTTATATTCATCCTCCAAATCAACTGTTAAAGCATTATACTAAGGCTACCACTCCATCAGTAGCTAAGATTGTCAGATTTGATTATCACAGGTCATAAAGCTATGCCAGCTTACACGAGCTCAGGATCTGCTCTCGTGCTAACCCTTTCAGAAGCAGTCAAGAACATCACCAGGCTAACAGCTACTGCTAACCAGGAACTGAAAATCTCCTTTGTCAAGTCATTTCAAGGTTTTAACATTCTAGTTCTTGCTTTACAACAGAATAAAAGGCCTTTTAAGGGAGGAGAGAATGTAATTTGTGTGAATCAAAAAATATACAGACTTTTCTACTCTAACAATATCATGTTTTACTATTGGGATCTCCATATTTTATTTGACTGAAAACCAATGTTATGTTCCTTAAAGCAAATTTGAATTTTATAAAGACTCCATTTCCACTCAGGCAGAATACGAATTTAGCATCTGCTGATCAGAATGGTTTCAGCAGAACAACAAAATTGGCGTGATTCCTACAGTTCGGAAATAAAAAAATAAACTTTTTTTTTCCTGGCAGTTAATATTAAAAAGTTTTTTGGTAAATGCTGACAGGAGCTGGAATATAAGCCATAGTGACAGGAATGGGGTTTGGTAGATGGATTTCATGTGAAACAACAAAACTTGCTAGGTCTTAGTTATGAAACCATTTGTTCAATTTTTCATATATTTATGCAATTAAACTTTTTTTTTGGTGTATTGCTGCATCATGGTGCAGCATGTCACAGAGGACAAAATATGCCTGTGCAATCACTATGAATATCCTGAAAATTCCAGTTGTTTTTTATAGAATTCATTGACGATCACTTGTACAATATCTTATACACCAGTCCTCTAAAGATATGACTCCGATGCTGACATCTCTCACCACTCATAAGATGCCAATATAAATCAAACGTGCATTAGATATCTATTCCACGAGAATTATCTGCTTCAGTACTCTGACACTGCATTGTACCAGAGTTCTGAATAATTCACAGGTCAAACAACTGCTACTAGAAAACCTATGAGACTACCCAAACTTGAAAATGCAGTAAGATCAGCATTAAACTATACTAGTAGTCACCTGAGTTTGCAGCTCAATTAATTGCATTAAATACTTGTTTGGCAGCATATATAAATGGCAGCTTTGCTTCTATACAGAAGTGGAAAAATAGCTTTAAATAGATTACCACCACAATACATTGTCTTTCCCTATGACACAAATTGAATGTTGTTTGCAAAGCGGTCATAACCACAGTAAGGCTGAAAAGTAAGTCTCCTTATTGAATGCATTCATAGCTCCAAATACATTTTCACAGTATAACATTTCTTTCTCTAAAAAGAAGGCTGTTGACAGTATAGTCCTATCAAATCGTCACACAGTGGATGGGGTGGTAGAAAGAAAATATTTATTAATACGACAGCTATGGGAAACAGTAATGAATAAAGCTTACAAATTCACAATGTAGAAAAATAACAGTTTCTGTAGTTCATGCTCATTAAATGCAAGTCACCCAGATGATTTCTCATTCCTGATTACTCAGCATCTCTTCCATAGGTTTCTATAGTTCTTCCATGCCATTTTTACCTTTTTGACTTTTGCCTGTCACTGTCAGGAAGCACAGTGACAGAAATATCTTCAGGTTTGTTAAGGATTCTCAAACAGGCTCTAAAATGCTGTGATGCCTTGTGAGCTTTGCAAACACAAAAAAGACTTTCAAAACAAAGTAGTGAGAAATACACATTTTAAAGGGAAGAAGTCTGTATACACATGGTGAAGGTTTCACAGAATCACAGAATATGCTGAGTTGGAAAGGACCCACAAGGATCATCAAGTTCAACCCTTAGCCCTGCACAGGACCATCCACAAGAGTCACACCATGTGCCTGAGAGTATCATTCAAACTCTTCTTGAACTCTGTCAGGTTTGCTGTTATAATCACGTCCCTGGGGAGCCTGTTCCAGTGCCCAAACACCCTCTGGTTGAAGAACGTTCTTCTAGTATCCATTCTAAACCTCCCCTGAACCCATTCCCTCAGGTCCCATCACTGGTTACCACAGAGAAGAGATCAGTGCCTGCCCTTCCTCTTCCCCTCACGAGGAAGTTGTGACTGCAATGAAGTCTCCCCTCAGTCTCCTCTTCTCCAGGCTGAACAGACCAAGTGACCTCAGCTGCTCCTCATACGGCTTCCCCTCAAGGCCCTTCACCATCTTTGTTGCCCTCTGGACACTCTCAAATTGCTTAATATCTTTCTTATACTGCGGTGCCCAAAACTGCACACAATATTCAAGGTGAGGCCACACCAGCGCAGAGCAGAGCGGGACAATCCTGTCCCTCGACTGGCTGGCGATGCTTTGCCTGATGCCCCCCAGGACACGGTTGGCCCTCCTGGCTGCCAGGGCACTAATGACTCACATCCAACTTGCCATCAACCAGGACCCCCAGGTCCCTTTCCATGGCATTGCTTTCTAGCATCTCAGTCCCCAGTTGTAGGAGTGGTTGGATGGACAACACCAGCCACCTGGATGATAAAAGAAGAAGAAGAAAATACTAAAGCAAAAATACTGTGGTCCTGAGCGAGCCAGAGCTAAGATTACTATGTGTGTGAAAAGAACCACAAGATCAAGCTGGAAAGCCGCTTGAAGCATGCCTGTTCTCTGTGGCTGGAAGCAGTCACATGGGGGTGTGTGGTATGTGGGGAGATAAGGGAACATCTTGCTGGCTGGAGAGCTTGGACCCAGGGTCGGTCAAGAGTCTGTGTATAGAAATGGAGTAATACAGTTACAAGAGAGTTCTTCCTGGATAAAGTCTGTCTGAGGATTCATTTGCCGCAAACAGTGCAGAGTGAGGACCTTTTTTTCTATACCCAGTCTGTATGAACATCCAGGATTTCCCCATCCCAGTGAATCCATCACTTTCTTTTGCTGAACTTCATCTGGTTGGTGATTGTCCAGGCCTCTAATTTGTCGAGGTCTCTCTGCAGGGCCTCCCTGCTTTTGAGGGAGTCAACAGCTCCTCCAGTTTTTTTGACATCTGCGAACTTGCTCAGTATCCCTTCCAGTCCTGTGTCCAAGTCATTTATAAAGACGTTGAAGAGCAGACGGGCTATGTTGGAGCCTTGTGGAATCCCTCTAGTGACAGGTCACCAGTCTGATGTCA
Organism: Corapipo altera; assembly: GCF_003945725.1. Taxonomy (NCBI): domain Eukaryota; kingdom Metazoa; phylum Chordata; class Aves; order Passeriformes; family Pipridae; genus Corapipo; species Corapipo altera. Next base: position 22,958,880 of record NW_020884875.1, on the reverse strand, counting down.
CCCCATTCACTATTACCCTCTGCGCTTGATCCCTGAGCCAACTACTCAATCACTGTGATGTGTTTATTCAGATGTGTGCTGGGCAGTTTGTCCAGAAGGATCCTGTGAGAGACAGTATCGAAAGCTTTACCGAAATCCAAAAAGATTACATCAACTGGCTTCTTTTGATCAACCTTGACGAGGTGGATTACCTTGTCATATAAGGAAATCAGGATGGATATGCAGGACTTCCCTCTCATGAAGCCGTGCTGGCTACGACTGATGTCTGCATTGTCTTTCAGCTGTTTTTCAGTACCTCCCAGAAAAACCTTCTCCAGAACTTTACCAGGCACTGAAGTGAGACTGACAGGCCTGTAGCTTCTAAGGTCCTCCTTTTTGTCCTTCTTGAAAATTGGGACAATGCTCACCAGCTTCCAATCAGCTGGGACCTCTCCAGATTCCCAAGACCACTCAAAAACCATTGAGAGAGGTTTTGCAATGACATCAGCCAGCTCTTTGAGGATTCTGGGATTAATCGCATCAGGCCCCATAGATTTGTAGGGACCCAGCTGGAGGCTTTTCAGAAGGAGAAAACATTTGAAAAAGGAACATTTTTATTAAAAAAGTACAATCTCTAACCAAGACATTTTCTTTTCTGTCACTTCACACACTCAAGTAAGAGAAAGCTGTTACTTGCAGGCTAATTCTTCTGTTTGTCTGATCCTGCACAGTTTGGCATTTATGGTATCAGAATTTGTTACCACAGAAACCGCATGACATCTGCAATTTAAGTTTATGATCATGGCCCTGGTTCTCTGCAGATTATGAAACACACTTCTTGTGGCCAATCACACTGTCTGTAATAACAGTCAGCAACAGAGGAGATTTTCTGATGATTCAGATAAATTAGAACACCTCAGAAGGTAAAAACACCTCAAAAGCATATGTAAACTAGCTCTATTTTAGAGTTCTCCTCCTTGTTCAATTGGCATCAAAATACAGAATAAAAGAAGGACTTTTCCAGATTAGTATGCAGACAGCTTATCTTCAGAAATATTAAGAGGCTGTAGAGAATATCAGTGCTGGTTCACAGAACCTTATCCTGTACTGGAAAGGAAACTAATATCTAATTTCAGCTGAGGCAGAGTAGTATTGCTAAGGGTTTTCCAGAACAGCCATCTAGATGAGGGAAGTCCTAATTTACAAGCCAAATAAGCTAATATCATTAGTTTTGGAAAGCCTCAGGAAACTCAATAAATGTGATAAATCTCACAAGTACCTAAAAGTGTGGGGTTAGCCTCACGTGTACGCTGTACTCACTTGTTAGGGAAACTGAGCAAACCCCACACTTCCACTAAACTTATTTCACAAGGAAAGCTTATCACACTCAGCCTTACATTTAAAATTATTTGATTTTTATTCTATTTTTCTTTTAATTTGTAAACAACTTGTGCAAAATACAGACTGTCAGTAGGACAAAGCATGAGAATACAGAAAGTCACTGCCAGCAGTAAAATGAAAATAGGATCCCAACTTTATATACATTTAAGATATAGTAATGCCCATTTACATTTCATTAGTAAATTCTCTGCTTCAGCTGTACAGCCACAAGAGCAAGTCACCATCATCTGGAGCTCAGCAGCAGAAGATCCTTCCCTTACAGAACTGAGGAGCACAGCGACTCCACTGCTACCACAGGAGCTGTAATGGATCATGAAGACAGTATGAAAGACAAAAGTGAAAGAAAAGGGAGATCTAAGAATCTCCAGGGAACTTAATTTTTTATCTCCTGTTTGCACTAAGACTTTGATTATGCCATTGAACTTTTTATTTCTCCTTAGCAAAATGAAGAAATACACTTGCAAAGCACAGGGGAAAATCCTAACCATTAATTTGCACCTGCTACTGCTTGCCATCAGCAGCATATCTAACCAAAACGTTCATGATGTACTTTAGGTAAGCATCTGCCAGACACGCCTGAGATTATCTTTTCCTTTTCCCTTCTGTCATGCAGTAGATATATTTAATCAGGAAATAATAAACTCCCTCCTCTGATAGCACTGAAATAACTTCCTTCCTTCTAGAAATCTTTGTTTACTGGCCTGTTCCACCACAACACCACACTAGGCACAGGCTGGCTAGCTTTATTCATGCTTAAAAGTTCCCTTTACTCTGCTGTTTGATGCAGAATGTGAACAATAAAGTGCACTATTCAAAGATCAGGAAGTAAACTGAATTTTGGAAACTTAAGCAGGGAAGGCTATGACTGGACTCTAAAAGGCTTGCCTTCTTCTCTCACAAAGCATCTTCTAAATACCCTTTATACATATACAATAGCTTGGCCTTGCAAGTCCTCACAGCTGCTAGTAGTAGGGTCCATAGCCCTGTTTATGAGCTCCAGTAACAGTCTGAAGGCAGGTCAGAAAGCCAGGGAAATTGGCTATAGATGTGACATACATAAGATACAGCAACCCTCCGTGCAAAAGACTAGCCATTGCTAAAGCCTGTCAAGTCATGAATGAAATTCTTTGTAGGATAGGATTTCCAGTAATGCCAGTGGAGCAAAAGCAAAACTTAATATATCTCAGTGGAACTATTTCTCCCCAAGAAGGATACATAAAGATCATGATCCCAACCTCCAGCATTGTCACATGGTAGGAAATACGCACTGTGAACCTGTCTCCTGTTCTTACTCTCCTTATTTAGAAGCTGTCTCTAAGCTTCATTTTATTTTTTTCATTTTCAGCTAAAGCTGTCAAAGGGGAGGACAGAGGGTAGCTGGAACAATCCTTTCTTCGACCAGTCTAATCTAGCCTTTTTCTTTCTGGCTATTAGCAAGGACCATACTGCAGAATTCCCGCAACTCCAGCAATATAGGGGGAGTCATTCACATTCAGCTCTAGTGCACAATATGAAAGTATGCCACAAGCTTCTACACTGACAGAAGTTACTGCAGAGTCCCTGCTGCAATGCCACTGCATTACACTGGAAGCTGTCCTCTGGCAAGTGAAAAAAAGCAGGGTGAGGGCAGTGAAAACACTGCTGAGGAAGTGCTGGTGTAGTACTGCCCTATACTGTATCTCTGTATAGAGAGTCCCTGCCTAGAGGTGCCCACCATGACAGATGAGGTAAGTATTACCCTACAGCTGACAAAAATTTAAAGCAATGTTATGCGTTACAATGACAGAAGTGTGCTGATAGCTGAGACACTGCAATGCATCCATGATAACTAACAGAATTCATTTAAAGCCTTTAAACTTCTTACTGAAGTCTCGCATGTTTACCGTACACACACTGCAGGAGGTTAGTTCTCTGCAAAGTTTCAGTTCAGCCAGAAAGCTGGTCACAACCCCAGCACCTCTGCGGTTTAGAGTGGCCTTGTGAGCTGGCAAAGAGAAGATGGCAGAAGTTCAAAAGCTGCCAGAGAGCGGAGGACAGCCAGAACGCTGTGTGCCTTTTTTAACACTCTCTGTCCCTGCAGGACACCACTATGAGAAAGAGAAGAAATTGGTATTAAAAAGGTGGCTGTGTTAGCTGGAAGACATGCCAATTTCTGCTTTTCTGCAGTACAGAAAAGGAGCAGAGAATCTATTCCTTTACGGTACCTCTACTTCTAACAACAACAGTACCATCGCTTTAGTAGACCTGCGGGCAATCAAATGCCCACAAGTTTTTTTTACTGTTCTGCAAAGGGGTATGGATTCAGACCCACAATCCTTAAAAGTTCACCACACAGCAGTAGTGGGAGCCCTGCCCTACACTGCATCACCACAGAGTAATAGGACATCTGTGCTGTATTTCTCAGAGTGCCAAAAAAATTTGGTAGGTGCCTGTTTCTTCAATGTAAGCATCTCATTCAGCTGGGTAGCCATAAGGTAACTCCGAGAGAGGAGCAAAACTATTAAAAGAACGTTAATAATTTTTTGAGTTTGCCGGTTTCTTGCCTAGGAAGGTGCACAGCCTGGCTTTCTCTTCTGGAACACTAGCAGTTACCAGCTTCTGACCTATCATGGCTATTACCATGAATAAATACTGGGTTTGTATTTGAAAAAGAGAGTGTAAACCATGAAATGACATATTCATTCAAACTTTCATACCCCTCTACTGTCTCCAAAGCAATTTTTATGACGCCTTCAGGGGAAGATGCTTCCTCTGGGTAGACAGAATTGCAGCTTTAAGTTTTGTCTGTGCTTTAAGGTAGGTGAGTTGTGGGTCTTAAAACTATGACAACACCCAGAGCGGAAAAATAGGGAAAGAGAACACAGAAATGTATCCATTCAGCTAGCATCCTAATCTGGAGCCGATATACAGCATGCTTATGGATCATGATCCATCTTATCTCAACTACATACATTAACACATGCGTGTTTCATTCATATAGCTTCTAAATTCAGCAGAAACAATGATCTCTTCCTTCCCTCTGCTTCACTTGGCACATGCATACCTTACTACATAGCAGGCCCAATCTGGTTACAGGTGATAGTCACCAGACTGCTTGCACTCATCTACTCCATTTCAGCACTAAACTGTTTCCTGCTGCAGTGGTTTAAGCTGCCAGCTGGGAGGTTGATTTCACACGCACTCATCGTGAAGAATGTTTAGTCTTGGTTACTGATCCAGCTGACTTACATCCAGCTGCTAAACGTTAACTCTTAAAAACACTAGAGTAACACAGGCAGGCATAGCGGGTAAAGAGTGCTAGGGCACAGTCTACAGCTTGCTAAGATCTCTACAAAATAGAGTCCAAATATCTGATCAGCATTATGCAAGTAATGACAAAACAATATTGATTGGTAAAGCAGACTCTACTACACATGACTCTGTTGGGCAAATCAACTGCTCATTTTTACAGAGCATTAAAGCTTTGGGGGTATTGTGACTTCTTTCTCTCAATACAGGAACAAATCAAAGTTTAGTAGAAATAAATAGGGCATACTTAGGCAAAAAACCCATGGCAAAATAACAGCATGAAAATTTTCAGCAATTAAATCCCATTTAAGGCATATTTTATAACTCTACCTAATGCACACTAGCCTATGTGCATTCTGCTGGGTGAAAGTCAGCCTAGTCCTTAAGACCTGGAAATGTGAGAATGTGGGGAACATTCAGAAGCTGTTAGAGGCCAAGAGAACAGAACATGGCTTAAATATGATTCATTGACAGGTGTACTAACTGTGCTATTGTGAACCTGCCCCTGCTACATTCGAAAGTGTATTTGCTGGAATTTGCCACTGAATTAATTGTTACCTGTCTAAGAGGAGACATTAAAAGGAGTTTGTGAGGAAAAGCATGTCTGTAAGCTATTGCTAGTACTGACGTACATTTTATTTGTGCTGTTCCTATTGCCACCATGTCTAAAAGGCAGTCTATACAGCACAACAAAATGCCTCCAAACTATCTGTGCCTTTTCTTACACTGCTGGTAGTGTTGCAAATTTATCAACACTGCATAAAGAGCAACTCAAATCCATGCAACACTTTCAGTTTGACAGCAGCACATTTAGAAATTGGTGAGTTCTGCTTTAAGCTTTAACTTTCTTACACAAGCACTAAAGTACTAATTACACAGAACGCCCTCCCCTTAAATTCATGTCCTGTCTCACACTCACTGTGTAATAGCAGTATTTGCCAAAGCACTGGCCTATTCTCAGGGGCTGGAGAGCACTACAGTACAACAGTAATGCTCAGACAGCCTCTGTGCATTTCTGGGGTGATGCCCTTGATGGACTGAAATAGTGGCATGTCTTTTTATGCTTCTGAGATGTACACAAATGGAAAACGAGAAGAGAAGGGGTACTGAATGAGTTAGGACTGAATTGAGTTAGGAACCAGATATAAGAAGCAAATGACTGGTGGCACCACTTTGCCTGATACTGTACTGTGTATGAGCTGCATGGTGCAGTGGCCAGGAGCAGGGGCAGCTTTTTTGCTGCAGCCACAGCAAGTTCAGCAGAGAAGTTATGTCAGAGTCCCTGCTGGGGAGGAAGGGCAGCTCCTTCCTACCACAATGAATGCATAGCCACAGCCTTAGGGGATTAATATTTAATAATTTTCCTCCTTTCAACACTATATCAGCTACCAATTATAAAGGTCATTTTAAAATGTAAGGAAACAAAACCTGCATAAAGAGACACAAGACTCAGCTCTGACCTAAACACAGCTGCAATTCACCAGTAGCACCTCTGACATGCAGGCAGTTACACAAACATATCTGCATTAAGCAAAAGCAGAGCTAAACCTGCTGCTCTCTGATAGGTACTCAGAGCTTCAACTGCTGTGAAAGACTGATAGGTACTGCTCTCTAACAGATACTGAAGAAATGAGACAAATGACCATAATATCCCTCTTAAAATAAATTATACTATAGCATTGATGTTACTAACTGGCTCATGACTACTTTCAGCTCTGATCATAATGCAACACGGATCAACACAACAAACTCTGCTTTAGATGCAGTAATATAGGTCTGTGGTTCCAGCTGGTGTTCAAGATATTGACACTCTAAGGAGGCTCCTGTGACAAAGGGAAGTGAAAGCCTTTCAATAAGTTTTCACCTAATTTACAAAGCAGTGTGTGATTACCAGAGGGATGTGCAGATTTTTGAGAGATAAGAATGAAACAGGTATTTTTTTGCTTATGTTAACTCACAATCCGTTTGAAGAAGTCCAAATGAAAATATAAATAAAAAAACCCCAACCAAAACCACAACAAAAAAAACCACAGAGGCCACAGGTCCTTAGTAAAAGAACTTGTAAAAATTTACACTTTTGAATATCTTAAGATAGTTTCAGTCTTTCACAGCAGTTGAAGCTCTGAGCCATTGTGGATCAAACTATATACATACCCGGAGTTTCATAGAAAAGAGGAATGCTCCTCTTCATATACAAATTCAATTGCTGCTTTTCACCCTGGTTATGTTTCCCTGTAATTTTAACATCATATGAGAATAAACTATTGCAGTTAGTAAGTTCAGTTTTAAAGAGCTGTTAGGTTGCATTAACTTTTCTTAAAAACATTATGAAATCTTCAAGAACTGCCTGTGCAGGCTCATTAAAATTGAGGCCCTCGAATTTTAAAAACTGATTTGGAAGATGCAAATGTGGACCTGCTTACACTTCTTAATTGATACAAAAATACAAAAAGTGACAACAGATACTTTTCTGAATTGCCTTCTAAGAGTTAATCCATTGTTATGCCACTTCCTGTTCTCAATGTCTGGAAGTCCATTATCCATAATGAAAGTATTTTCCAACTCCGTTAGCCCATGCAGAAAACAAAATAGGCAAAGTAGATTCCAATGTGCACATGCACATGTAGGTAGATTACTTTCAGAGATAGGTCTGAAAAAAACTGAATCTACATAAAAAATAAATGAAAGATTTTATCAGTGCTGCCATTTCATCCTTCCTAAATCACACCAGAGGCACATCCCATCTAAAAAACGGGCAATCACCTTTTAGACAGCGCACACTGAATAAAACCATACCTACATTAAGGGAGCAATATTCACAGCTAAGAGTGCAGAAATGCAGACATGGGAATATACTACTCAATGCTAAAATGCCACCTGATTCTTTCACCGTGTTAATGCAGATGAAGAGCCATCCTAAGAGTGACTTTTTAGAAAGACAGTTGCATATTCATGTCAAGTTCAGTTACCTGTTCAGTTCAAGTTCAGTAAACTGTTCAACAGTTTAGACCTGTCTCAACCCATTGAGAAAGACCATGTCGGTCTTTGACAAACTAGGAAAGCGGACTACTCTCACAGACTGCCTGCCTGCACATCTATAGGCATCTCACTGACACCTGTTTTCTCTGACCTGAATCCATTTCACAGTACACAGCTGACGTTAGGCGTGTCATACAGTCCTTGCCACATGCATGGGGACTTTCCAGCTTCTGTAAAACATGTGGAAGTTACTACTTGCTACCTGCAAAAGAGTACTATCCAGCAGGAGGAGAGAGTGGATGTGAAAAGAGCAAGGAAAGCAGAGTATAAAGGAGACAGGATCTTCAGTTGGTGTAACACACACAAATCAGCTTCCATTTTATGAGACAAGTAATTCTAACTGATGCTCTGTGCTGCCCTATCAGGGAAAGACCCACTACTTCTTTCACCTGTTTTCTTAAAAACATGTATACTATGTTGCTAGGCGCTGATCTGTTTTGTGTCATGTTGTATCCCAGAGGTACCACATTTTATCAAAAGGTATTTGTTATCTTTACAGAATAAGAAATGAGGGACCTGTAAAATAAAGCTCTTAAATGCGTAGGATTCCTTTTCCATTTGAAATAACCTAATGGAAAATGTTTTAAAAGACAATCACCTTACACTAGAGGAGAAAATAACACTTTTTCTTCCCCCTCCCCCTGCCCCCATATTTCCCATGGCAAGTATTAAAATATGTCTTGAATTTCAGGATGTAAACATATTGCAGTCTGCATGGGATATTTAAGCGTGTATGACCATTTATATCAATCTGTGTAGTGGGCTGACCCCAGGTACTCACTACAGCCACCCTCTCCCCCCGCTCTGCAACTGGACAGAGGAGAGAAAAAAACCAGCAAAGGATTTATGAGTTAAGAGCTGGGAGAGGTCACTAACTTATCACCATCACGGGCAAAACAGACTCAAAGTGGGAATATTATTTAATCTTATTACTAACAGGATAAAAGCCAAAGAGTAAGAAATAAACAATCTTAAAAACACCTTTCCCCTACGCCTCCTTTCTTCCATGTTCTCCCTCCTTCCCCTCAGCGGTGCAGAGGAACAGGGAATGGGGGTTCCTGTCAGTTTCTGTTTCTGCTGCTGCTCAGGGAGTCCCCTGCTCCCGTGGGGTCCCTCCCACAGGAGACAGTCCTTGATGGACCTCTCCAACATGAGTCCATCCCTCGGACAACAGTTCTTCATGAAACTGCTGTCCCGTCGGTCTCTCCTCCATGGGGTGCAGTCCTTCATGGATGAGCTGTACCAACGCGGGTTCCCCACAGGGGCCACAAGTCCTACCCGTGTAAAACCTGCTCCAGCATGGGCTCCTTTCTCCATGGGCTGCAGGTTCCCTGCACAACCTTGCTCAGTCTTGGGCCTCCCACGGAGTCACAACCTCCTTTGGATATCTACCTGTCCCAGCATGGGCTTCTCCATGGGCTGCAAGTGGGTCTCTGCACCCTGATGGTCCTTCATGGGCTGCAGGGGCACAGCTGCTCCACCATGCTCTGCACCATGAGCCACAGGGGCCTCAGCTCTGGCACCTGGAGCACCTCCTGACCCTCCTTCTGCTTGACCTTGGTGTCCACCTTGTTGCTCACATGTTCTCACTCTGCTCTTCCCTGGCTGGAATTCTTCCTGCACCACAACCTTCTGTCCTTAAATATGTTATCACAGAGGCATTACTGTTGCTCCTAATTGGCTTGGCCTTGGCCAGTGGCAGGAAGGTCATCCTGGAGCCGTCTGGCATTGGCTCCACCAGACAGGGGAAGCTTCTAGCAGCTTCTAACAGAAGCCACCCCTGTAGCCCCCCCTGCTACCAAAACCTAGCCACAGAAAACCACTGCTGCTCATTAAATTTTGTAGAACATTTATGTTCAATATGAAATTTACCACAAGTTATGTAAAGGCAAAAAATAACAAAACATGTAGACCAGGGGAGGTTTTCAAATATCTAAATTCAAACATCACGACCACAAATAAAAATACAGTAGTAGCCTCTTAATATAATTAATGAATGAGACTAATTAGCCTAATTATCCATCTGCTCAGAGTTACTGTTCATTGTGCAGACAACTGTGCAATTAATATTTTCATTTCACCCAAAAAATTCTATCTTGGGGAGCCGGGAGGAAGAGTAGTTGACCCCTGTATTCTTCAGGCCTGTAGTCAGCTGTAAAAAACACACAGAGATAGAAATGCCACTAAATACTTCACTGGCTTACTGTGCCTTGGAGACTGCTTAGCAGTGAATATACTCTGAGGTACAAAGTAATTCTCGAGAAGTCCTAAATCCTTAACACTGTTGTTTCTTGCTTTAAAATACTGTATTCAAATTAGTTTCTGAAAACAACATGCAAGCAGAAATTATACACAGAGGTTGTCGGCTTTAAACATATGCTTTTCTGGTCTTGAGCTGCCTTAATGCTCCTTCCATCTGCAGAAGATCCTAGACTAGCCTGTACAAAACATCCAGTGACAGGCAGAAGCCCCTGGTATCCATCAGAGTACCATCTGCAGGCTGCTGAATCTGTGAGCATACAGACTTTTCACTGTTACCTGCTTATGACAGTGCCTCACGAACACATGATTTTAAAAATATTATTAATTCATTTATTCTCACAGCCTTCTAGAAACCCAGTAAACAAGGAAACTCTGTATTACACCTGAAACTGTACCCCTACAGACAGCTTTAGACACCACTTCTTCTCATACGTCACTGGGTCTCTTACACCACTGGCTTTGCAGATTTCTTACAGTGAGGTATCTCATTGATGGAGTATGACTTAAGCCAAGTCCTGTAATTCAGATTTCAGCACACACACGTTCTTCCCTGCACGACATCAGTAAAAGGGTGGATTAATGAGCTAGGATACACCACATCTTGGCATTAGAATGTTTGCAAAGTACAAATTTTCTCAGCAGAAAGGTAGCAAAACTTGCTTCTTAGCAAACATAAGTTGTCCATTCTGTAGGTGTCAGAATGGACCATTTACCACAGAGATCAGCAGAAGAATTCCCACTGACTTTACAGGATCAAGCAAAGCAGCAGAAGTGACAGGGTGTTAAAGATCTGACCCACTTAATGGATGAGGAAAAGGCTGTGGATTTTGTCTACCTTTAGTGAAGCCTTTGACAGCATTTCCACAGCATTGTCCTGGAGAAACTGGCTCAGACAGCTGGACTCTTCACTAGGTGGAAAACTGGCTGGATGGCTGGGCCCAGAGAATGGTGGTCAATGGAGTTACATCCAGTTGGTGGCCCATCACTAGTGGGTGTTCCCCACGGCTCACTACTGGGGCCAGTCTTACTTAACATCTTAATGACCTAGATGATGGGATCAAATGCACCCTCAGCAAGTTCACATATGACACCAGGTTGGGTGGGAGTGTTTAAGTACTAGAGGCTAGGAAGACTCTCCAGAGGAATCTGGACAGGCTTCATCAATGGTGCGAGGCCAGTTATATGAGGTTCAAGAAGACCAAGTGCCCCTGGATCACAACAATCCTGGGCAGAGCTACAGGAGGGGGAAGAGTGGCTGGAAAGCTGCCCAGCAGAAAAGGACTTGGGGGTGTTGGTTGACAGGTGGTTGAACATAAGCCAGCAGTGTGCCCAGGTAGCCAACAAGGCCAATGGCATCCCGGCTGGTATCAGAAATAACGTGGCCAGCAGGTCCTGTCCTTGGCCTCAAATGTTACCAAGCACTGGAACAAGATGCCCAGAGACATTCCTGGAGGTATTTAAGAGACATGTAGATACGGCACTTGGGGCATGGTTTGGGTGATGGACTTGGCAGTGCTGGGTTAACAGCTGAACTCAATGATCTTAAATGTGTTTTCCAACCTAAATGATTCCATGATTCTCTAACAATTCTATAACAAATGCTGCATTCTGCTCATAAGTAATGTAATTTTTAAGTTAGTCTTGTCAAGGCTCTCCTCTCCAACTTAATATACTTCTTTCTTGTATTCTTGAGCCTCTTACGCTAACAAAAAAATAACTGGAGTTGATAACATTGTTCTAACCAGATCTCAGAAATACCATCCCAGAAGAAAACAACATTAAATATTCTGAAAGAAAAACTTTTAAAGAAATGTCAACCTTGCAATGATTTTACATTTCATTAGTATCTATCAGCTGCTGTGTGATACTATATAATACAATCAGTATTTAACCAATATAGCACAGTAGTCTACAGTTAAAACCATTACCCTTTTGTTTTAAATACCATTTATTTGATTAACAAGAATAAATAAAAGCTTTGTCTACTCTAAGGAGCCTTTTGCAAAAAACAATTTCTTCATGGTTAGAAGTATCCTGGCTCCAGTAGGCCTTCACATGATGGGCTGCCATTTGGAACAATGCTACTTCCAACACTGCTCAGAAGAGGACCTCACTATGCAAAACCAGGTGACCCACCTAAACCTGTTCTCTCAGTGCTGTCAGCAAAGGTGAAACTCAACTAGTCTAACACTTCTGATAGATAAGATATAGTGAGGGCAACTTAGACTTGAAGATGGTTGCTGGAATTTAAAAAAGAAGTACCATAGTGGCATGCTGAATTATACCTAGTGTTGTTCATGAAAGTTAAGAAAGAAGGAATGAGTGAAAGTATAGCTAAACTTTAACTATGAATATTCCAAATATGCAAATGAAAGTACTTTGATCCTCTAAATTAAATGCAAATGTGGAAGGTCAGAAATTATTCACACGAAATCCAACTGTAGCAAGCATCACAACCATATGCCACCTAGGTACATCATCGATAATACTTAGATTTACAGGATAATGGCATTAGAGCATCCAAAAAAGAAAATTTGTTTCTCCTCCTTAAGAATAAATAATGATTTGTGTCTTGAGCTTTTATACTTACAACAATATAAAGCTTTGGTATGAAATTTGCAGGATAATTGTTCATCAGGTAATCACTTCCTAATACAGGCATTACAATATGCATGAATATAGATAAAGGGGTTTTTAATAATAAAAATATATAAATATGGGTAAGTGTAGACAAGTGCTAGTATTTCTTTCTTTCACATTAGCTAATAGCAATTCAAACCCAAGGATTTTAGTGGTTGAAAGGTATAAAGAAACGAGACTAGGAAGTATGGAGACAGATAAATCATACTGAATTTTGCAATATCTCATTTTTCATATTTCATTTATGTCGAATACATCACTCAGTTTGAAGTTGAGCAAACTGGTGGACAATAAATAAGCCATGTTGTGAATATGCACGAACCCTGTGAATAACATCTTCCCTGTGTCTCAATTCTTTAGCTACTGTGTGACTCATAAGATCCAGAAGAATAAACTATTTTTTTATCTTCTCCTTAAAGTGTACATGAGTTGTGCTGGGATTTACAAATCTATCATGTTTTGCCTTCTGAAAATCCAAGAATCTCACACCCGGACACCCTACGCCAACATAAGAATGGACAAATGCTAAACAAGAGGTACAAAACAAAAAGAGATTCTTGATAGAAAAGTTTGGAGGCTCTTTCCAAAAACCAAAGAACATCACATATAAACAACAGTGTGAAAAACAGCTTGGTATTCACAATCCAACAAATCTGCGCAGATTAAAAAAATTGTACGCATACCAGTGGTGCTCTCAAGCCTTACTTTCCACTTCTTACTCTTCAAGCCTTAGCTTCTCCACTACCGATGTGTAGACCATGACAAGGTACGCCATGACCCATTGAATCCTCTCTGTGTTAGAAATTTTAAAAGAGGCACATGGGAAAGCAAGCTGTGGCTTTACCAGTGGCAGGAAAACAGATGCTTGGAGAAGATTCCCTTGCAGCACCACAGAAATATACATGGTACTGCCATTACAGTTCTGAAAGGGGACAGTGTTGGAGAAGCAGGGGGGGAATTAGGAAAACCAAGGCCAACTGCATCTCCTTTTAAAGATGTCAAAAGATGGTAAAAATGTACAGGCCAAAGTCTTTTTTCTAAGGGAAGAAAGGCTGCTACCCCTGGCTATACACTGTCTCCTGCACTTCACCACAAACACGAGGCAGCATCTATTCGTGGAGCTGTCAGAAAAATCATTACAAGTGAGACCTGGTGGTCACCCCAACATTCGCTGTAGAAAGTTTTTCTGTGAAGTTGGATTTTGTCCAATATACTTTTTTGTAACATATTGTCTGGGGAGGGGGCTGGAAATGGTTGGTCCCAGCTGAGTTTCCGCTGAGGGACCAATTGGAACTGTTTTTTCACCCCTGTGAAAAACAGCCGGAAGCTGTTAGCAGTTGTGTTTGTGTGTGTGTGTGTGAGTGTGTGGGACCATGAGGTGAGAGGAGGGAGGCCTCCTGCCCCTTGCGGGGGGTCAGGCCCTCTTCCCCACCCCAGCCAGGCTGCAGGGAGCTCACGACAGTATATTAACTGGATCGAGTGCCTGTGGCCAAGGCTAGGGGGCTTTTTTCTCCCCCACTGCTCAGGAGAGGCGGTGGCATGGACTTAAGTCTTGGCATTGGAGCTGAGCCAGGAGATGGGCCAGGAGTTATCCCGGTCTGGAGAAGCAGCTGCAATATGCAGAGCTGGAAGAACTCCAGGCAGAAATTGAAGACGGGCCAAAGGGCTCAGAGGAGGCCCTACGTAAGGCTTGGACGAGGGCAGCTGAAAACCAAAGGGCGAGGAATGCTGGAGATGGACCCCTCCTTGCTATGTGGCAAGTCGAGCTGATGCTGCAGCAGCTAAAACAGAGGAAAGCCAAACCAGCAGATCTTTTCTGGATAAGGACTTTTGGTGAAAACTATTTGGGGTAAAAAGACTGAGCGAGGCCCAGAAACCTGCAACCTGGTGGTTGAGAGTGGAACATCTCACTCTCTGGGAGGAAACCTTCATGAACCAGGGAGAAAGGACTCACAAGCTGACTCCCTGGACTTTCATGATGAAGACCTAGTGACACAAGTGTTTCCCTTGCAGCTCAGGAGGAGACCTCAGCAGGAGCTGAGGGCTGGTGGGGGAGCAAGATACCCTGATACCCTAATGAGAGAGAGACTTTTAACTAACCCTGAGAATTTCTTCTGAACTGATGTGGGAGGGTCCAAGGGTGGTAGGATTATTATTAATACTGTGGATTTATTTGCTCTTTAGTTTCTATAGTATTTAGTGTGGTAGTAATAAATTGTAATATTATTTCCCCATGCTGAGGTGTGCCGGTCTGAAAACTTCTCTTTGGTGTTGAGGTAAAATGGGGGGGGACCTTGGAGATTGGATTTTTGGGGTCAAATCCCCACACATATGGAGTTGCTTCTGTCAAACAGAGCAAAATGAATAGTTACAATTGCAAATTAGTGCTTCCTCTTCATATACTGTGGGAGTGTCAGTGAAAAAAAAACCCTATGTTTTAAATAAGAAGAAAACCTAAAATAAGGTTATGCCCTAAATAGCTTTATCAACAATAAATTTTACAATTATCATAAAATTTGAAGCTGGAAAAATAAATCAACACAAAACAATACCAAGTTCCAATTTTGCTGTCCTGACAATTTTACCTCTAAAACACTGTGGGATTGGGACCAGAGGCACTAATGATACAAGTTGACAGAGCTAGCCATTTCTTGAAATGACGCTGCTAATGTTTCTCTATCACTGTTCTTTGCATGAAAAGTAATATCTACTTTTTGCTTTTCTCTCTCCTGGAGCTGTAAGCCTGCCTGGGTAGCACTGGGACTATTTTTATATAATGTTTACATCATCATGCTAGTTCAATCTATCAAGACTATGTGCTTGCCACTGCTGAGGCACTACTGCTGAGGAGATGCAATACCTTCATTTTGACAGACAAAATGCAGCAAAACTTTTCCATTATCAAACTGCCAAAGGATATGTCTAAAAACTAAAAACCTCTCACATTCCTCATGAGGCTATAAAGCCTCCTGCAAACTGCAGACAAAAGCAATAAAACTGAAGCTATTATGACAACGGGCACCTCATGTAAGACAATCAAGGAAATGACTGATCCGAGCTCTGTTTAAACAGCTCAAATGATACAGCATGATGATGCTTTGTTCTTTCCTGCAATATCGTCTACGTAACAGCTTCTGATGCAGATGCCCTTTGGAAAGACAGTTAAGAACTCACAAGATCAGCACCTTTAATAATTGCAGAAAGATATTTATAGTTTAAGCATTTGAATGATAATGAGAAATAGTAACTGCCAGTACAGTATAGAGTAGATTTAGAGATGTTTAGGAATTTCTCAGTTTGTCAGATAATACCAATTGGCCAAAAATACTTTTTTTTTTTAGTAGGATTCTACCAGTTTTGCTATACCTGAGAAATGTTTTCTCTGTGTCAGAAAAAATTCTGTTCAATATTGGACAAACCAAGTGACCCTTTAATTTCACTCACAAAATCTCTTCTACAGAAGAGAATAAAATTTTGGTCTCTGACACCTCACAGCCCTAGCCATTTGGTAAAAAAGTTATGCTTGCCTGAATTAACATTTGGAGGCAAGTGAAGGGAAGAAGGAACTCGCATAAAGTGGAAGAGGTCTAAAAGGAAAGAATAAGATCATCTAGTTCACCGCAGAAATTTGCATGAACAGTACATATTTAAGGAGGCTGCTCTCAGCTTTTTCCACAAAAATTCTCTGCTACCTCAGAACTACTTTCAGAGTCATGCAAGTTAGGAAATCTTCTGTAATCTTGAAAGACTGCACAGGCAAGAAAATCATGCACGTCCTCATTGGATGAATTTGTATCTTCCAGTGCTTCTAGGTATCTTGTGTTTTTAACACATCCTATGGAAGATACCTTGCTCTAGACATTGGTGACCTGTTGATTCACCAACCCCTTTTCTATCACAACATTGACAGTGCTGAGAACTAAGTCATGAGTTAATATGTGCAGGTTACAAAGTAAGGTAAGAAGGGCAGAAGATAACATTGCAAATGCAGAACCTGTGAAACCCTCCACATTTGTAAATCAAAAAACACCAGGCCTAGTTGCCTTACCATAGCATCAGTGAGGTTTCATCTTGTGATTCTCACTTCAAAAGGTACCAGAAAGTGCTAGAGGAATTAAATACACAAGAGAGAAAAAATTTGTTTGCACAGCAATAATATCAAGGAATATTCTCCATAATCCATGAGTTTAATTATACAGCATTTCTTAATCTAATTATCCATTAAAAATCCATTCATCTACAGCTCTTGAGAAGTTAAATGAACAACTGCACTTACTCAGGTTAAGGCATTCTGGCTTTCATTACAGACTTTGTGCTGCTAAGAGACAGCAAATCTTCCCTTCTTTTGTATATATCCACAAGTTATAAACTACATATTTTGATTGCACTGTAATGATATGTTTGAACTACTTCACGGTAGCCTACTGTATCGAATAAAAGGTTTTGCTTTTAATCATCAGCTTTTACAAAGGATAAAATAAGAATGATAATTTCCCATTACATCTGTCAGTCTTCCCAATGGAGAAAATTGTAGGGGTTTTTTGAGTTCCTGTTCAGCCAAGCCAGCTTTCTGCCTCCTTTCCTTGACTTCGACATTTGGGAATTGCCTGCTCCTGTGCCCTTAGGAGATGACGTTTGAGAAGAAACCAGCAGTGATGGACTCCAGCACCTGCAAAAACATTTTTCCAGAGGACCTTACTAACTCCCTGAGCAGCCTGAAGTCTGCTCTTGTCATGTCCAGAGTTGATGGACTGACATCAGAAGAAAGTTCAGGGAAATTTTAGAATCTTTTGGTAGAGAAAGCAAATTTGAATGATCTGAAGTTAAAGTGATCATTAGTGAAAAATGATTGTAAGAACAGTTAATTTGTTTAGAAAAGTGACTAGATAGATATTTTCTGGGGGAAAGAAAAAGAAAGCAAACGATCATATCACCTTGCAGAATACTTAAATCTCCAAAAGTTAGAGACTTTTAAGTGAAATTTGCCTTTGAAAATCATAAGCAATGTATCTGCATTCATAAATAAATTACTTTCAAGGGAAGAGATCAAGCTTTTCCCCTATGGAAAAAAAAAAAAAAAAGCATTGCCTGATGCAACTAATTTGTAAGCTGTGGAGGCAAGTGCAGTTTGTGGTAACCTTTGGCAAAATTCATCATCAAGGATGAATATTTTTTTTGAAAAGTATGTTGATCGCTGTAGAAAACAGACCACACTTTGTATTTAAGTTTCAGACTCTATTTCCAGTAAAGAGTCCAACAGAACACTACGCACAGAAATGCAGCATACCACATCATATAACAGGTTCCTAAATTAGCTTGGCTCAAGTTAATATTTAGAGAAGACAAGCTTTTAAGAGAGCAGGGTATCACTAGATGACACCTCCAGTGCAGAGTTACAGAAGCATCATCTCAAAATGTAGGCAGAAAATTAAATCTGCCGGCTTCAAGGCTGACAATCACCAAGCATCGTAGGTTAATATAAAGTTTCAGAAGCACAAGATATCATCTTGTACTTGATTAATAGACTGATTATGCATCAAAAAAACAGAGTCCCAGGATCCAAAATTATGGACATTTAAAAGAAAACAAACCAAACAACCACCTTTTTAGAAGTTGTACTCCCAAATACTGATGCCTGTTGGAAACACTGGGAGGCAAGACAGGTCCCTCAAATTAGTGAACTTCTTGGGAATTTTTCTTAAAAAGCACTAATTATTTGAAGGAATGGTGAATTCATGCCAAGAAAGCTCTCTAAGACAAGCAAAGCTGTGAAATATACTTCAGTTTTTAAAATCCACCTGTCACCAATTTCACATAAGAAAAAACCCAAAACACTCCTATGTTAGACCTAACTTAGGATTGCACAGACAGGAGACAGTATTCATCATATAGAGATTTTTATAATGTATTTAATAGCCATTACTGCATAAAAATCAGCATAGATATAGGTTTATTGCAACAACTCAGAAGTAAGATTTCTTTTAATTCAAAATTTGTTTCTCTTTTTCTTACAATTGTACAATTTTAGGCTTTGTAAATATATGTCTCTTGCTGAAGAGAAATATATTACCAATATAGCAGTAATTTATAATTTATAAATTTATATTTATAAATTTATAATACCAATATAGCAGGTTTAAATTCATTATCCACAGCACAACCAGGTTTTGTTTTTCTGTAAGCACTCTCAAGGACAGCTAAAGATCAGAGAAGTCCCAGGCATGCTGTCAGCCATGTATCCATCCTGATACAGCTTTCTTCCCAGTGTTTGGTTTTGAGGGACATTCTCTGAAGTACAGTAGTCCAGTCTTACAAAAACAATCTTTTTCTCACTTCCCACACAAGTAGCACTTTTTACTGGCTTGTGCACTTTATTATCAGGTCACCCACAACTGTTTTAGTTTTGTTTGGGAAAATGTCAGATAAGCCGTGAGTCATAAGAGAAACATTATACAATTCTGTGGGAAAAAAAACAACAAGATGAAGGAGAAAAAAAGAACAAAAATGTTCAATCTCTGTGGATAAGTTTTGAAGCCTCTTGTAACAGTCCCATCCCTAATACAAAATGGACCATGACATGGTTTTTGTGCACAAAATTCCCCACTGTTCAAGTAATTGCTGCCTGACCTCTTCTTACTTCAAGCAGGAGGCACGGAATATTTTTAAAATGTGTCTCTGTAGAAGATGCAACATAGCAGGTACTACAAGAATATTTGACATTCAGCCTCATTCAGCCCATGAATTTTCAACTATAGGCAGCTCCCTTATCCCTATACTGTACCACTAGGCTATAGTAAAATAATAATCCAAGGCTCAAAGACTGTCGAACTCCATTCTTCCTCCTGAGCTTCCCCTTAAGCTTTTTTACTGTCTGCAGGTAACCATTCTCTTTTCAGCTGTTCCAAATGCTTGCTCACATTTCCTTTCTTTGAATCTCAGCTCTACTACAACTCCAGTGAACAATCAATGTGCAGCAGAAGTGACAGTAAAGAAACAGAAATAATGAACCGAAGCTCCAAAAATGCAATTTGCTATTTTAATAAGAAAGAATGAAATCATGCACTGAAGTCCTCAGACTGATTGGCTGTGCAGAACGTGACAGAATGCTTTTTACCAAATCAGAACTTAATACAGAGAACATTCTCAGAAAAAGAATTACCACATGAATATACATATTAAATGCAATGTCTGAAACTTTTACATGTTTGTGAGGCATCAAACATGCTGTAACCAGCAACCTTCGTTAACAATATTATGTCACAATAATTGTTTGCCTTACACATAAAATGTGCACACACAGGAAATTCAGGAAACCTACTGTAAGGTGA
Organism: Corapipo altera; assembly: GCF_003945725.1. Classification (NCBI taxonomy): domain Eukaryota; kingdom Metazoa; phylum Chordata; class Aves; order Passeriformes; family Pipridae; genus Corapipo; species Corapipo altera. The sequence continues at coordinate 22,938,943 of NW_020884875.1, read as the reverse complement.
CAGTAAGAAATCTGAATACCTGTCTCAAGTCTCAACCAGTCATCAGTGCTGCATTGCTTTGGGCACATTATTTCATCTGTCAGTATATTAGTTTCTCAGAGAAATGGGAATACTACTAGTGTCCCCTGTAAAATCTGTACGCAATTACAGTGCATTTCTTCTTTTATTCAGAATTCCTATTTGCACTTTGAAATTAAATATATATTCAGTTTATATTCACACTTTATATCTTTAATGATTAAAAAAAAAAGTGTTTCAGTAGAATGCTTTCTTTTCTCTTTATATTGGAATTCGAATCATCATCTAGTTCCAAGCCCCCTGTCACAGACAGGGACACCTTCCTGTAGACCTCAGATTTGCTCAAGGTCCCATCCAACCTGGCCTTGAACACTTCCAGGGATGAGGTGTCCCCAATATCTCTGAGCAACCTGTTCAGTGCCTCACCACTCCACAGTAAAGAATTTCTTCCTCATATCTAATCTAAATCTACTATTTTTTAGCTTGAGGCCATTCCCCTGTGTTCTGTTCTGTTTATATGCTCAGGTAAAAAGTCCCTCTCCAGCTTTCTTTCAGGCACTGGAAGGCCGCAATTAGGTCACCCCTAAGCCTCCCCTTCTCCAGGCTAAACAACCTCAATCCTTTCAGCCTTTCTTCATAGGAGAGGTGCTCCAGCCCTCTAATGACCTTAGTGGTTTCCTCTGGACTTGCTCCCACAGATCAATGTCCTTCCTGTGCTGGGGACCCTAGAGCTGGATGCAGCACTCCAGGTGGGGTCTCACCGGAGCAGAGCAGAGGGGAAGAAACACCTCTCTCAAGCTGCTGACCACACTGCTTTTGATGTAGCCCAGGATACAATTGGTATTGGAGGAAAGCATCAGTCGATATTTGCCACGATTTTCCATAAAAATAATTCTGTCTTATACCTTTTGTTACTAATATTGTTGCTGCTAGTGTTCATTTTCTTATCTCATTGCTGTTTCCAGTAAATTGTTCTTATCTCAATCCATGATTTTCACCTTTTGTGCCTCCAATTCTCAACTCCATTCCTTGAGCAGGAAGGGGGCGGGGAAGGCAGGAAGCGAGCAAGTGGTGTCTGATTAGGGAGAGTCTCAATGAGGGCACTGAACTGCGGAGTACCTATCCAAAACATCCTGTCCTTCAGGTGTGTCAACCACACCACTCGTTTTGGTGTCATCTGCAAATTTGCTGAGGGTGCATTTGATCCCTTCATCTATGGCATTAATTAAGATATTAATGAAAATATTAAATAACACTGGTCCCAATATGGACCTTTGAGGGACACCACTCATCACTGATATCCATCAGGACTCTGAGTCATTGACCACTTTCTCTGGATGCAATCATCCAACTAATTCCTCATCCGTCTAGCAGTCCACCCATCACATCCATCTCCTTCCAGTTTAGAGAGTAGGATGTTGTTGGGGACTGTGTCAAAGGCTTTACAGAAGCCCAGATATATGACATCTGCAGCCCTTCCCTTGTCCTCTGATGTAGTTGCTCCATCACAGAAGGCCATTTGGTTGGTCACACAGCCCTTGGTGAAGCCGTGCTGGCTGTCCAGAATCACCTCCCTGCCTTCCATGTGCCTCAACATAGCTTCTAGGAGGATCTGTTCTATGATCTTCCCAGACACAGAGGAGAAGTTGACAGGTCGGTAGTTCCCAGAACCCTCCTTTCTACCCTTTGTAAAAGATGGGTACAGTGTTTCCCTTTTTTCAGTCACCTGGGACTTCCTCTGACTGCCATGATTTTTCAACTATCATGGAGAGTGTCTTGGTAACTACGTCAGCCAATTCCCTCAGCACTCTGGGTTGCAGCTCATCTGGTCCCATAGACTTGTGCTCTCATTTAGGTTTCTCAGGTGGTCGTGAACCTGATCTTTACTTACAGTGGGAAGCACTTTTCACCCCCAGTCCTTGTCCTGCTGTCCATCCACTCAAGAGGTGAAGACTGAGGCTAAAAAAGTTGTTGAGTACCTCAGCCTTCTCCTTATCCATTGTTACCAGTTTTCCAGCATTGGTTATTGGAGCTGTACACCTTCTCTGACCTTCTCTTTCTGATTAACATACCTGTAGAAGCCCTTCTTGTGATTCTTTACGTCCTTTCCCAGGTTCAGTTCCACCTTTGCCTTGCCCTTCATCATCGTGTACCTACACAAACAAACTTCATCTGTATATTCTTCCCAGGTTATCTGTCCTCATTTCTACTGTCTGTGTATTTGCTTCTTTAGCTTGACCAGCAGTTCCTTACTCAGCCATGCTGTCTCTTGCCTTCCTTGCCTGAATTCTTGCTCCTGAGGACTGCTAGCTCTTGAACTATATGGAATACTTGCCTAAAGATCTGCCAGCTCTGTTCTGCTCCTTTGTCCCTGAGGGCAGTCACTCAAAGGATCCTATTGACTCTCTCCTTGAAGAGTTTACAGTTTGCTTTCCTTAAGTTTGGGGCCTAACTTTCTCCTTATCTGATCCATATCCTTCATGACTGCAGTACCTGACTCCCTCAGATACTCTTCTCCCTATTTACAGGGGCATCTTTACTAGAAAATCATATCACAGACAATTCCTAAAAAAAAGTCTGTGTTTATTGAACTTTAAATTACATATGTAAGGATGTACAGCCTGTAATTGCTGTTGTCAATTTAGTCAACTACTACTGACAATAGGGAGATCTCATAAGTATTCTTTGATATTTAAGATGATAGAGAAGATCTTATTTTCTTGGACAATATCACCATTATGTGAGGCTCTATATCAATTATTTTAAAGACACAGAACGTACTTTGCTATTGTCTGATGTAGCTATTAGAGATGTTACAAGTTTCTACATCTGAAGACTGTTCAGGAGAAACTATGCTCCAGCCTTGTTTTGCAAAATGCTGTATTTGTATCTGAGCAGAACTAATCCTTCTTTTGATAAATTTTAAGATATATCTCTATACACATCTTAGCTTCAAATACATCAGCTCTATGAACTTCGGTGGAATTATGACTCAGTGAATACTATCTTTGAGCCCTGTTTCATAACTAGGACACAGTTCTTTCTTCATTACAGATGGTGGTGGATATTTTTCTTCTTGGATACGCCACTGATTTATTGCAAGTTCACCACACTGCCAACATCTAACACTACTAAACTTAAAGGTTTTTCAAAACTTTCTAAGGCCTATACGAAGACTTTTCAGAGAGTAGCTATAAAAAAAAAATAAAAACAGCAGTAGATGCTTAAATGTCATTCTGTAACAGACAATTGAAGAGCTTTTGTACACTTTATGCATGAAAATAATTCTCCCTGGGTCCACCTTTCACAGAGTTGATGTGTATATGCCACACTTTCACCTCAGTGCTTAATTTTACATTCTGCTTTTAACTCCATAGAGCAAAATGTGTTTGGTTTCAAGCTTACTTTTAGAGATCACCACCTCTTAGAATGAAATCATTATCCAGGGTTAATAATCTTTGTGTAGGAAAGGTCCCAGAATGTCTGAAGTGCTTAGATGGAGAACTGTCATTAGTTTAGATGAAGAAATTGCTGCTGGTCACAATCTAATGCTATCAACCATAAGGCATTGCAAAGACTTTACATGCACGGATTAATACTCTCAGTGCCCTTGATAAAGCAGAGATGATGTGATCTGAAAAACCAAAAGCCTAGAGGTTTTCAGGTCACTGTTACCAATAGCTGATCTGCCAGACATTGCTGTGCTTTTCCTACATGGAAGCCAAAGGAAGACCGAAAGAAAAGAAAGAGGGAGAGGGAAAGGGAATCCATTATGGATTATCCACTGTGGCTGCACTTTAGTTCCACTTCTGAAGAAAATGAGCAGTTCAAAGAAGTTCGCTATAAGATACTCTCTCCAGATGCTAAAAAACTCAGGTTATAAGTACTGTATTTGTCAGGTCCCTAGCTCTAGGTCATGTCTCAAGCTAGGTTCAAGGACACTTCTACAATACTTTTCAAACCTATAATGTCATCTTACAAATCTTGAACTGTCAGTAAAGTTGCCAATAACAGTGTTTCCAAGAATACAGCCTAAAATTTTACTTTTTCTGACTTCAGAAATGAAAGAGAGATCTACTGGAAAGTAAAAGTGAAAAACCACACAGAACAGAATTGTAAAGGTGTAGTGGTTTGGATCTTGTTTTCCCCCAGAGGCTAAGAAAGTGGTAACCCCCGAGGGGTGGAGACCCCTGGAAGTTTTGAAATTTTGTCCAATGGGCGCTCCTGCAGAAATGTAAACATGCCACAAGCAAACGGAAGAGAAGAGTTGTAGTTTGGGTAGTAGGTGAAGTGGCCATGTTGTAGGAGCCACGAGGAGAGGGCAGGAGCCCTCTGGGGGGGGGCCTCTGCCCCCAGCCCCAGCTGGGGGCTACAGAGACTTGGAACAGTGTTAATCTGGACTATGTGTCTGTAGCTGTGAGCTGGGGGATGTTTTCCATCGTGAGTGAGCAGAGACAGAGCAGAAGCGGCGGCAGCGTCCAGAGGTTATGGCTAAAAGCCAACTGATAAGACCTGAACCGGAGAAGCAGCAGAAGCTAGCAGCAGAGCTACAGAGTTCTGGGGGTAAGAACTGATACCAGACCACCCAAAACTCCTTTGAGACCTCCAGGAAAGGAGGGAGATGGACTCCTATTTTGGAGAGCAGTTTTGGACATGCAGCACTAGAGAGAGAGAGAGAGAGAAGAAGAGCTGAGAAGCTCAGAGCGTCCTGGGAAGCTGGACCGGGACGGAGAGGAATGTGGAGGAGGGCTTCGCCCCCCCCACTGCGTTGAGGCAGAGCATGGACCTCTGCAAAGGGGAATTTGAATCCCCTGAGGAAAGGGACTGCCATGAAGACCCCTGAGCTTTGTGGTATGACGTGGTGACGCGAGCTTGTCCCTGCTACACAGTCCACGGAAGAGAAAGACCCTCGTTTTGGAGACGATGGGCCAAGGGGCTTGGAGACCCCCTTGTGTGTACTGAACAGAGATCCAGCTACAACAATCCAGTTACTGCTGCATGCATGAGATGAGGAGACCTGCTGCCTTAGAAGAGACTGCTGCATGCATGAGATGAGGAGACCTGCTGCCTTAGAAGAGATTCCTGCTTTGAGACTGGAAGGGATCTGTCCTTCTTTCCCTCCTGGACTTTTATTTGGAGGGGAGAGGAGATCTGATCCATTGTAAATACATATGCCATGGTAGAGATAGTTGTGATCATGTGTATAATGTATTATGATGTTTATTTGTACAGTCACTGTAATATATTCCCTTTCCCCCATTCTTAGTCTAGTGTGTTTTGTCTGGAAAACCCATCTCACATTTGGTTGAGATGTGGGAGGGGGAATGGAGCTAGGGAATTAGGATTTTTGGGGCTATCTCAAACCATGACAAAAGGCAATAAAAATAATATTCAAAGCCACAGAAAAAAATATATAAAGAAATGCAACTAGTATCAAACTAATGATAGTAGAGAGGGTAGGTGAGCATTCGGAGTCTGAAACAAACACTGTCCAAGGACAGATGTTTCATACCTTCAAAACAATGGGAAAGTAGTCAGGAGGAGCCAGAAGTCAGTTTTAAGTTTTGGGTAGCCTTATTTTATCAACAATTTTCCACTGATTTTTAGGCAAATCAATATTAAAAAGACTAATTTTCATACAGTTTTAGAATCATAGAATCGTTTAGGTCAGAAAAGACCTTGAAGATCATCAAGTCCAACTATTAACTCAGCATTGCCAAGTCCATCACTAAACCATGTCTCTAAGGGCCACATCTGCATGATTTTTTAACATTTCCAGGGATGGTGATTCAACCTGGGCAGCCTGCTCCAATGCCTTACCACCATTTCTGTGAAAAAAATTTTTCCTAATATCCAGTCTAAACCTGGTGCAACTCAAGGCTATTTCCTCTTGCCTTATCACTAGATACCTAGGAGAAGAGGACAATCCCCACTTCACTACAACCTACTTTCAGTTAGTTGTGGAGAGCCATAAGGTCTCCCCTGAGCGCTCTTTTCTCTAGGCTAAACAATCCTCAGCCCTCAAGTTCCCTCAGCCTATCCTCATAAGACTTGGTCTACAAACCCTTTACCAGCTTCATTGCCCTTCTTTTGCCTGAATTATTTAGAATAGATAACATGGGATTTCTGCGTGCAGCACACAGCCCTCCAGATCAATGTTTTTCTTAGCTTATGAGACTGGTTCAGCTGTGTTTATAGTTTACTAAAAAAAAAAAAAAAAAAAAGAAGAAGACGACTTTAAAGTTCAAGGGTTTCAGAAAGAGACACCAAAAGCTGGTAGATCTGACAAGAAGCAGAATTAGAAGCAATCACTTTGTCACAGATAGATTTAGATGTGGGCTATCACCGACTTGCTGATATGTACCAACGCCAAAGAGAAACAAAGAGAGTAACGAATCTGTCACAGTTCAAAACCAAAATCCAACTAAAACCTTTTAAAGTAAATGTGGTTCATGCTTACCTTTCACATGCTCAAATATTGTACACCTCAGAGAAGACTATCTTCAAATACAGAAGTTACTGGACTATCTTGAAGTTGTTTAGTCAAACATACCAGAATGATTGGCATGATTATGTCCAAGTTTAGTAAAGAAATATGGGTTATTACATACCCAATATGCGAACTTTACCACTATTATAATCTTATTAGTCAGCTTGCTCACACTGTCATGCGAGATACAAACATGCAGCATGTAACTGGTCTGTGCAGTGTATGGAGAATGTTCTGTGGTGGTCACAAGAAGCTCTCCTGGAGCCAGATTTACCTCTTCTCTTGATTTCTACAAATGAACAAAAACGAAAAGCAAACTCTAGTTGAGGATGGTGAATCACAAGCAGGATTGTTACCTCTGTGAGTCTTTGCAATAGAGACCAATTCAACTATGGTAACAGAGAAGCTGGTACTGACATCTCTTGGGCAGCACCACTCTAAGTTGCCAGACTATCCCTCACTTCCCTTGGGGAATAGCTGCCATGCTCAATCTGTCCCCACAGCACAAAATCTGAAATGCTCCAGTGCACCTTGCTCTTCCCCAAATTCTTCTTCCCTTCCTCTCTGGAATTTTCTAGGCCTTTTGCTTAGCACATATAATTTCATTGGCATGGTCCAGGGTGTGCTACCACCCTGTTCCCCTGTCCTCCAAGCCTGTTTGTGGGAACTAGGGCAAACGCCCACCATCCTCCCTCCCAGCCCTCAGGGTCACCACATACAGGCTCAAGGACAGGAGAATCCAGCTCTTTGCTCCCCCAACAGAGAAAAAACAGAAGGTCCTCTCACTGGTTTGCCTGAGAAACAGATGCCACCAGATCTTTAAAAGGGAGAACAGTTTTACACTAGTCTCTTCCTAGCATTTGAAAGCCAGTGCCTAATATTTATATTCAAGTACAGAAGTCATTGCTTGTCAAAACATCACACTTTACACTGCTGCCAATGTAGCTTTATGTGTAGGCCTGTAACAATACAGGCACAAGTAAACTGTTAACTTCTTGTTAGCTGTGTATTAATGGGGAGGAATTCTCTACCAGAAAGAAGAGCATACCAAGCAAGTAGTTTATATAAGTTAGTATTTTTTGATCAGAAAATTTTTTCATATTAAGCAAGTGGATGTAAGAAGTTATAAAATTATTAAGTTGCTGTTGCCTGGATACAACCTTTTCCAATTTATTTCCAAACAACTTCATAGAATTCAGGTTAGCTTTGTCCTAGTTGTTGAACTGAAAAGTAAAAATTCCTTAATCTTCAGAGAAGTGATGCGGCAATTGTTTTAAATGTGTTCCTTGATTTTATATATATACATATAAAATTTTAAATAAATATTTTAAACTGATTATAATATATGTAACCATAATTAATTTTATCTATAATAATAAATTGTATTTCTAATCAGTTATTTTAATCTACAATTATTTCTGAATATACTGCCTATAAAACTCTATTTTACTGATATAAAAACAGATAAACTAAACCACATGCATAAAATAGTTTTAAAGATAATGAATGATTTTATAGACACATTCAAAAATACAAGAAATGGCACAATTAAACTTCTCATGTAACTCAATTTAGCTCTCTGTATATAAGCACGACAGTATGTAAACTTTTACTATTTTCGCACTAGCGATGCAGTTTCATTTCTCATTTGCTGTATAAAATGGGCAGTATTAATTTAACAAAAAACTGAGGATTACTTTTTTTCAGTTCTACTGTACAATCTGTAGGGAAATGTATTACTACAGAACCATATCCTGCATAAAGATTAAATTCTTCATAATGTCATTTTCCAACCATATTCATTAATACCTAAACTGAGTTCTACAAAACCATCTTTGAATTTATTTTGATAAAAAACTCTGTGAGATTGTAGAAAATCCTATTTTTTTTATGTTTGCTAATTACAGTTCCTAATATTCTTTAAATCTAGCAATTGTAGACTGACAAGAACACATGATCATAAACACCTTTGGGGTTATGTACAAAGCTTAATCCCTGCTTACAGAAATTTTTGTTTGCAGAATGGAAACAGAGTCTTCAGAGTTTCACTCACACATTTCTAGCTGCATTGCTGACTAACAAAGGTGCTCAAGAGAACATCACCCACCTAAATATTGCCTTGGTGAGCCCCACATATCCTCAGGCCCCTTCAGAAAATATGTCATATTTAATGCCAAAGTAATTAAAGGTAGGTACCACAAGACATCTCAGTTATTCCAACTCACTACAGCGAAAATTAAGCAGTTAAAGATCAATACAACTCAAATGGGGTTAAAAAACATGTGCCCCTCCCAAGTAAATTAAAAAAACCCCAGCTATTTGCTTGTTTTACAAATATACCAGGCTTCTGTTTCAAATTCACCACCTCTAGATATGATTAAAACTATAAGCTACCACATGGCTTTAACTACAAGACCTATCATATAAGCATCCACTTGAAAAACTCAAATCTTTAATACTAACCTTAGCAGCACTGCATATATGAAAGCAGTATTAATCATATTTTCAAGCTCTACCTGTGGCAGATTTATCAGTTTCTGACTTCATGTTATTCTCAATTAATCTCAGCTTCAAGAGCCCAGTAAGATAAATGCTGCCTCAGGTGATTCATACCCCTCTTCCCAAGACCTAAGTCAACATGCACAGAATTGCCTACTTGATCTCAGCCACAGAGTATGTGTTAGGTACAGAGATGATAAAGAGCAGAAAACAGAGAAACAGAAAATGAAGAAAAATACAAAAATAAGTAAAAGAAAGGGAGGACATAAAAAAGAGTACTCAGAATGTGAAAACAGAAAAGAGAAAGTAATTAAAAAAAATTCACAAAATATGCCCTGCTTAATAGACCTTGTTTGCTCAACAGTGTCTTTATCTACTGTTTGATGGAACAAGCGTAGCAGTGACAACTAATTTCCTAAATTGCAGTTTGCAATTAATTTGTTGTATGATCTGAAAAAAGTAATCTTCAATGAACTGATAAGTAATTTTACCATACACAGTAACATTTCATTCAGTCACATGCAGCATACACAGTCTAGCCACACAGTGACAGACCTTGTACTGCACGCCCAAAAGTGAAGGTTGTCATAGCTACTGCTACTTCAAAAGTCTTGGTTTCTTATGACTAATATTTCAAGTTAAAAATAGTATTATGACAAAACATAAGAGACAAAAAGTACATCTCTGAACATGGTGCTATGAAAACACAGTAAAAATGTGATGCCTTTTTTTTTTATCTAAACCATTTACAGTCATACTTTATAAAAGAAAAAAACTTACTTGGATTGCTTTTCCATACATCTAACAAAGGATTCTTATTGTACTTAAAAAGATACCATTTCTAAAAGCATGATGGATCACAGGATGAAGTCTATTTTTAATAAAATGCCCCCATATTGAAAAATTATCACAATTAAAATAGTTGTCACTGTATGATCTGGTTATAGTAAAAATTTGCTCCACATGCAAGCAAATCTGACTAATTTTTTTTAATGTCATGCTGAGACTTTATGAGGTCCTAAAAGTCTTGTTTAATTAAGAGCCACAAAATCATGACTCAAATAAAGAGCAAAAAAAAGGAGAAAAAAAAAAAGAAGACTATTTTTTCCACTACTGTGTTGCTCTCACTTCATGGAATGGGAGTATTTTATTCTATTTTGATCATAAGGACTCAGCTCTGCTTACACAAGATGAGTCACGGGGATGTCTCCCCGATGAAACTGCCAATTTCAGAGCCTTCATTACCTTTTAATGACACACTAAAAAGCTTGCTACTCACTAGAGTACCGAGGAATCTTACTCCCTTTTAGGACTTGCCCCTAATTTACCTTTGACTCTTGTCAATTCGCATTTCTTCCTCTTAAAGTTACTGATAGAACATACACAGTCAGTAAAAAGAGGTTTTAGAATCTGAGAGTTCAATTTCCAGCTGAAATTCTGTGAGACTATATCTCCTGTGAAATCAATTCAAATTGTATCATTTCTGCATCAGCTGAACTCTGGCAGCTGGAGAGAACCTAAACCCACTTTTGTGGTTAAGGTGGTTACTATTCATGCTGCATTTGTTCCTTGCTGAAGCTACCCTTTGCCCTACCTGCACAACGAGTAAGGACTGTGCAGAAGCACCTCTGTGAGTTTTTTAGGGGCTTTCTTTGAGTATTAACAGAAAGGTCAAGAACTTTCTTCTCCCCTGTCTGCAGTGAGCTTTCCAAAATAACACCAAATGGATTATCCGGCTGTAAGAAGTGTCTGTATGCCATAAGGGTCTGCACTATTTATAGCATTTAATGGGATTTTAAACCAGCATTGTTACAATTATTTAAACCAAACTGAAACAAGTGTTTCCTAAAAGAGACTATGTTCCAGAAAAATTGTGGTTCCATAATATATATATATATATTTTTAAAAAAAATATATTTATATAATTGGCATCAAATTTTATCAGCATAATTATTACTTAATGGAGGTACAGCACAAAACCCCTAATCCTTGAAATATATAACGATATGGTGGCTTCTAGACATCTACAATAAAACCATGATCTTTGGTAGGAAGATGTTGAACATCAACATGCATAAAGCCACCTGAGGAAGTAGGACTTTGTTTTGAAAGTTTTAGTTGCACCACTATTGGTTATTCCTTTTCTACACCTTTCACCTGAAGCCTCTTAATTTCGAAGTTATAATAACTTAGAGGGAGGAGTTTGGTTTCTTTTTTTCCTAACCCACCCTCCTTAGCAAACATTTGTGTCTTGTTAAACTAAAACAGGAACTCATACCTCTGATCTTTTAATTTGCCTTTACTGCAGTTACCCTCAGCAAATGCAGTGTGACTATGCAGATCCGTCTGGTAACTGCATTGCAAAGCCCTGTTAAACGGTCTGGCCTGGTACTAATGTAAGGTGCAATATGAGTTACCTGGTTTTATCTCAAATGTCCCACTACAGTATTAAAATCTCAGTTGCTTTTTAAAGCTGGTAAGAATATATCTATGTAGAGAAATCGTGATTCTCAGGATACTACCAGAACAGACATTATTAGCACTCAAAACCAAACCCATATCATCAGGACTCAAAATCTAACAGAGACACCCATTGCATAACAACAAGACTTTGGGTCTCAATTAGCCATGAATGTCCTGAAGAGGAGGCACATCAAAAAATAGTTTTTCTTTCCAGATGTAACTAATCTGGATAAAATACATGCCAATTCATACCTGCTATTATTGCTGTAAAGTTGTGGCATTTCATTCCATGAATGTGCATTTTCATCCTATGTACACTACTACAGTATTTTCCATTATAAATGCCAAGAATTCAACTTAGGTAAACTGTGTCAGAAAGAGATAATTTTAGCCATGGTCCTTTTCCTCACTGGAAAAAAAATTCCACCATACTGCAAAGTGGTGCAGCAGCTGGCACTCACTGCCAGGAGCAGCATCGAGCAACCTGCAGCCCAGGCCAACTGCTATCCTCCACATTTAAATACAGAGTCAGCTCCAAGGACGCCAACTGTCATTTGGCTGAGTTTTCACATAGTCAGCCATTTGAAACACACATTAAAATGTGGTCTGGTCACCCAGGTAAGCCATCTGCAGCCTGCAGTTGCAGGGCATTGTGCCTTGCGGCTGCAGAGGGACCTTGTACTTTCACTGGTGTGATTTAGCTCCCAAGGATGTCTCAGTCAAAGGATATTTGATGTCATCACCTCCTCTCTGAAGGATGAATGACCAACTATGAAGTCATTTATTCCACTGTTATTCTTTCTTAATGGCTCCATATGGAAATATGCCTTCCACCATAGTAGCCAGCTGTAATGGAAGCCAGTGCTTGGACTTCAAACGTAATTAATTTACAAAATATAATACAATAGCATAATGCTTTTTCCTTACCTATTCACTTGCATTTAAAAGATGAAATAAAACACACTTTTAAAATTTCCCACATAAATGTTCAAAATTTCTTTTATTCTGGGGTAACATTCAAAAGACAGTGTAATAGAGGAAAAGTGAACGCTTCTAAGGATACACAGTATGACTGCAAGAGGTGAAAAAGTACTACGTACTAGTCCTCAATGCTTTTCAGAAGATATGTATTTTGGTTTTTCTTTGAAATTAAACAGATGCAATCTTTCCTCTAAATACAGCTCCAAAAGAAATAGAATATTTTCCAAGGCTCCCTGTCTGCACAACATTAGCTACATACCACGGTCTCCTATCACGTTCTATACGATAAAATTACTTGACCAACTTGGTTTTGAATATTTAGTCTCTTTAAAAAACAAGTAAAACTTGGTTTCTGGTAACAAGTGCTGATACTGTTCGGTCATCTGAAGAAACCTAGACACAGTCTTTAATTATATAGCATTATGTTTCCATCATAAGGTAATTCCTATGATCATGGTGTGTCATTGACATGTTCAAGTGGCAGAAAACAATCTCTAAGGGGGGGTACATTACTCCTGTTCAATTGCAAGGAGACTGGTTTCTTAATGAGTTCTCAGTGTCACCTATTAGTTAATTTCAAACTCACTGATACAGTTCATGCTCAAATGGGAAAAACAAAAGGAGAGAGCGTGGTCCTTCTGTCACTTGTCAAATGGTTATTTTTAGAAAGTTTAAAAAGTATTACAAAGGATCATCAGTATTGGAGGTGTTTTATTGCCTCTCTTTGTTATGGATGATACACAAGTAATCAAAAGTAATCTCAAGGCAGGGAGATAACTGGATAAAGCTATTCACTGCTCTGGTTCTGTCACAGATATGGAGTTTCACATAGTACATTTCCTTGTTGTAAGGTACTTCTGACAATTATATTCACTGTGAAAACTATTGCAGAGTTTAATTAGCAGCTTGATATTCTTAACCCCAGCTGCTCACATAAATACAGTGTTTGTTTATTTGGAAGGGAACAAGTGCATTTGGGCACTTTACCAGGGATTTTGGCTAATATAGATGTAAGTAGCTGAGAGATCATCACACCTCTGCTTGTATCCTCATGTCTGTCCTATTCCTCTGAAGACAGATTTTATCATGCCCACAGTGGTCTTTAAATAAAACTTCTATTAGAGTGATTCTGTCTGGTGCTAAGTCTCTGCAGTAAACTGAAATAGTGATAAATGTGCAGGTGTCTATGTGATCATGACATCAGTATTAAAACGGAAAAGCTCAATTTTTTAACAAAACCAGGAATTAGTAAAAGAGAGGACTTCCCTTTCTTTCTCAACATACAGTCTCTTAAAACTGAAGGTTGAAATGTTTTCCTGTTAAGGGCTTCACAAGTTCAGGAAGGTAAAAATAATGTGCTAGTGATCTTTAGGTCATGGACTTATTCTGCTTTTTAACTTTACAGATGAAACTGTAAGAGCAATAACTGCATAAGAAGCATTTTCTCTGCCTGCACAAGTAGCAATAATATACCTTCACCAAGCAAGCCACATTTATTATGATTTTCTACATGTACATAAATGGATCTAAGTAATGCTGTGTTTAAAATCCTGAGGGAGATCTGCATGATCCATTTTCCCACTGATAGCATTAACAAAACAGCTTTTGCTTTCACTAATGTAAAATGAACATGCCATACGAATAATACTTGCATTGGAGAGCTGTCTTAAAATTTAACCCAAATAAATTGTCTATCCCATGGTCTCAGTTTTCTCATCTGTAAAAAAAGATAAAAATCTTTGGGATACTGCTGCAGAAGGCACTATAAGAGAAAAGTGCTATTGCTGTATGAAAGAGTATTTGTTCAACTAAATCTCCTAGTCTTCTTTGATGCCATTTTCTCTACATGCTTCTCCCATTTTTTGAAAGTAGTTTTTAAAAAAAATGACTGCATGTGATTTCTAGAAGAACTTTGCATCCCCAAATATTTGTGGAAGCAGTGGAAGATGTAGGGAGTTCCTTAGTGTAAAGCAAAACGTGGGTGAAGTAGGTTCAGCAGACCCTATGGTACACACGTTCGTCTCAGAAAAAGAGGAACAGCTGCTGAGTTCTACTTTGTGGGGCCTAGCTACACCAGCATGACAAAAAGCATAGGAAATATACATAAACTTGTGGCTTGACTGTGTTTAACAGACAGGACATCATTCTGGTCACAGTATCTGGATACATTAATGCATACTCTGTAAACTGACTTACCTCCCTGTCTCACTCCCCTCCTTCTATACTGCAGCAGATGTCTCCAAAACCTGTTTGAACTGATTGCTCTAAATGCACAGGGTTAACTGTAGGCAGCTGTTTTAGACCACTGGCTTAGGGCACAGTAGGCATTTAAAAACCTTGAGAGGAAGTCTAAACACTAGACTTCCTTCCCCCCCTGCCCCTCCTTTTCTTACTGCAGTTACTGCTAAAACCCGCTTTACTCCTATACATGCCAGCAGCCCCTGGTGTCCTGTGGAATTAATTGTTTATGATGTTTTGCTGAGAAATGTACCAGTCTACTCATCTGAAGACCATTTAAAGTTCCACTAATACCCACATGCACCAGAGCAAGCTCAATTTTCAGCCTCATTTGTTCTTTGTCATGTGTTTCACCTACCACCTGCAGCTGGGGTTCTGTTCCATTTGCAGCTTTCCAAACCCTCAAAGAATGGTTAAGGCAAGGGAAGAGAGTACAGAAAAATACTCTCAGTAACTGCACACATCTACGATTTCAGTTGGGTTTTTAATTACAACACTAACACTTTGGAGAGTCTTGGTTAGCATTAAACAACAATGTGGTATAACAAAAATTACATGGCAGTAAAATAACTTAAGCAAGAGATGTTACAAATGTTGACTCAGTGCCCTGCTCTCAGTCTCCGGACAGAAATCTTCAAAATCCAATATGGGGAAACCAGGTAGCAGAACATCACATCTCACAGCCATGTTCCCAGTTACTCAAAAGATCACTTGTTCTTTGGTTAGATCTGATTCAGTAATAAGGTATAGCTTCCCCATTTTGATGGCTGAAAGACTGCTAAAAAAATTGGAGAAACAGATGTTGAACCTTGGAAGACTCAAGAAGAATTCTCCCATTTTTTGAATGAGTGTTGTAAATCCTGGTAAGAAAAGTGGTACAATAAATCCACTAAAAAAAGAGAGATGACAATCCCAAGGTAAGTATGAGATCAAATCTTCTTACTGCATCAAAGACATGAAGCATTGACTGACTCAGACAGATTAACATCAAGTTTCTTAATCCCTGTTTTTCTTAAGTATACTAAATTGCCTAAAGCCCAGAATTCAGCTGGTTGTCTGTACAAACTGAACTAAAGTTGCCGAGATATTTAAAAGCCAGTAAAATTTGGTGGCATTCTGGTCCAGGGGTAAGGAAAACAGGATTTTTCAGTATTTAAAGTTTGGAATTTCAGGGACAGATTTCAGCTAAATCTGCCTTTAGATCCAGCTGCAAGGACAAATGGCCTTCAAAACGTATAACATTACCATTTATAGTGGAGAAAAGAATCTGCCTAATTTTATCAAGTTAAGCCTGACACTGTTCAGTACAAAAATCATTGCATTTAGGATGCCAAAAAAACGGAACTATAAAAGACATTTTTAGCTACCTTCCAATGTAAAACTACACAACTGTACTGTAAGCATCTGCTAACACTGAAATGCAGCACCGTCACAAAATTTAGTTAGTCAGGGAGTCACATTATATACAGAATTAAAGATTTTCCCATACACTCAGAGAATGGTAAACCTATGCGGGAATAAAAATGGCTTATCAGTTAAGGATCTGTTTTCCCTGATGTGCCCCAAATGAAAAATAATGGATGGCTCCTCCACTACTGATCTTGGTTGCCATCAATGCCTGAGCACAAAGCTCTTCAGCCAAAGAAAATAAGATTTACCTTACTTTAAGAAGTACTTAAAGTCAACAGGCAACTGTGTCTGACTCTTCTTCAGCCTGGAAGAAGCAAAAGTGAGATGATTGTATCCAAAAGCACTGATGATTTGTTGTCCAAGACCACTGCAAACTGCATCCAAACAGACCATGATTGACTGACCTAGTGATTGAGACAGGATTTATTTTTTTCACTTATTCCTTAATACCACAGCATCCAGGGTATCTATCACTTCAGGTCCCATTGGATTTACACTATAAAGCATTGTGTACTATCAAATTTCTATGAAATCCTAAATTTTTAGTCAAACCTTATGCTTAAGCAGATAGTTTGTTCCTATAAGAAATCAAAAGCAGATTTTTTAACGTCTCAGAAAGGTTGACAATAACAAATATAACAATTTAAGAAGATCCATTGCTACAAGGCCATGATAATGTATCTTCTAGTGAAACATTCAGACTGAAGAAACGGCATAACTAGCAGATAAGCATCATATACAGGGATGACTAGGTGAGACAACTTATTTTAGGTAACACAAAGCTAAGTGTAATCAGGATGACTCATTAAGAACGTAAGTACAGACCTATATGCATCTCAGCTAGCAGCTGTTGCCTCCTTAATTCAGCAGCTAACAAGAAAACTTGATAGTTTTTAGACAAACTTGTTGTTTTGTAGTGAAACAATGATTTATTGTGCATTCCAACTTTCTATTAAATTTATTTTGTATTTGTTGAAATACTGCAATCAGCCAAGCAATAAACTCCTTATCACTTTCGCCATATCACATTTTTATTTTGCTTGATAAGACTCTCAGAAATTCCCTTTAGTGTAGTCAACCAAAAAATTAATGATTATATAACAAGTGATGGATTCTCTAGTATAACTTACAAGTATGGTAAACCATTTTATCACTTACTAGAGTAGCTATGGTAAAAAGTTTCTTATTCTAAAGTACAGAGATCTGTTCTGGAGTATCCATAATGTTTCAAACTTGTTCTTCCTTTTTCTTAATTCAAAATAAACATTTACCCAAGTCCTTATATGGCAGAAAGTCTGGACTTCAAAGAAGCCTAGAAAAGACTGTAATAGATGATACCACGATGCTTTGCATCTGTAAACCTCACACTAATGCAGTAAAAATGTCTATTTCTGCCTTGCTTTTCAGCTATGATTCATATTCAAACAAAAAGCCCATGGAAAAGGCCATGCCTTTATAGCCTCTGGAAAAAAAAAATCACAAAACTTAAAAATTCTGGATAAAAAGCCCAAAAGGTTCTCCTGTAGTTCTCAGGAGCTATAAGGAAGCTCAGGATGGGTACACTTAGTTTTATAAGCAAGTAATTAAAATCATTTACCTAGCAGATACACCTTACTGCATACACTCGCATTCTCACAGTATTACCACACTACACTAAATAATGAGGAATTCCATTAGTATTACTTCTGCCTACGCTTTTTTTTTGCAGAACGTCATAAAAGACTCCTTTTGGAGGCACAGTGGATGACATCCAAGTATCCATGCAAATAGGATTTCAAGATGAATGATTGACATCCCACTAATTTTCAACATGGGAAACTGAGAGAAAAGATGGATGATTTGGTTTGCTCTAGGACATAAAAGTCAGCAGCATCCCATTAATAGATTCTGATACTAAGTACTGAACAGTAGTTTTTCCCCTTACCTGGGTTTCTTTGTTACATATGCCTGAATAAAGAAATAGACACAGGTAGCTCATGGCAAACAAGCAGATTTCAAATTATTTCATTTGGGCAATTTAAATAACCACATACTCAAAATAAGACTACATCCCTTCAAAATACCCAAGCTCCAATTATCAAACCCATTTCCAGGTACTGGAATACAGCTGACCTAAGTATGGGAATGCTGAGGTGACAAAGATACAAATTGACTTTGTGACTTCTGCTAGTAAAACCAAAAACATCATGAAAAAATAAGGTCAAGTCTTTTTTTATGTCTCTGTTCCTGTAAGTGTGCAGAAGATAAGTGCAGAAATAACAGGATGGCAGACACTGAAAGACATCTACATGACATACTATTTTAGAAGATATTATGCTTTAAGAAAGCAAAGATGACAGGATTATTACTTGCATGTCTGCATATATTGCAAAACAAATCAGCAGTGAGGAAAAGAATACTATGTCACAAAAGTGGTGTCTCCACCACTTCACCAGATGATTTAGACTCAGAGCTGCCCACCCTCAACTGAATAAAAGTGTCCACAGTTTTTCCCATTTACTAATGAGGCAAGGTCTTACTGAAGCCAATTTCCTGTATAAAGCACTGAACACAGGCATAAAGATTTACTCCACAAAGAGAATAGCAAATGTTTCATTAGCACTTTAACTCAGAGGACTCCGGAACTTATGGACAGACATTGCTCGTCGACCGAATGAGCCCGTTCTGGCCTGGATGATCCGAGTCTGGGACTCTACAGGTGATGCCATAAACCTTGATGGCGGTGAAGCGAGGTTCTTGAGGTCCATTGCCCAGTATGTGGGTATTGAGGAGGTGTTTGTGAGGGAATCAAAGTCCCTGTCCCTCTGGGCACGGCTTTTGGATGGTGTGAGGGAGAGGTTCATTTACAGAGATTCTTTGCAGGCAGATCATTATAGCACGGGCTGGAAGACCACAGAAGAAGGAATCCTACGGCTGAGGGAAATGGCATTGCTGGAAGTAATGTTTGGAGGGGATGGGTAACCCACCAACGATCCTGACAAGGTTAAGTGTACACCACAGATGTGGTGGAGTTTCACACGTATGGGGCCGTCCACACATAAAGGTTACCTGACATCATTGCAGGCTGGGGAGAAGCAGGAGTCAGTGATGTCTGTAATAAGTAAACTTTGGTTGTACGACAGTATGATCGAAGGACCACTACAGGCCCGCATCTCCTCTGTAGAGACAATGATTAACGAGCTCAAGGAATTAACTACAGGGTTGAAAGAGAGGATTGAGGGAAGCAATTTCCATATTGCCCCAGTGAGAACCAGATGCCCCCCAGCTAGAGAGAGTGGACAGACCTCACGAACTGAGTTGTGGTACTTCCTAACTGACCATGGAGAAGATATGAGACGGTGGGACAGCAAACCTACCTGGGCCCTAGCAGCCCGAGTACAAGAGCTGAAAGAGAAAGAAAAGGGGAAGTCTGTGAAAGTGAGTGCTGTACCAGTATCCTGCGGGCAGGGACCTGACCCGCTAGAGGGCACCTCCCGTCGATATTCACAAGAGGAAAACGGTGACTGGCAAGATGAAAACAAATGTTAGAGGGGCCCTGCCTCTAGCCAGGTAGAGGCACAGGACAATAGTGTCTATTGGACTGTGTGGATCAGATGGTCTGGTACATCAGACCCACAGAAATACCAGGCTTTGGTTGATACTGGCGCTCAGTGTACGTTAACGCCCTCAGGACATGTGGGACCAGAGACTATTTCCATTTCTGGGGTGACTGGAGGGTCTCAAGAGTTGACCATGGTGGAAGCTGAGGTGAGCTTGACCGAGAAAGATTGGCAGAAACCCCCCATTGTGACTGGTCCAGATGCTCCATGTATCCTGGGTATTGACTATCTCAAGAACGCGTACTTCAAGGACCCCAAGGGACATAGATGGGCTTTTGGAATAGCTGCTGTGGAGACAGAGGCGGCTAAACAGTTGAACTCATTGCCTGGTCTCTCGGAGAGCCCTTTGGCCGTAGGGTTGCTGAAAGTCAAGGAACAGCAAGTGCCAATCGCCACCACAATAGTGCATCGCCGGCAGTACCGGACGAACCGAGACTCTGTGATCCCCATCCATAAGATGATTCGTGAGTTGGAGAGTCAAGGGGTGATCAGCAAGACCCATTCACCCTTCAACAGTCCCATCTGGCCTGTGCATAAGTCTAACGGAGAATGGAGACTGACTGTGGACTATCGCGGCCTGAATGAAGCCACCGTCCCGCTGAGTGCTGCTGTTCCAGACATGTTGGAGCTTCAGTATGAGCTGGAGTCCAAGACAGCGAAGTGGTATGCCACTATTGACATCACAAACGCATTATTCTCCATTCCCTTAGCAGCAGAGTGTAGGCCACAGTTCGCTTTCCCCTGGAGGGGCATGCAGTACACTTGGAACCGACTACCCCAGGGGTGGAAACACAGTCCCACTATCTGCCACGGACTGATCCAGGTCACACTAGAGAAGGGTGAGGCTCCAGAACACCCGCAGTACATTGATGACATCATCATATGGAGGGACACAGCAGAGGAGGTTTCCGAGAAAGGAAAGAAAATCATCCAGATCCTCCTGGGAGCCAGTTTTGCCATAAAGAAGAGTAGGGTTAAGGGACCTGCCCGAGAAATCCAGTTCCTGGGGGTGAAATAGCAAGATGGGTGTCGTCAGATCCCAACAGAAGTCATTGATAAGATCAAAGCAATGGCCCCACCGACCAGCAAGAAGGAAACGCAAGCTTTTTTGGGTGCCATAGTTTTCTGGAGGATGCATATCCCGGAGTACAGTCAAATCGTAAATTCTCTCTATCTGGTAACCCGTAAAAAGAATTATTTTCAGTGGGGCCCTGAACAGCAACAGGCATTCAAACAGATTAAACGAGAGACTGCACACGCTGTAGCCCTTGGGCCAGTCAGGACGGGGACAGATGTGAAAAATGTACTCTATTCCGCAGCTGGGAATAAAGGTTTTGCCTTTGGCAAAAGGTGCCTGCTGAGACTCGAGGCTGCCCACTTGGGTTCTGGAGCCGAAGCTACAGGGGATCTGAAGCCAACTACACCCCAACAGAGAAGGAGATCCTAGTGGCTTATGAAGGAGTACAAGCTGCCTCCGAGGTGATTGGCACAGAAGAATAGCTGCTCCTGGCACCTCGACTACCAGTGCTGAACTGGGTGTTTAAGGGAAAGGCGCCCTCTACACATCATGCCACTGATGCTACATGGAGTAAGTGGATCGCTCTGCTCACGCAGCATGCCCGTATTGGAAATCTGAATCGCCCTGGGATCCTAGAAGTCATCACAAACTGGCCGGAAGGTGAGAGTTTTGGTCTAGCAGATGAAGAAGAAGAGCAGGTGGTACGGGCTGAGGAAGCCCCAGAATTCAATAAACTACCAAAAGAGGAAATGCGCTACGCCCTCTTCACTGACGGTTCCTGCCACCTTGTAGGAATGAAACGTAAATGGAACTATATGGAGCCCCGCCTGACAAGTTTCAGAAGCTACTGAAGGGGAAGGAGAATCGAGCCAATTAGCAGAGCTCAAAGCTGTCCAGTTAGCATTGGAAATTGCTGAATGGGAGAAGTGGCCAAAGCTTTACACTACACTGACTCATGGATGGTAGCCAATGCTCTGTGGGGATGGTTGGACAGATGGAAGAAGGCCAATTGGGAACGCAGGGAAAAACCCATCTGGGCCGCTGATATGTGACAAGACATTGCCACTCGGACAGAGAAGTTGACTGTGAGAGTCCGCCACGTAGATGCTCATGTGCGCAAAGGCCGAGCCAATGAGGAGCATCACAACAATGAACAGGCAGACCGAGCTGCACAAGTCAAGGTGTCACAGGTGGACCTGGACTGGCAGCACAAAGGAGAGTTGTTCCTAGCATGGTGGGCCCATGATGCCTCAGGCCATCAGGGCAGAGATGTTACCCATAGATGGGCACGAGACCGAGGGGTGGACTTAACCAGGAACACTATTTCCCAGATTATCCGTGACTGTGAGACCTGCACTGCCATCAAACAGGTTAAGAGACTGAAGCCCCTATGGTATGGTGGACGTTGGAGTAAGTATAGGTATGGGGAGGCCTGGCAAGTTGACTACATCACACTGCCACGAACCCGCCAAGGTAAGCGCTATGTGCTCACCATGGTGGAAGCCACTACTGGATGGCTGGAGGCGTATCCGGTGCCTCACGCTACTGCCCGAACTATCATCCTGGGCCTTGAAAAGCAAGTCCTGTGGTGACGTGGCACCCCAGAGTGCATTGATTCAGATAACGGAACTCATTTCAAGAACAGCTTAGTTGCCAGCTGGGCGGAGGAGCATGGCATCAAGTGGGTGTACCACATCCCATACCACCCTGCAGCTGCAGGGAAAGTTGAACGGCATAATGGACTGTTGAAAACTACCCTGAAAGCGTTGGGTGGAGGGACAGACAAGCATTGGGATCAGCATCTAGCAAAGGTTACATGGTTAGTTAACACCAGAGGCTCCATCAACCAAGCCGGCCCTGCCCAATCAGAGTCCCTCCACACCGTGGATGGAGACAAGGTCCCAGTGATTCACATGAGGGGTATGTTAGGGAAAAAGGTTTGGATTAACCCTGCCTCGAGCAAAAGCAAACCCATTCGTGGGATTGTTTTTGCCCAAGGGCCTGGTTGCACCTAGTGGGTGATGCAGGAAGATGGAGAAACCCGGTGCATACCCCTTATTCTCGGGAGAACTGGCTGTAACCGTATATTTGCATCTGTATGTAACTCTGTATCTGTATTTGTTTTTGTACATATTAGTAGATGTGTACATAGTTAGAATAATGCATGTACATATGAGGATCAAAGATGCAATCTGATAAAGTGTGGTAGCATGGGAAAGAAAAATTAGGGGTGGATAATGTTATAGATTAGGAACTCAGGGGAATTTTTCTTCCCCTGCCCCACTCCAAGGGAAAACGGAGTGAGCAGGGGGGGAAGGGAGGTCATTAGCTTTACAAAGGATGTACCGTGGCTCTGCTGATGGGCCATTTAGAGAGGCTGGAGAGAGAGGAGGGGGCTGGCTCTGTTCTGAGGGGAGAGGGGCAGACTGCATTGTTGGCTGTTCGGGGAGGAGCTGGGGGGAGCGGGAGACCATGGAGGTTTTTTTTCTGTCTGGAAGATGGGGACGGGGTCTGTGCCCAGGGCATTTAGGAGAGAGGACCTGGAAGCCGGTTTGCCCCGTTTTTTCCCATCCCGGTCAGCTCGGACTGCTGGCTCCGACTGGCCCGGCTACCTCGCTCCTCAGATCTGCTGTGTTTCGTCGGAGAATTGCATTGCCCGTGGGAGAGAAGGGAGGAGTTTTGAGACGCCATCACTTGGAATATTGGTGAGTCCCATGGGAGTGACCTGCCTTCCTCCTCTTTCTTCTCCATTGAGGGAAGGACCCCCCATTTCCTTCTCAGCCCCTCCCACGGGCCAGGACTGCTCCCGCTGGACCCCTTCTTCCTGTATGGTGACCACCGGAGCCCAACAGCGCCCCCTGCTGACCGTGACCCAGAACTGCAGGCTCTACACTTTCAGCGATCCAACACCGCCCCCTGCAGGCAACAATTAGGACTTCGCTAAAGGACAGAGAAGTATTTCCTTCAGACTTTTTTTTGTTGTTTTTTTTTTTTTTCCTAGGACTACTGTCTAGTTTTTTGTGTTCTGTTACTGTTTTTTCTGCCAACATACATATATCTTTTAATAAAGGGTTGTTATTTCTTCTGTTTTTCCACATTTTCCTCGAGTAAAGCCCCTTAATTTTGATATTACAAGTGCTGAGAGAGAGGAGTTTGGTCTACCTCATAACTCATCCTCTCTAGCAAACAGTCCTGTCTCATCAGACTGAGACAGTAGAAAACCCAAAAAAGGCATTATGGTGTCATTAAGAATTAAAATCTAAGAGCTTCATACATCTCATTCTTCTTTGGAAGGCTTTATAAGCAAAGCAATTCACAGCATAACAGGTCATACCTCTTTGCACACAGCTGTAGTCCAGCTCGAGAGCTTAGCCCATAAAGGGGAAAACAGACCTGAAATACAGATCCCAAACAGAGTTAAATTTTCATAATCATACTTTTTTATATTTAATAAAAGAAGATAAAATTTTACTTAAAAGTTCTTGTGAAAGTGAAGTTTGAAAACTTATTTTTTCATGAAAAATAAAAAAAGACAAGCGGAAATGGAGTTTTACCGCAAATATATCTATCCTACTTGTTTAATCCCATCTACCAGCTCCACTGAAGATGGGTTTTGCATGGACTGTGAATTAATTTCCAGAGAACATCACTGACCCCTCACTAAGCAAAAAAAAAAAACATAACCCCACCAAAAAAATGACTGAAACCACAACCTTTCTCCAAATGCTGAGAAAAAAAAAAACAACCAAGCAACCTTTATTGGATATAGTAGTTGGTGCCTGTAAAAGAGACACATCCCAAGTAAAGAATGCAGTAGAAAGAGAACTATACTACTGTAAAGTGAAAAACCTGCACGGGTCTCCTTTCTCTAATTTTTCCTCTGGTTATGATTTTAACTAAGGTGAGGCCCTGATTTATACGCAAGTTGAAAATTTAATTGAGTGGAAGAATAAGACTTTACCAATAATTAGAAATCATCAAACTGATAAGGGAATGACATAAGATCCATGAAGTTCCTGCTATAAAACATAATTTCAACTGAAGCTCCATTGTATCATATATATAAAAATAAGATTGATCAGCGGGAACAATCCTTTCAGGAAATTAACAGACACAAGCTTAGAAGACTACAAAAGCCGTTTTAACAAAAGTTGGTTTAAATTGCATATTTTTTGTAGGTGAGATATCAGATTGGTGGAGAAATGTTTTAATTATACATACAGTAGATTACACTGACTCAAAAATAAAATTAAAAAAAATGTTTATACAGTTTAAAGTATAGAAAGGATGCAAAAGTATTCCAAAACGTGCATTCCGTGTTCCCCAAAATCTATGCTTTAATTCAAAAACAAATCATAGAATGGTGTTCCATTTTATACAAGTTGATACACAGAACTAGAGAGGTAATTGCATCTTTAACATGTCAGTTTTCTAGGGATTTTTCTTTAATGACATGTAAAAAAAAGCTCTCAAGATTATTGGCATAATCATAACACATCAAAATTAAAAGGCAGTTGAATCAACTTTACCTATTTGGCCTAGATCATTAGACTGCAAATTAATTTTTCCAGTACTGTGAGGCACATATCAGAGTTTTACAATTTCCTATTCACTAGCACGGATAATCTCCAGCAAGCTTCTGCTGAACACATGCTTATTCCAGAAGCTGCAGCAGTTAAATAACAAGCTAAGACAGCTGGGTTCAATTTAGGTTGCGGATTACTCATACACTCTAAATGATAACCACTGTTAGGCTGGTGAAAGCCAGAACTGCTGCTATTACTGGACCCAGTTGCTATGTCCAGCTTTTTTCTATTTAGAACCTTAAGGAAGTATTTCCAAAAGGCTACTGTTTTCCAGTGGGGTAAAAAAAAGAAAAGAACACAAAATTCAATCTCTAAACAATGACAATTCTTTATAAAAAAAAATTACTATCCTTAAGATCCCAGATTAGTATAAATTAAGGAGATTAAAAGCACAGAAATTTGACATTTTCAGTTTTTTGGAGAACAGTTTGCACACATTTTCCAAACTTTCTCTGCAACTGATTTGCCATCTTCTGTCTAAAATCTTTGTGTACGGGGGATTGACTTTGGGAAGAGACTATGGTTATAAATAATGGTATAATTTTTGTCTTATTTAGCTCACAAATGCATTCTAGTAGGAAATAGGAGGTTTACTTAAGGATGGGTATAGCACCTCAATCTATGTACTTTCATTCTCCAGCTGTCTCAATTTCAATGTCTCTCCAGTTTTTTTGGGTCAGAAATCTCAAGCAGTTATACACTGACTTGCACAAAGGCACTAGAAGATTCCCTGATGTATTTTCGGCAGGCTATTTGAGAAATCTTTATTCAAAGCAGAAGTCCTACAGTTTGAATTACAGAGTAGTCTGAGTTGGAAGGGACCCACAAGAATCATCAAGTTCAACTCTCAAGTGAACGGCCCACACAGGGAATTGAACCTGTGACCTTGGTGTTACTAGCACGAAGTTTTAGATATGATTCCATCTACTTTTTGCTACAAGCTAATTGTTTGTTGATTTCTGATTTTAGTGAGATTTTTTGGTTTTGTTTTTCCATCTGAATACAGTAAGCAAGACACCAGATCCTGCTGAAATAAAGACAGCTTATGGTAAAATGTGTTCACTCATTACTCATATTTGACTCCAAATATTTTTCACACATCTAACTTCACAAGACATCTTAATTTACGGAGAATTTATTTTGGTGGTGTAGGCCTCACTCTATCAAAGGTAACTCCTCAGAAACTTTTGACAAGGCTGAGAGGAAAAGTACCAATACTGTTGCAAGATTATCCAACTGCTTTATTGCAGTTTATTTATTTGTAGAAGATATTAACCAATTTTGGAGTGACTGACTAAAACTATTCCATGGCTAAACCAATAGTTCTGCACAAAAATGCAGCACCTGTGATGGCATGTTATGCCTCAAAGCCTAAGTGATGGCATTTTTTCCTCTATGGACAGAACCTTTTGTGACTTGAACTTCCTCTTTTAAGATCTTTCACATTCTCACCATTCACTCATCTTTTTTTTTTCTCATGCAGTCATGATAGTTACTCTTGAAATATCTCATCTGTAAATTTTATATCTACATGCTTGAACACTGATAAATTGTAATCAAAGCATCAATTAATAGTCCAATTAATATCTTAAGAATCAGAGAATCATGAGTCCATTCCTGACAAGTTAGAATGCCGCTTCAGTGCAACTGTGGCTTGCAAAGTATATTCAGAAATGGAAACAAATAATCTTTCCTGTATTTACTGGTTTCTGGCTCTGAGAATCAGTTGAATTACACCATGCTAGTGATTTTTTATCACAAGTTTTTATTTTTCTAGTTTAACTTCTAGTGGCATTTCCCTGGAATCACAATGTTTTTAACAGCATCTGCATAACAGAAG
Source organism: Corapipo altera (assembly GCF_003945725.1). NCBI lineage: Eukaryota > Metazoa > Chordata > Aves > Passeriformes > Pipridae > Corapipo > Corapipo altera. Next base: position 22,911,801 of record NW_020884875.1, on the reverse strand, counting down.
CTTTTCTACACAGCTATATTCTCTTTCATACAGAAAGTAGTATATTCGTGACACTCATTTCACACCACTGAAAGCTCACAGGTATGCCTTCAAAGGTAAGTAATCCACTTCCATTTAAATATTGTACTTTCCCAACACACACTAGTATTACAGCTATCTAAAGTTCATCTGTCAAAACATGATGAAAAGATCTTTTGAAACATTATTCATCATTTTATTTACTGCTCTATCATTGCTTATGACTGCAATGGAAACAATCCTGGGAGGAAGAAATGTTTGCTGTACAGTACTAATTTGCTGACTACTGGTTAACTCATTGTATTGCTTTAGCAGATTCTCAGATATTTTGGAACACTTAGGCTGTCCCCCCAAGTTCGTTAAAATGATCATCTCACTCCATGAGGATCAGCATGGCCAAGTCAGACATGGCAATGCACTTTCTGAGCCCTTTCCAACAACTAGTGATGTGAACCAAAGTTGCGTTCTCGCACCAACCCTATTCACAGTCTTCTTCAGCATGAAGACCCAAAGGGCCACTGCAGACTTCGAGGATCAGGACAGTATCTACATTCGATACCGTACTGATGGAAGCCTATTCAACCTAAAGCGACTGAAGGCCCACACCAAGACCTTAAACCATCTTGTCCGGGAGCTGCTTTATGCTGAGGACACCGCCCTTGTCGCCCACACAGAAGCAGCTCCTCAGCGTTTAACATCCTGCTTTGCAGACGCTGCTGAGCTCTTTGGGCTGGAAGTCAGCTTAAAGAAGACAGAAATTCTCTATCAACCTGCACCTCAGGAAGTCTTCCATCATCCCCATATCACCATTGGCCAATCAGAACTCAAATCTGTCCAGTAGTTTAATTACCTAGGTAGCCTCATGTCCTCGGACGGTAAGATAGATGGAGAGATAGACAACAGGTTAGCAAAGGCATACAGTGCCTTCAGAAAGTTTCATAAAAAGAGTTTGGCGAAATAAACACTTGAAGGAAAGCACAAAAATCAGTGTTTACAGAGCCATAGTGCTGTCTACTCTTTTATATGGATCTGAATCATGGGTCATCTACGCCACCACCTGCGACTCCTAGAACGTTTCCATCAACGTTGCCTCCGTACAATCCTAAACATCCACTGGTCAGATTATGTGACTAACACACCTGTTCTAGAACAAGCAGCAATCATGAGTATTGAGGCCATGTTGCTGGAACACAGCTGCGTTGGGCAGGACACGTCTCCAGGATGAAGGACCACTGCCTCCCTAAGATCTTGCTTTATGGTGAACTTGCCACTGGCTGCCACATGAGAGGAGCCCTGAAGAGAAGATACAAGGACTCCCTGAAACAACAGGGATTGAGGGGCCCAGAACTGGACACAGTACTCAAGGTGCAGCGTCACCAGTGTCAAAGACAGGGGAACGATCACAAGCCAGGATGCCACTGGTCTTCTTGGTCACCTGGGCACACTGCTGGCTCATGTTCAACCACCTGCCAAACAGCACCTCTCGGTCCTTTTCTGCTGGGCAGATTTCTAGCTACTCTTTCCCCAACCTGCAGTGCTGTCTGGGATTGTTGTGGCCAAAGTGCAGGACCCAGCACTTGGCCTTGTTGAACCTCATGCTGTTGGTCTCGACCCATTGATCCAGGCTGTCCAGAACCCTCTGCAGAGCCTTTCTACCCTCCAGTAGATTGACACTCCCACTAAACTTGGTGTCATCCTCTAATTTACTAAGGGTATACTCAATCCCCTGATCCACATCATCAGTAAAGACACTGAACCAGGACTGGGACCAACATTGATCCCTGGGGGACACCACTAGTGACTGGCTGCCAACTGGACGTAACACCATTCGCTACCACTCTCTGGGCCTGGCCATCCAGCCAGTTCTTAACCCAGGGGACAGTGCCCCTGTCCAAACTGTGAGCTGCCAGCTTTTCCAGGAATATGCTATGGGAGACTGTCAAGGCTTTGCTGAAGAGCAGGTAGGCTACACCCACAGCCTTCCCCTCATTGTCATTACAGTACTGCTATATCATAAAATGCTGTATTTGCAAGAAACATATTTCAGAAACAGTATTTTGTCAAAATGCGCCAGTTGGAGAAAAAAATATTTTGAAAAATATTTCTACATACAAGCTTCTTGCAGGAAAAATGTCTTCAACAGTATCCAAGCAGCATAATATCACTCAGTAAAAATCTTTCCATTCCTATTGTTCTCATTTTTTTAATTAAGAGCAAAAGTCTTCTAAGCAGGCTTTGACCACTTCAAGGAAATACTGAAGTTGCCTTAATAACAGTGCTTAATAAAGAAAATAAGACAGATGAACTACAGAAGGGATACAAAGTTCAAAAATAACTGCAGCACTATCCGATTTTAGTTCACTTTTATTGAACAGATCTTTTAAACGCCAAAAGGCAGAGCTCATAAAGCACACCAAAAAAAAAAGCTTAAAAATCCTGTCATGGTTAAATTTTAATGATGATCTTTAAGTCAATTATCCAAGAATTCAGGAGACTACTACTGAATAGCATGTCAGTTTATGGTAACAAAGATGTTCTTAAATATTTTGAAACTATAATAGAAATCACTAGTATTTAGTATTTAATCAAAAACAACTAGAAACATTTCAGGCAAAATCTGAGTCTCACCAAGGTACATGAAAGTTCAGAAATTGCAAAACACTTGACAATATAATATTTCATTATATAGTCTTTTCACTTTCCATGTATGCAGCCTTGTAAATAAAAAATAGTAATAATGGAAAAAAGGGCTTATTCTAAATGTCTTGGCTTCTTAAGAGTTGTCCTTAGCATCTTTTACACAAGACCATATGAAATGAATGAGTTGTTTCTCAACAAATAGATAAATATAGGCCATGACAGTAGTGGCACAGCCAGCCCAAGACCAACTGAGACCCCAGACTGTGTTTGTGGGACATTACGTAACCTACGGATAAGCCATATAGAGCTTATCATACCCTGTGACTAAAAACAGTCTTAACGTCCTATCAGACAAACCGAGAGAATAAAAGTAGCTTGCACTGCTTCGTGAGCTGACAACAAATCAGTTCAGGAGGGTAGGGGGCAAGGTTGCCCGACAAGGGCTCATAAGCCAGAATTTCTCTGATCAAGCAACCTCCTGCACATGATGTAATGCCCATGCCTCCCCAGACACTGCAATAGAAGTGTTATATAAGCACTGTAATACTCTTAAACCAACTGGAAAGGGCCAGACATGGAGTAAAGTGCATCTCCCTTGCCCCCCTCCTCCCTCAGCATTTATAACTGATGTAAATGAAATTTGTTAAGTGGAGGCCTGAAGACACTGTGCTGAAAGTCTCTAGGGAGTTCCCAGCTGCCTGGGTATGCAGCGTCATACTCCCCAGCAAGCAACCCCCCACCTCGAGCCATCTCACATCACACCAAACACAGGTAAAAGGGTGGTCACAGTGAGAGACACAAGAAATAAACTTTATACAGGCACAGACATTGCAGGCAACATAGGTGTGATCTTTAAAATTTTCCTAACAACACTGACATGTTGCTCAACACCCTAAAAACAGATCTACGCAAACATCTAATGTGGGTCTTTAAGAAATGAGTTTAGAAGAGTTTAGCATAGTTGTTTTAACTCCTAGCAGAAGAGAATGTGTTAATTAGTGCTACTCATACAGCCTCAACAGTACATTTGATTATTTGAAGATGAGGATGTTGACAAACTCTCTACAAAAAAAAAAAAATGTGTTCTAAGTACAGCTCATCAGGAATTGAACAACTTGTGCCTCTTAGAAAAACAGTTGCAATGTTTTTCTGCTGGCATAATCCCAGGGTTTACCCTTGTTTGAGCCAGCCACCATTAAAAAGAGTACAACTTTTTTTGAAGGGATGAACAAAATGATTCAGCTCTGATCCAATAAAGATGGCTCCTTCCTATCCCCTATCTCTGCATCATGTAAACCATATAACCCCAGACAGGGAGCCTCCAGATCCAAGATTAACCTGAACCATCTCCCACCTTTAGTCATGGATGTTCCTCATTTAGTCACCCAACTGTCAGCCACAACAGTAATCACCATTTAAGCAGGAGCCAGAGCCAAGGGCTCTGGCTGAGACTGTAATAAGTCTCTCTCTGTTTATATCCACACAGAATTAATTGACCAATTTACACAGAAAAAGTGATATTTTCATTTTAAGACATAGTCTTGCATGTGAAGTTCATTCATTTATAGCCAGAAATACAAAGAGAGGCAAAATATTGCAGAGATCTTCTTTTACTTCAGTGAATCATTGCAGGAAACCACTTTATCTGATTGCAAATTCCCAAGTGCTTCTGCTTCCAAGCTACCAATAGTGACGTGGTGAAGGAATAGCAAGCATAAGGAACTGTAGCTGTTTTTTCTGTACCCTAAAAATGCCATGTCCAAACAGCAAAGTGTTACTAATTTTTTATGCCAGAGGGTGAGGTTTAAATGGAAAATAAATATTGAACAACACACACTGACCATGTCACTGTTCTCTTCAGGGAGTCTCAATTCATATCACTGTTCAAAGCTCTAGCCACTCTTGTAGTCAGCACCGAAAACACACCAAATATTAGGACACATTTTTTGATGTAATAAAATGCCAGTTAAATAAATTTGTCCCTAAGACATTTTCAGGCTACCAGTGAATATTGAGTTCCTCTCACTGTTTGTCTGTGCCACCACACTCTCAAGTTACAACAGAGACAGACCAGACTATGAGAAGTCTGGGGAAGTTGGTAACAAAATAAAAACTTCTTCATTTCCAAGTAGCCCACACTCAGTTCAAGATTGATCTCCATGTCGTGGAAGACAACTTCAACTTTCCCCACCACTTTCAATTATAGAAGGGATCCAGCCCTATATGACCGAAACAAAGTCTTTTCCATGTCCTGGCTTTGTGACAAGGAACAAGTCAGATTATTTTTTACGAGTGTACTGAAATGTCAGCAGACATACTGTTGGCATGTTGAACAAAGACTTTATGGACTGAGAGCCCAAAGTCTTTTAGAATCATACCCCAAGCTTAACTCCGAATTATCCTAATATACCATACATGATCACGTTAAACTGAATGAAAAAGTTTCTAAAGGTCATCTACAAAAACCTGTTCGGTACCTTGCACAGTGTGTATGAGTGTGGGATTACCACAAGAGAGAAATTGTCACTGTGTTTCCTAGTACATCATCACATTAGCAGTCTAAAATTCATCTCAACAGCATAACACTCCTCTTTATGAATTTGCTGTAGCCCTAATGACAACTTATCTCTCTCTAAGAGATTTATCAGGAACTACAATGACAGGGACACCCTTACCACTGAGATCACCCAACCTGCCTTGTCAACTTTCAGCAAAGAAATCTTGGGATATGTGTCCAATGAATCACTGCTTCCAGTTCATTGCTAAGTCAGCTGCCACAAGGTGGCAAGGCAGAGAAAAGACTGTTGTGAACTCTTCAATTCCCTTTGAACTATGGGGAACAGTCTGCACTGATAACTAAGTGCAGAGGGATGGTACATATAGAGAGAGATATAGCCTCTTCCCTTTTCTGTTACATCAGAGTTGCACCTTCCCACTGAGAGACAATGCTCAAAGCTAAACCATACTGGTGTTGGTGGAACTCTGTCAGGCCTTTGGTCTAGCTAAGACAATGCTATTCTCAGATTTCACAATTTCCTCTGGTTGACTCCCACATAAGAAAAAAAAAAAGAGGATCAATAATTAAGTAATTTTCTGCTTCATTTTTTGTTCCCTTTTAGTCTGCAAAAGTAAAAACTAGTAAAAATTAAACCCAACTTGGCTGAAGCTCTGGATTTTTCCACTGAAACAAGTGCTTGTCATCATTGGAAATACAGATAACCTTGTTCATCTAGTAGGCAACTGATGGTGCTACTTTTAAAATATAAGTATTTTTAGTGAAAAAAAAAGGAAAATAAAATTTGTCTTTTGTCTGCTGCTTAAAATGGTGAATATTTTCCATTAGTTCAACAGTAAAAAGCTAAGTCCTTGATTAGGTGTTAAAATAAGTTCTGTGTACTTGTTCTTGAGAAATTTGTATGATTCCATCAAAAATGAAAATAAGCTCTAGAGAAGGTAGTATAAAGAGACTGAAGGACCAAACAGTGAATGCCACATTGATAGAAGGAATTCAAGTTCCTAACAAATTTCATTGGACTTCATCACCATGGTAAGAATTAATCTTAAATGACAATACTATTAACACGACAAACTTATTTCTACCAGATTACTATAACAAATTTTTAGAGAAAAGCAGATGTTTCACGGATAATTCTGTCAATACTCAGTATTTTTCTGTATGCTTCTGTCTTAGTACACCACCAAATCAGATACATGAACAGTATCCCATTTGTCTTTCACCAGTCTATTGCAACATTATTATGCCAAGATGGACTTCTCAAAAAGTCTGACTTTCTTCTCTTAGTACATGTTGTTGATTCCTGAAAATTTTTCATTGCCTCCTCAAGACTAGTATCATGAGAGTTCAAAGGAGAGATGGAACACAGATATACAAAACAACGTTTCCTTCAGTATCCCTCTTGTAGTGGACATTTAAAATATATTTGAATGGAAAAGAGATGTAAAGTAAATAGTGTACTGCTGGAAGAAAGATAACAGTAGACTACAGTCAAGCTTCTCCACAAAGAGCTTTTCCTTGGGCTGAAATACAGAAAAACAAGAGCTGAGAGTAGGTGAAGCTTCTTTAAAGGAGAGGTCGCAAAGGAGCAATACACACTGGGACACCAGCGCATAGCACGCTCTATTCTGGAAACCACAGATTTGACTGAAGTGCCAAAACAGGCATCACTATTCCAATGTCAGTAATCTCTGTGCAAGCAAGCACAAAGGAAAGAACAGTGGAAGGTTCAATTTTCAAATCAGCAGTGTTCTGGGGAAGCCTAGGAGAAATGCAACCTTGTAACATCCCACAGACAGGGACCATTACCACAACAAAAATTTCAGGTCAGTACTAGCTTTTCAGCCGAATATCCCTTGCTATGATTCTTGAATTGCCAAAGCTCAAAATAAAAGCTCAAACTTTTATAGTCTTGTCCATAAAGCCAACAAATCAGTATACTTGAATTTTACTGTCTCATTTGAAAACTCCCATGATAAATGCAGTAACCTTTTTAGTTCTCCTCTACCTTTGGACCGCAATAAATTAGAATTTATTTAATCCTTAGTTCACTAATAATTCCTCTACTTGGCACAGCAATTACCTAAATCTCAACTAAGCACACTGAGATCTGGGTACTTTTAATGTGACTGAAATGTCAATCAGACTTTTCTGCATTCAGTCAAATTACAAAGTTATTATTTTATTGATGCTGTTGAACTTCCAAAATACCCTGCAAATTATTTCCTTTTCTGTTTAAATCAGATATGCTATTCTTACAAAACACAGTTAGTTTGATTCTTCCATTCAGATCTACTTTCTTCAGATTTCCTCTGTAGGCCTTCACATAGTGGAGCCTTGAACAGTGAATAACCCCTTTGACAGTGCTTGATTCTGCAGGGTACTCAAATGTAGTTTAAAAACAATTTACCAAATTAAGTTGAATTTGTGCTTGCTGCAGGTTGCTGTGGTAAACACTGTGGCTTAGCTGCTCTGTCTCGGAGCCCGAGACGTGTCAGAACTTTAGCCATCACCATGTCATAAAGGTACTCTAATTGCACAAAAACAAGACTGGAAGACTGATTGTCGCTGGTGTAATTTGGACTGTACAGTCAAAAGTATTTGTCTATTACCACGCACTACTCATTTCTTAACTAATTGTTTACCACTATTTCCTGAAGTTACTTGTATGAACAGGAAGGGGACTACTATGGTGTGTCAGCAGTTCCTATACTGACTGCATTCCCATCTGGAAATGCATCAGCATTTTTCCTCCCTCAAACCACCTCTAAAATAACCTATTTTTTAATCCCAGCATTTGTGTTTTGAATGTTTATGTTGCTCTTTAAAACAGCTTAGAATGGGAACATAAATTTTGAAGAGGTCTTTTTTCTGTTCCTAGGAAAAAGCCATTATTTATATGAAAGGACTTACTCAATATCCCTTTTTAAGGATAATTAAATCCCCAGTTCTCATATTTGGACAACTAGAGAGCTTCCAGATAAAGCAACTTACTGTAGCCTGGTCTTCCCCCCAAGCAAGCCATTTTTGCTTCAGGCTCTTTGGCCAGCAAGGCCTTTGACACCGTCTCCCACAGCATTCTCCTGGAAAAGCTGGCAGCCCACGGCTTGGACAGGGGCACTCTGTGCTGGGTTAGGAACTGGCTGGAGAGCTGGGCCCAGAGAGTGGTGGTGAACGGTGCTGCATCCAGTTGGCAGCCAGTCACTAGTGGTGTCCTCCAGGGATCAGTGTTGGGCCCAGTCCTGTTTAATATCTTTATCGATGATTTAGATGAGGGGATTGAGTCCATCATCAGCAAATCTGCAGATGACACTAAGCTGGGGGGAGTGTCAATCAGCTGGAAGGCAGGAGGGCTCTGCAGAGGAACCTGGACAGGCTGGAGAGTTGGACTGATTCCAATGGGATGAGGTTCAACAAGGCCAAGTGCCGGGTCCTGCACTTTGGCCACAACAACCCCCTGCAGTGCTACAGGCTGGGGACAGAGTGGTTGGAGAGCAGCCAGACAGAGAGGGACCTGGGAGTTTGGATTGACAGGAAGCTGAACATGAGCCAGCAGTGTGCCCAGGTGGCCAAGAAGGCCAGTGGCATCCTGGCCTGGATCAGGAGCAGTGTGGCCAGCAGGTCCAAGGAAGTGATTCTTCCCCTCTGCTCAGCGCTGGTGAGGCCACACCTCAAGTACTGTGTCCAGTTCTGGGCCCCTCAGTTCAGGAAGGATATTGAGGTGCTGGAGTGGGTCCAGAGAAGAGCAACAAGGCTGGTGAAGGGACTGGAGCACAAGTCCTATGGGGAGAGGCTGAGGGAGCTGGGGTTGTTCAGCCTGGAGAAGAGGAGGCTCAGGGAAGACCTCATCACTCTCTACAACTACCTGAAAGGAGGTTGCAACCAGGTGGGGGTTGATCTCTTTTCCCAGGGAACTATCAGCAAGACAAGAGGGCATGGTCTTAAGCTGTGCCAGGGGAGGTTTAGGTTAGATATTAGAAAGAATTTCTTCACAGAGAGGGTGGTCAGACATTGGAATGGGCTGCTCAGGGAAGTAGTGGATTCTCCATCCCTGGAGATTTTTAAAAAGAGACTGGATGTGGCACTTAGTGCCATGGTCTAGTAACCTCAGCGATAGTGGATCAAGGGTTGGACTTGATGATCTCGAAGGTCCCTTCCAACCCAGCTGATTCTATGATTTTATGATTCTATGAATAACACTATATGACCAAGCTTCTGTTCTTTTTCACACCCTCCACTTCTGGCAGATCTACACTGCATATTTGCCCTAACACAGCTAAGTGTTGGTTGGGAACTGACTTGACTTCTGACCTCCAGACCTCTGGCAAAAGAAGACATTTGCTTCTTTTGTAGCAAAGCCGTTTTTTCTTCTACAGTTTGTTTTACTTGTAAGGGCTTTATAGTGGCTTTAATCCCAAGGGTATTGTTAATACAGCAATCACAGTTATTTATCACAGCCATATACTAATATTGCCATATCAGTACAGTGATCTTTGTTTTGCCAGAGCCTCCCTTTCCCTCTGGCACTGAACAACACCCTGTAGGCCGAGTATCTGCAGCTGACTGCCTCTACTCAGTGCAGAAAAACCAAGTTACAGCACTGCTGTTTTTATAAAACTACTTCATTGGGGTCAAGATATCACCCAGCACAGATGAGTCATCTCTGCAGTTTTAGACATAGGAAAACAATTCACAGAGTAGAACTAGAGGAGGTGAGATTTAAAGGAAACTTTACAGAGGACTCAAGAATAATTTACTTAACAGTCTTAGGGACTGGTTAACTAAGTTTCATGCTCTGTTGTGAATATAAATAGTTAAAAACATATTACGTAATGGAGAGGATGTGATGTGTAGTACTTAAGTAAAGCACTCATTACCAATGATTTTGACATTGTCTCTCACAGTACCCTTCTGGACAAATGTCCAGCATGCAACTAGGAAAGTCTATAACCTGTTGAATGAGAAATTGACAGATGGGTCCAGTTTATAGTAAATGGGGTTACAATCAGGCTGGCAGACAGTCACCCTAGGGGTTCCTCTGGGCTCAATTTTAGGGCAAGTGCTCCTTAGTGTTTTTATAAATTATATGGACACAGAAATCAAAGGTAGATTAAAAGAAGTTTGCTAATATTACTAAAACAGGAGGAGCTGTGGACTCTCTAAAAGGTAGAAAGGCCTTATGGAGAGATGTGAATAAACTAGAAAATTGGGCAATTACCAATCATTCGAACTTTAACAAGAGCAAGTGCTGGATTCTCTACCTGGAATGGGGTAATCCTGGTTATTCATACAAGCTGGGAGAGAAGAGCCTCGAAATCAGCCCCATGGAAAGATATGAGGGTTGATTGCAAGTTGAATCTGAGTCAGCAGTGCCCTGGCAGCCAGGAGCGCCAACCATGTCCTGGGGGGCATCAGGCAAAGCATCACCAGTTGGTCCCACTCTGCTCTGCATTGGTGAGGCCTCACCTCCTGTGTGCAGTTTTGGGCAGCTCAGTACAAGCAGGACATCAGGCCGTAAGAGTGTGGTCATAGGAGGTGGTGAAAGGTCTTGAAGGCAAGACTTACAAGGAGCAGCTGAGGTCACTTGCTAGGAAGGTCATTATCTCAATGCCAACAATGGAAAGAAAAGGCTGTATACTAAGTCTACGGAGGAATTTATTGATTTTGAAACATCTAGGGTTTTATTACTTTGAAACATTGCAATTTTATTTATTGTTTTCCTAAAAGCTCCAGATCATTGAGGCAAATGATTTACTTGAAAATGTTTATTTAATGGACTTTTAAAGTAAACATTGGCCCCTGCACTTGTTGAAAGGTTTAGAATCATGAACACCCAAAATTTCAAATCAAGAACAATACAAAACCAGTTCAGATTTTTTTAACTCATGCTTTTAATTCAGCCTCTCAGTATAATAATGGCCGACCTCATGACTTTTAAATGTTCACAGCTGATTATGCTATATATCAAAATAGCACTGCTTGTCTCATTAAACTACCATAATTTGCAACTTGGATATGCAACATAAAATACTAATCATCACTTCAGAAGCCACTTTCATCCCTTGATTTGTAGTAGGGTAATGCTCAGGTTAAGTTTGCTACAAAAAGCTTGCTGGTATCTTTTCTCCTAGTATCCACATTCAACCCTTTATTTTCACACATATACAAGGGAAGTACCATTTCCAGATACTTTGCACTGGTCAAACGGTACCGATAGATTCTCTGGCCAACCACTTCATTGCTCAAAGAGGAACTTCAGATTACCAAAGGCAGGATGTCTACGTCTAAGTATTTCCTACAGTGACACATGAAAAAACCGGACATATACACAAAAGCACATATTTCCTTTGTCTAAGTATAACATGTACATCCCTTATGGCTGGGAGTGCTTGATACATAATCATATACAGGTCTGTGAATAGGGATGCACCACAGTAATTTCATTGCTAGTTCCACAAGGACAAGTAAAGTAGAACATGAAATGAAAAAGGCTTTGACGTCTATGGGGAGACTCTAATTGGATTCAAGAATTTTAAATTCATCTCCAAATGCAGAGAAGCAGAGACTGACTCACAGATCTTTCTGTAGAGCATGAGGAGGTGAAATTAGCAGGAAAAGTGCAGGTTATGTAGGCAGAAGAACTGCTATAAAAACAAATACATTTGTAGTGTAAAAAAAGGCAAGTACAAGTAATGTATTTATATGGCTCCTGAGAGCTTCACAGTTCCTGAGAGAGGACAAGGACCAAAAGAGAGGAAGAGTAATTGCCACATACACATCACCTCAAAAGTAGACAACTGCCAAGACATCTGATAACAGGCAAAGCTGGGTTAGTTTCAGTGGGACAGCTACTTTTCATGACGTGACTCAAGCAATCGAGCTATAAAACTGTGCATACCAAGTTAGTATATTTATATATTCGGTACGAAGGAAATGTATGGGGATTTGTATAAAGGATGTGTTTGTCACAGTCTGGTTTTGTTCTCACAGCAGCAAGGACACTAGCAGAGGGCTGGGTGTATATGTAGGATGCCACTGGGATACTCCTATCTTTACATTTATTTGCAGCATGAGCTATAGCAGTCTGAGGGGAAAGCAACAAGTAAGCTGCAATGCAAACGAAGAATTGAAAGGCAATTAAATTTATGCAATGTGGTTCTGATGAAGTGCATTGCTTTACTAGAAGTACCTAGAAATATAAGTCCCCAAAGGCCAGGAGGCATCATGCTCTCAATTCTTCAGTGATGCAGAGTACAGGGAGTTCTCATACTCACTTAAGATGTTAAAGTTCCTAATATTAGCTTTGCCTACTGAGTGTAGATTAAAGCCATCAGATTTTTCATTCCCACTGATTACCTGATCAACAGCAAAACTTCAGCTGTCAGGTCTATCTCATTTGAAAAGTGTAGTTTTAAAACAGTGTGTGTCAAATCACTGACAAGAGACAACTATGGCAGCTCACAAGCACTGCACACTTGGGCAAATTAGCAAATCAGGAATTATACAGCATGCCTTGGCAGCAAGACCAGCGTAAGGCAAGATCATATGCTACTCTAATCATTGGGTTCTGGTTGCATGAGGACAATGGCTCCTATCAGCAAAAACCAAAGAGATATGTAACAGCAATAAACAACAAGATAAACAGATATTTGCCCTCAGGGCTGAGTCAACAATAGCAATCCTCTTTGGCATACCAAGAGATCATGAATTCAGTTTCCTCAGGAGTTTGCAGCTGTTTTTCCAGTGTCACAGCTTTGTCATATTGTTGAAACAAAAGTGATGCAAAGCAGGGAGAGGAATTCCCAGCAGAGCTTGCACTGACAGTGGAGGTCCTTTAGTTATGACAATTATACACTGCCTAGTTTATGGCTGGGTGCATAGAAAAAGAGTGGTTAAGGATCCTTTACTTCTTAGGCCAACTATGGCAGATATAAAAGCTCACAATGGAGCATAGAAGTAGTTCCTCACCAGACTCCTATGTCTGCATGATCCAAACCTAGGAGATGTGACCAATCAGTGCTGTACTATGGTACTGAGTATCTCAGATCTGCTGAAGATGACACTCCTCGATGGCAAGACAGCAGTGTTACCAAGAGCACCAGTGAGTTTTTCAGGAGTTACATCCTGGTCTCTTGGTAGGTCATGTTTCTGTAACGCTCCCCATGCAGGTCTGTGCCTCAGAGCATACAATCTAGTTCTTTAAAACATGATGAAGGTAAAGAAACCTGCTTTGCCACATCTGTTCACTACTACACTATTTCTTAAAATACAGTCCTCTTGATCCATAAATCTACATGACTTCTTTTCTCTGTGGATGATGCTACTTTCCTTCTTGTATCTACCTACACCCTTGCTTGCAAAGTGAGTTAGTAGGAGCCAAGCAATTTACTAAATTTAAAACTCAAGTCGGCCCATCAGCTGAACATATAGCTTTTCACAGCTGTGTGAAAACAAAATTTTAAATATTCACATGGCATAGAAAAGCCCTCCTGGACCAGAAGGACTGCTTCCTGCAGTTTTCACAACCCTTTTGCACTGTGTGACTTTCCAGTATAGACACTGAATCAGAAGTTCAGGTCAGCTGCTGCATCACTATCGGAAAGCAAGCAAGAGGGAGGGGCACAGACATGCACTGTCAAATACATGGCACACATTTTAAACTAGAACAGCTCTCAAGGGAGGTAAACTTTAAGGAAACAAAATAATTCAGAGGAATTATTGACAGGTCTTTGCAATGTCCATCATCTGTCTGATGCTATGTGTTGTTACCCCCTCAAAACTCTTAAGTTTTACAAACATATAGTTAACAAAACACTAGGTTTTGCCCTTGATAGAACTGAAAATTTAAACCATAAAGCCAAGGCAATTCAGTAAAGAAGAAAAAAGGAGTCAGTACTACTATTTTTAAATGTCTGGATTCTGTAACGTCTCCTTAATGTTTTGGATTATATGTTACTAAAATACTATTAAAAAAAAAACCAAACAAAAAGCAAACAACAAAAAACTCTGTTAAAAATTACTCCTGAACACTTAAGACAAAATAAATGACCAAAATACCCCAAAACAGCAGCATTTAGTCTGCAGAATGTTTTCTTGCTGCTGAACAAAGGCATATAGCACATACATTAGTGAATATCTCCTATTAACCACCAGGTCATCTCCACCGTACATTTGCCTGAAGTCTCCATAGAAGGAAAATACCAGCAAAATTTTTGTAAATGTTGGTTATGCATCATAATTTAGAGCAGTTTTTAATAACAGGACTCTTGCCATTTAAAAATAAATAAGGTATTAGCACAAAACCCAACATTTCCAGCCTGCAAATCAAACATGTTATTTCAGCAGAGCCAAGAAGACACAATCATACTCACAATGAATGAATTCCTTAAGTCTTAGCTCCTTGGTCACATTGAGATGGTGCAGAGGAAACAAGCCCACAAATCCCACCATAAATTCCTCAGATGTCAAAGGCTGGCATGGAACAAGAGCCAAAAGTCACGTTTTCTGCTCTCCTGGTCACTTTGCAGCAGAAACGTGAGAAGAGAAATGGGTGCAGAAGAGCGCACTGCAGACCTTTTCCTCCTAGCACAGGCTTGGGAAGGTTGCGGCAGAAAACAAAAATTGCTGTAAATATGCTTTATTTTCTCTCTCTCTTCCTCCCCCCCCTTTCACTCCCTGGGATATTTTGTTTGAGACTTAGGTTTATTTGTGACAGGATAGGAGAGACTTCCTATATGTTTCCCTCAACACCTCCCCATAGCTTAGCACTGGGCAGCTAGAAATGGCTACTTTCTTCTTAAATGTATAGAAACTAACCTCCAAGGCAAGCCCATGCAAGCAAAATCAGGGCAACAGCATTTCAAAGCATTTTCAGCTCTCACCCGGGAATACTAGGAAGAAAGTTGGCAGTAGCTCATCAATGCTTCTTAATTGATGAGCTGCTAAGCTTCAACATTTCACATCTTAAATCTATAACCACAAGCTCAGTCACTCTCAAAGACAACAGTGGACACTTTGAGCCAGGAGAGGGACACCCCACACACTTGATGACTTCTGACAGTGATACAGACACGGTGTGCTGTCCTACCATGATGCAGCATGATGCTGTATTATAGAAAAAAAAATCATAATATTCCTTATATGCTCTTCTGTTAAGTTCTCAGTGTAGTGCTAATAAAATTACTAATACACAGCAGGCAAATTCAACATCTGGACACACTCTTCCCTCTTGCTGGCTCCCTGCTACCTGTTCCATCACATGATCTCAGAAGCCCTAAGTTTCAAGCTCTGAGTCCTCTGGTTCAGCCATCCATAGGGATGTTGCTTGTACTCCTGATTTGACCTTCATTCTTTAACAAAAAGTTCATTTGACATCGATGGCTTCTTCCCCAGCTGCTTAATTTAGCTTCCCAATTTTTATTTTATTACAAGACAATTAATACAGCATTTAAAGGAAATAAAATTTTCCATAACAATAGTTTACAAAGGTTTTAAAGAAATATCAGGAGAAAATCAGAAAAAAAAGTCTGCAGCAGGGAATCTGTTTGTAGGTCAAAAATTTTCCCTGGACACACATGTAGTTAATGTGCAAACACAAATGAGAAAAATATGGAACTAGAATAGGATGTTTTATTGCAGCTTCATTAAATATTCAAATCTCTTTTGCTCCTATGTGCTGTGTAAGAAGAGAGAGAAAGTCTTTCACAAGCGACAAGATAAAACAGTACCATATCTGTGTGTCTCTAGGGAAACTTTCAAATATGCTCAAGAAGACTGCCTTCATGTTATAAAAATCCGCAGAAATCCAATATAGCTGATTTTAATGTATGTTTTGGGAAGTGGTCTTGAGATGAGAGGAGTAAATCAGCAATTACCATACCAGAACCCAAATTACAGCAACAGAAATGAGGGTAAGGCCAGCCCTTGGGCATCACTGAATTTACTCCTATAGCCTGGTAGATATTTTCAAATTGAATTCCATCCACATTCCAATTTGTTTCTACCTCAGGTAATTAATAGATTCTGCAGTGGAACCAGTAGGCCCCACTCAGAAATTCAACCCAAGCATGCTTGGCTGCTTTCTTGTCCAGTACGTTTAGGTTGTAAATCAAGAAACAAGACAGTCAAAACTCCATCTCCTGAAGTTGAGGCTTTTGAGACCTCAAGCGCCACAACCACACATATGTCCAGTGATTTACATTCTTCCGACGAAGAAGAATATATACATAATTTACGATATGCACTGAGCAGCAGAGAGCAGAAGAGTAGCTCCTTTTGTACAGATGTACTGAAACTCTTGTCTAAGTATGCAGTAATGCTTTCTCACATTAAAGTAACAGGGTCTCCCACCTCCCTCAGAGTTATAGAGAAGCAAGACAAACTTGGACAATCTTGACTTTTGTCTCGAAAGGCCATACATCTGTATAGCCAGTAAGTGTTACTGCATTCTGTCTTTGCAGCCTGACTATGTACTTTCAGTCACTCACAGCACCCTAGGCACCAGCACAGACGTCACAGCACTACAGGGAGCCCCAGGAATAAGCTAACTCAGAGTTCAGCTTCTGCCTGGGAGAGTTTTGAGCTTCACTTGACTGTTTGAATGAGTCATCAATTTGAAGCAGGGACTTTGCTGATCAAAATCTAGCAGAACTTTGGCAGTCAGCACTGGGGAGACTTTCCACGCGCAAAACATAAAGTTTTGGGAACACTGTCATCTTTTCTCTTGGACTGGAACAATACACAGTATCACTGTTTCCAGATCAGGAACTGAAGATCCTTGAAATAGGTTAATGAAGCAGGAAATACCAAGTGCTAGCTTCATTCAGTAACATCTGCCATTCCTTCTGCCTCTAGTCAGTCATCCATACATACAGCAGAGAATTTACCTCTGCTCAGTTTTCAGGAATTCCTGTTGTGGACCTCCACAGTCTTTCATCCTCACCTATCTTCCTTTTTGGTATATTACTCCAGCAGAATACCCTCCAGAGGCTGTAGAGCTTTGGTGTCTTATTTCAAGTGTTACAGGTTTTTTGGTTCCTAAAAATGTTAGCATATTGTTGAACATTCTTTATGCCTCAGTTTTGTTTTAAAAGTTCTTAATTCTTTTCATAACAGTGGAAAACAAAATCAAATTCCATTTATTCCTGGCCAGTGTAAGAAATGGCATGAAACAATCAACAGAATACTCAATTAGGACCTCCCTCCAAGTACTGAAACCTCCTTTCACTTCAACTGAAGCAAGACTCAGTTCTAACTAACTGTGCTTGTATGACAAAGGTAGGATTCCCAAAGAAATACAAATCCACCTGGTGAATTAGTTGAGAAAAACACACTAACTGGTCATCTCTAACGCCTTAACCAATTCTGTGCACTTTCTTGCAATGGAAGGATATGCCTTAAGTGTGATGTCCTCAAATCCCTTTCCAAACAAAATCAATTAAGTTGAAAAGCTGTTCTACTCGCAGAAAGAAACCCATCCATTGCAGAATTATAACTGTAAAATTGCAGCACTTCAAATTCAGCCAATAGATTAACTTTCCAAGACAGATAAGTGACTCATCGGGAAAGGCAAACGCTATTTTTGACATTTATACTTTATGAATTATTAACTGGTTTGCTGCATCTAGACTGATTTTGCATGAACGGGAATTTCTGCCACATACCTTGAAGCTGAAAAGTGTACAAACTGGAACAGAACTCAGCAAAACTATCTAATTGGCTAGTGCTGCTTTAAAGAGCAAGTCCTGTCAGTATACTTAAAGTCATAAAGATGAAATCAACACTAATTTGCAGGAAAATTTTCTTTCTGGAGAAAAAAATACAGCTTTCATCTTGTTTGGAACATGTTATGCTATCCTATTTCATTGTGGTTGCACTCTTCCCCCCAGAAGCAGAACAAAAGTGATGACTAGCGCTTAAGAACACTTTAAACTGGAAAATAAATTGTGTCCTCATTTTTTTGCTCAATACTCACCAAATTTCTTAACACAAATATGAAAAAGAAGGCCTACATCAAAATGCTTAGATAAACTGTTCACATTTAAAGACCTTTTGCAGCCAACAGAAACTGGAATTTAGGTAATGGAAAAGAATAACATTTGATATATAAAACCACAAATTACTAAAAAAAGGAACTGAAATTCCCAAAACTATGAAGAAGGCAGAGGTAGATGTAAATATTTTAACAGTGTGAAGTGTTCTGCTGCCATCAAAATAGAGGGGGGAAAAGGGGGGCAAAGACAACATTTTTCTCTATTTTAGAACTTCTGCTTATGAAGGATTCAGTATAGTATCCCCTTTTCACAGCCCAATGAAAATTACATCAGCGCTGATAAGGATCCCAGCTAGTGGCACCTACCTGTTCTGAAACACATGTGCATTCAATTCACCAGCCCTCCCCCAGTGACAGGCCGATTAGCTGAACCAGTGGCTGAATTTCTCGTTCTTTCAGGAGGCCCTCTGGCATTACATGAAACAGCCTTTGGAGGCTGCCACTAGCAAGGTTATACTGCTGCTGCCTCAGCAGCACCTTTGCTGGGATCAAATAATACTTCTTTTTGGCAATAGGCAAAGAAAGTAAGAGCAAACTGCTGCCCCTTGGTGTGAACCATGAGATGCTGCAACAACTACTTCACTACAATTTCAGTCTACAAAATAGAAAATTTTTTTTCAAAGCTCTTTAGTTATAAAGATATGGCTTCCATCACATTCATGAGAGCATCATCACTACTACATCAAGTACAACTACATATCCATGAATCACTCTGTTCAGCTCCACCACAGTGGTTTCCATCTACAGTAAACTTCAAACAACCACTTATGATTTTTAATTTTCTGCCATGCAGGTCTGTAGAGCCTCCATGAAGTGAAAGCTTGTGAAAAATGTTAGCACAGTAAATATGAATTTCCCTCTTTTTTTTTCTCTGCTTTGAGAGAAACAAAAACAACTCTTAGCACTTCTATGATGGACTGGATGGATTCCTGTGACATGTGCTATAACCTCAGATTATAAAAAAGCTACTATTTTGCCTCTAAGATTAAGTATAGGATTAGGTAAGAACCAAAGGCTAGGTAATTCTGCCATAGCAAACATTATCACAATAATACCATGCTGTAGCTTGGTTTTCTTTCATCTAAAGATATTATATATTTATTATCATAAATATCATATACTTAAGAAAGGATCAGCAGCACCACTGTCCATCAAGGGCCACTACATGAGAAGAAATTAAGAACGAGAGTCACAGAAATTTCTGGAAAGAAGCAAAAGGGAGAGTTTTTTGTTCTAGGAGAAAAGGTTGTATGGAGGATATTTTGGCTGCCCTTGAGCATACCACAGACTTTCACTGAGAAGAGGGCCATGAGCCTGCTTCATCAGGGCATTTCCCACTAAATGCTGTCCATACAGTTTCTCTTCAGATGTATTCACAGAGTGGTAACAGCTCCTTATGGCCTGCAAAGCAGATTTTCAACTCCTCCCCTCCTTTTGAGCTTATAAAAGTCAAAGATTTCACTGGCACTCTACTAGGTCATGACAATGGTCAAGATTCTTGACCCTCCACCCTTCACAAGAAATGTGTAAGATCAACCCAGCATCACCCTCAATTTTCAATTGACAGCTACATAAAACTACAGAATCTCCTGCGCAGTAACGTCTGCAAAATCTGTTTTGATTAAACCTGCTTATGCTGCTTCAGCACTTTTCTGAAGCATGCTATCAATCAGTATGCCAGTCACGAGGGCACATTTAAAAATTAAAGACACTGTTTTGCATGAATGACCAAGAGCAGCCAGTTCTTCCTTGCTGTGTAACACTTCCAGTTAAAATGGAAGTCAAGATTTGAAACAAAAATCTGATGCAGGCTGTGTTTTGAGCACAGCATCCGCAGGTATTCTTTGATTCCAGAGATTGCTGGGAGAAAATTTACAGATGTGTGTCATTCAGGGCTCCAGCTTTTATATACTCATACTTACATAAAAACATAAAGTGCATACATCAAGTAGAAAGATACTATGATTACAGATGCTTGAGAAATCCTCACCAAAAAAAAAAAAAACCCAAACCTTTTTTGCACACAAAGAAGCAGTTCCTTCAATCAGATTCAGAAACAGGGTTTTTAACTGAAGCAAACTGTTTAAGCCATCAACAACTCAGAAAGATTACAAAGTATCCAACTAAAGGGTAATTTAGATTAAAGTCAATTTTTCATCCTTTCAATTATGTAACATCAATAAAAGGACACATGGGAATTATGCCAAATGTGAACAACGTATCTGGCAATCAAGTTAGAGCGTACAAACCGAAGGAATTTCCCTACCTGCTGTGGAAATAACTCCCTCCACAGCTAAGTGAATATTTTTCCCCAAAATAGTCTTTATTTCCAGATCAAAAATTTGCTCCCTTTCCTTGACCTCAAAAAGTACCACTTTGTACTGAGAGACACCAACAGACTGTCCTGGTGCATGCCTCTTAAAGAGAAGTTTCTAGCAGCCTGTTGGGGCACTATCCTCAGAGCCACACCGGCCTGCAAATGACTCTCCTTCCTCCTTCCTCAGCTTGCTCACAAGTTTTCACACCACATGAGAAGGCAGTTCATTAAGTTCGACATAGCAATACAAAGTGCAGCATTCCCACTAGGAAAAACACATATTGTCCAACTTCCCAGACCAACTCCCATATCTACCTACAAAAACAGAAACTGACCATAATTTGGTGGATGAGGCTGAGAGGAAACATGGGAAGGAGATAAGCAGACCTATGTGAGTCTAGCTTCAATCACAGTCAGTTGGAAAAGACAGGTGATGCCCTATCACTGGAAAAGCCTAGCCTGCACACACACACAGATCCCACTCAACACTGTGGGACAGTCAGGAATATACTTTGAATACAAGGTTGCCAGGGATTTAGGAAAATATTGATAACATGGAACAGTAACAATTGGTTAGTTGCAGTTTAAGAGTCTAGCAAGTGTATAAATCACTTCATATGTAAAGAAGGATTGCTTCACATATTCCAGTTAAAAACATTTTACATACTTCTGACCAAGGAATTAAAAAACATTCAGAGAGATGAATTACAGTATAGAAATCGTTTGACCAGGAAATTAATTTCCATCATACTCATATTCCTACTGATTTCAATGTAACTGCTCCAAGTTTGTGGTGATGGCCATGTTCAGAAGATTTCTGCGTTTTATGATAATAAGCAGACACTCTGTCAGGACACTTTCTAAACGGATTATCAATGTTTTAAAACTCAACCTCAACCCTGTTTCAACCCTAATGCTCTCTTTTTTACAAATGAACCTAGGTAGACAGCTCTGAATCAATGCAGAATTCCTATGAAAGCCACAGAATTTCATGGGTAATAGCATAGCATAGCAAGGCAGGAGTTTCATTTGCTTCTTATTAGTCACCAGGGTCATTCTCTTACTGGGCAATTCACAGGCTGCCTTGTTAAAGAGGGAAGCACAGTACTTTCCACCTAAAAGGGCATCTAAGTGGAGTGGAAGTAATTTCTTCAGATGTTTCTTTCAGTATCAAACCTTTTTCTCTATAAAACTGTATAAACTGGTTAATTTTGTCTTGGTGTTGAGACAAATTAAATCATGTATCAAAAAAAAGGAGAATACAGTGGTAGGAAATAAACAGGCTTTTAAATATTACAGGCTTCTGGTTCAAATCACCACATTCAGATTGCTATTTAAATGTCAGTCACATTTATTCAGTGGTTTCCAGGGGAACATTGGATGCAGCCATTCCAAGAATTTTTGTTCATTTCTTTCCCTATGAAATTATTACTTTCTGAAAGCTTAGTTTTGACTATGCCTCACAAGAACCACATTATACAATGAAAGCACTGATGTGGAAACAAAACTCACGCTATTTTAAAACAACTCTATTTAAATGCCCCAGACTGGCAAACTGGTATCACCCATAGTGATTGCGGTAGTTTTAAAACTGTACACAAATCTGCAGAAGCAATGTTCTCCCAGTCACATTGACATAGCACTAACAGAAAGGAGTCTGCATGCCTAAATAAAAGGGACCATTTGGCAGCACAGCACTTGGTTGCTCATTTCTGGAAAAGTACTCTTTAGTGCAAACTTCCTAACTCCAGGATGTCTTACAGATTTGCAGCAGCACAGTTAACATTCAAATGGGGTTATTTCTCCTTCTTAGGTGCTCTGTGGATAATAGAATTAAATGAATAATCTAACCTGCTCCATACTGGTCAATCTAGCATCTTGCAATTCTGTATTAATGTCACAACTTCCAGACTCACCCTGCTTTTACAAAGTCAGGAATAGTTCTTCTAAACTTCATGATGCTGCACAGAGGTAAAACCATAAAAGTTTTCCTGAAAGGCAGAAGGGTGAACACACCATTCATTCTAGAAGGCGCAAAGTATCCTCCTGCTTTTCAATGACTCACTGCTGTTGCAGTTGGTGCGTGGAATTTGACAGGCATTAAGTTCTTCAGCACGGCTTCTGAAGTGGCAGTACTTCATGCAGGTTAGTTTGACATATTACAAGTCAAAGAATTATGAATGAAAATAAAATCCTACATTGTATAAAACAATGTGGAAGTCTTAATATTTTAAGTTGATTTATAGAAAGAAGACTTCTGAATGAAACAAAACCTCTTCTATAACATTTAAATTGTATCACAAATTTATACTTCTCACTGGAACGGTATTATGTATTAATAATATTGTACACTCACAAACTCGTTTACAGGGTACTATTGTTACAACAAGAATAATAGCATTAAAGATAGAAAGAAATTAAACCAGAGAATTCAAGACTTTACAATGCTAAACTGGGTTAAAGGACAGAGCAAGCTGAGAAATGATGAGAAATAACTTGTTCCTGATATGAATTAAGACTCTCTTATGACAGCACATCATATACATAAACATGAGTAAGAACCAAATTAATAATTTAGAATTTTTAAAACTACCAATTTGTTTGGTTCTATTTGGGAAGCTTCATTCACACCGACAATCTATATTTCACCTGGGGGTTAATCACTAGCTAAAGAATTACTCCCTAGATCACGGTTATCACAGCTAAATCCTGGATTTCTCACCCATACTGCAAACAAGCCAATAAACAGTTTTGTCTTGCAACATACTTGTGAGTCATTCTCATACACGAATGTGTATTCACGGCCTGCATGAAACAAGCTGTGAAAGTCAAGGCTGAAGCCAAAAATCCCTAGGTCATCAGATGCCAGGCTGCTAAATCTGGCATCAGAGACTTAATATTTTGTTTCCAGACAGCTAAAACTCTTCCTTCCTTCCAGATGACAGTGTTGCTGACAATCAGTGTGAGAGTGTCATCTGAAGGACAAAACAGCACGCACAGACCTTTCACACTATGCTCCTGGAAAAAAAAGATGTTTATCTCTGCTGCTGCAGATGCATTCTCATTAGCTTACAATAATGGAGAACCCAGACTTCTAGTATCCACAAGTGAACTTCAGCTTGCCTCCTTCTTAAACGTGGATGACATAGACACTGAAATTCTTATTTTCAGTACCAGTGCAGTAATGATGATTCCTAGCCTTCTGATGGCACTGTAGGCAGCAGCAGTAGAAACAACAAGAGTAGTAGCAGCAGATGGGTGCTGCAGGGTGGGCTCAGACACCCCTAACTGCTCCTTACTGATCTGTTCGGAGTACAGCAATTTTCTTGTGAGACTTATTTTACCAATGATGCAACACAATCTGGCATTAAAAGTGAGATACAATGTCATTCAATGCCTGCATGTGCCTATGCTGGAACTTGACATAACATATCGCATTCAGAGTCATAATCATAGAATCATAGAATCAACTGGGTTGGAAAAGACCTCCAAGATCATCAAGTCCAACCCTTGATCCAACATCGCCGTGGTTACTAGACCATGGCACTAAGTGCCACATCCAGTCTCATCTTAAAAACGTCCAGGAACAGTGAATCCACCATCTCCCCGGGCAATCCATTCCGATGTCTGATTACTCTCTCTGTAAAAAATGTCTTCCTAAAATCCAACCTAAACTTCCCCTGGCACAGCTTAAGATCGTGCCCTCTTGTCCTACTGCTGGTTGCCTGGGACAAGAGACCAACGCCCACCTGGCTAGAACATAATAGGTACTGGTGTAACTGCCAGGTATTGAAAATCAGAATTTTGACAAATACTCATATTAAGGATCATTCTTTCAGGGAACATCACCCCATATTGCACAAGAGATGAGATGAAAGAGATGAGATGCATGAGAAGGAGAAATACATGGGTGTTGAAAAGCATAACAGCAGAATGTATCTTGTGTGCCTGCACCTACAGACTGTTTGCAGTGACCTGCATGACAGACTCCTTGCAGTGACCAAGACTGCTACATCAAGATGCCTGCAATAGCAATTAGTAGAAAATAACTGGAGATTTTGTATTTAGTTGCAAATCAAAAAAAGGCATATTGCACAGATCCTGATGTCAGATCTCTAAATCCAAAGCAGTTCTCTTGACGTCTATGAAACCATTTTAGATTTTTGCCCAAAGCACACTGATTCAGGAGTTGTACCCTTGCAGACAATATCACACAGACTTTGTATTATGAAATAACTCGAAGACTGGTGGAACATCCACCCTGACCTTCCTGCAATATCACACCATGTCTAAAGCAACAAAACCAAACTTCATTATTCGGATTTCAGTTGTAGTCTAGACCCAGAAAACAAAAAGGTCATGTTTATTGCTCTTTTCCCAAAGTCAGGAATGCCTGTGGAAACACAGTGCATAGCCCTCGGTAGGAAAGGTTCGAGGGCCACAGTGGGTATTTGCCCCAGCAGCCACCCCCGCGGACTCCAGGCGGAGAGGACAGGGCATCCCAGCAGCTGCTCCCGCACCCCGGCAGATCCTGCCCGCTGCCGCAGCGCGGACGGGGCTGGGCAGGGGGGCGGCCTTCCGCAGCCGAGCACCGCGCACCCATGGACATCCGAGCAGATCCACCCCCTCCCGTGCACATCCACTACGCAAAAGCCTTCACGCTCACGCGGAGCCGTGACCCACTGGCGCACCACGCACCCCCGTGCAGACGCTCACACCGCCTCGCACGCACGCTCATCACGCACGACCGGCCACAACATCCGCGATCCCACTCGCCGTGCACTCGAGTGGAAATCCGCGCACAGGGCGCCCAGCACACACCTGCACGCACCCGTGCCCGCCCACGCATAGGCCGGTCGCAGCCGAGCGCATCGCAGCGGCACCGACTCACGCGCGGGGAGGGGGCGCGGTACCTGCGTGGCTTTGTGGAACTGTTTCTTCAGCCCGGCCACCGACATGGCGAGGGCGGCGCGCTGCAGCCGTGCGGAGCCGAGCGAGCCGAGCCGAGGCGAGCCGCAGAGGTCCCGCCGCCGCTCAGCCGAGGCGCTCTCGCTGCCGCCCGCACCAGAGCCCGCCGCAGGCTGTCAGGCGGCGGTGCCGGAGCGCTGTGACGTCAGGGCGGGACGCACCGCCTCCTGCCCGCCCCCGCCGGGCAGGTGACCCCGGGCGCGCAGCTCCGCGGCTCCCGGGGTCCCGCAGCGCCGCCGCTGTACCACCGCTGCTGCGCTACCGCCGGCCCGGGCACCCTGCCCCGCACCCCCGCCTGCCCCCTCGTTCCGTGGGCAGCTCTCGCACACGCGCGTCCAGCGGTGGAACCCGCTCTCGTCCCGTGCGGACACTCTCGGGGGGAGCACCCGTGCCCCGCCGCGTCCGTCTGGGTCACGGGCGTAGGGCTTCTCGGTCCTCCCCTCCCTGCGAGGACCTCGCCTCAGCGTCCTACCCGGCAGGGAGCGGGACGCCTGTACCCGCGGGACATCATCCACGGAAATTGGCGGAGCAGTAATGGGGGCAAGAGAGGAAAGCGGTAGCAGAGGGAGTATCAACGTGGTCCAGATTCCTGAAGAAACATTTCTAGTCAGTGTCATGCCAGTGTTTAGCCAGACATGCCAGTATCTTTGTGCCTGATCGTGCCTCGTTGGATGGTAGTCGAACCCCGGCTAATTGGGATCCCGCAACAAGTGCTGTTTTTTTCTTTCATCACAATGTCAGTGGTGCATAGAAAAGCAAATCTAAAGCTTGCCCATTCCAGCCTGCTGGTGTGGCTGTTGGCTGGAGAGCCTAAAACCCAGATAAAAGTCATGTACTTTAGCAGTTCAGTGTTATAAGCACTAGCAGAACAGTAATCAGTAATTATTAGGCTCTGCCAGCAAAAGACTAAACAACGTGAACAATGTGATGCAAACACAATGATCCGTCTCAGCAGGCTGAACAGTCACTGTGTGTGCTGCAAATTAGCACAATCGAGATGTACACTCACAGAAAGCTCTTGTCAGCTGTCTGAAAGCAGCCATGCTACTTTGGTGTTGTAATTCCATCACAACGAACACTGATCACTCAAGCTAGTTGATGTGGCAACAGCACCTAAAGCTGTTTCTAAAATCTATATGGGCATGCCATGGTCCTCCATGCAGGCTTGTTGCACCTAGCCAAGCTGCACTGATACACTCTTTCATAGTTCTTGGAAGTGACTTGCAGTGAAGGAAAAGATCTCGAATGTGGGTGTCACATGAAAGGTGGGAGTTCAGGTATTTTCTTGTCAGTCCCCCAGGAAAGTTGAGACTCTAGTGTCTGACTGTCTGTCAGTGTCTCATAAGGAGACCTTTCAGCAACAGATTCACAAGATCAGAGGGTACCTCAACCTCCCTTGTTGGGGGGAACTCAACAGAGCCAAGACCCCTCAGCAGATCCTGCCAAGGTGTTATCCACCACCAGCAACTCCAAGGACTCACTTTAACAGTTTACAGAACAACACTTTTTATTAATACAAATTGTGACAGGTTAATAAGGTTTGAAGGCTGTAGGTGATAGCGTCTACTGCAAAAATGTTTAAACCAATCTACTGGTACATATATTAAGCAAGCATAAGCTCTGATATGAAGCAATCTAATTAATATGCTATGGGGTAAGCAGAAGCGAAAGCTCAGTCCTAAAAGCAGCCTTTAATATGTGTAGAATGGATTTCTCACCCAAGGCGTTCTTCTAGGGAGGGAGAAAATGGACTCAGCCCATTGACTGATCCCAGCAGTTTTGGTGGAGGTCTTCTCCCACTTTCCCCCTATCCCCAACTTACTTTTATACTATTTTCTTTATGTTTGGGTGGAGTTTGAGTGGCTCTAGTCATAAATACTTTTTATTTATTATTGGTGTACCTAGTAGGAGGGGGGTGATGGTCATGGATTAGCACCTGAGGAGGGGGTTTGACATGGCTGTTGGCTTCAGCAGCAGAACGTCTTGATTTTCCGTTATCAGACAGGTACTCTAGCACAGTGTTCTCCCATTCTGCTGGGATTAGAATGGAGGGAGGCCACATCAGATGTTTATCGTTGTACTGGGGAGCATGTCAACCTCAGTCCATCTAGGGAGTTGTAGTTGCTTTTTACCCTAAAATTCTGAATCCCCTCTAGATTTAACTCAATCCATTATCCCACAAAGGGTCATGTCAGTGCTTTTGGAAGAATTACCAAAGTTGTTCCTTGTGAAGAACAGCAAAGCAAGAATATACCTCTGCTCACTGGAGAGTCAGAGATAATAACAGCCTTTTTCTGAGCATAAGTAGGAGGCACTGCTTTCTGGCCTAGTCCCAAGTCTGCATAGAAACGCTTCCATCCACTCTAGCATTATTGTTTTAAAGGATGAAAAATGAGACCGTGTGGAGGTGCTAGGCAAGGAGTCGGAGTCTCTTGTGCCAGCCATTGTACTTTGAACGAAAAACTTCCATTGTGCCTAGTACCTGGGAAAGGGCACTACAGTCTGGAAACACAGTGAGTACTAGAAAATAAACTATAAAAATTATAAATCTCATACTTTTAATTATTTTTATAAAATTAATATATTTCCATGTTCCTAAATAGCTGGAATTCAATGGTTACATTTCAAGATCTGACTTTTGCTGGATATTTCAAAAGAGTACATTCCTGCCTACTACAAATTTTATGTGAAAACTATATAAATAAAAAATAAAAGTGGTGGACATATAAGGGTCCACCAAATTCAGTTTCTGGGTGATGAGCTGGAGACACAATGTATCCCCCATTTTCAAGTGTATTATGCCCTAGCAGCTCCCATTGCCAGTTGACTGAAATAATAGTATGATGCCTGGCTGTAAATCACCCTAAATAGTAGTTGAATGCCCTGACTCATGTTATATTACTACCTGTGCAGTATTCTCACAGCTGAATCTGACACTTTTACTTGTGCTCACACTTCTTTCCTTTTCTTTCTCTTTTTTTCCTTCTAGAATATCTATATTCCTGGGAATGGAAAGTATTACCTTTATTAAAACACAATTCATGTGTGTCAGTGTCAGAGGACTTTAAACTACTTTGAATAAACTAAATAGTGCCACTTTTTGGCCAAAGAGAATTTAACTTGGTGCCTGCTCTTCAGTATATCCTCTCATTTGTGACTTCTCCTGGAGGAATGTACATGAATAATGCTTTGAAATTAGCTTCAGTGAAATGACTTCTGGTTTTAATAAACTGTAGAGAACAATAACAAATGATGTTTGCTTACAATGTATCACATCTCATTTTAAAATATATATATGTATATGTGCACATATATGTGCATGTGTACATATTTTAACTCCAAATCTTGTTTTAACATGAATAAATAGAATAGGCTGAGCGTTTCTTTTTATTCCATATGGAAAAATGAAATTCTAACAATAACCTAAGTAAGTTACCATTACTGTATCTACAAGAAATAATCAAAAGCAGTATGTGCAAAGACTTTTGTAGGTGCAATCCTAGTCCTTGTCTTTTGTGCGCTTATAATATTGTTAATATTATAAGGTTGCTGATCACTACAGTTCTTACATATCACAGTTGATTTTGCAAATTTTGAACTGCATTCATTTTGAAAGTCATTTGGTGAAATAAGTGGAAATATTCATTTCAGTAGGTCTTAAAAAATTTGATTTGTACTTTAGTTGATACAGCTCCTTTTTAGTATTTTTTTTCTAAAAAATCAGTAAGCTAGTATCTCAACAGCATAAGGACGTGTAAAGCATAATAAAATTCCTCATTAAGTTGCCTAGCAAAATAAAACAAAATGTTAGAAATAAAATAAAAATATTAACAAAAAGTGTTTGATCCAGAGAATGCAAAAAACTAATTCCAGGAGAAGAAGGCATGGCTACTATGTCCTTAAAGAATGTACAGTGGGAGCAAATCACTCTGTTCAGCACTTGCTTAGTAAAATCAAATTGAAAACCCGAAGGTGAATATAATCAAACAAAAAAAAAAAAAAAAGCAGCAGGTATTATGAATACAAGTTTTTCAAAATAAGTAACATCAAAGAAATACAAAATGTACTTAGAGTGTTCACTCATATTTCACTGGGGAATAATTTGGATATTTATAAAGTTACTTATGGTGCTGTGTCAAAGATTTTACATGAAATCTTTGTTAATATTATCTTCACAGTCCTTGATTAAGACAGAAAAACATGAAAAGCCTCATGAATAGAAATTCAAGGCTCCACAGAAGGTTTAGTCAATCACCTACAATTGATCAGGAACAGTGTAGTTCAGTCAGAAATTAAGCCAGAAACTAAAAATCAGAGCCCTCACTTGAAATCTGATCTGGGCTACACTACTACTGGTCAGTTAGCAAAGATGTTTAAATTCAAGGAATGTAAATCAGCAGGCACAAATAGTTTCAGACTAAGCTCTGAAACCAGAGCTTAGTCTTAAAAGGGGTGAAGCTGGACATGAAAGTGTGAGATAAAAAGGAAACAAACAAAAAAATCTGTTATTAAAAAATTAATCCCTTTATTGATTAGGAACTATCTTGTCAGCTTCTGAAGGTAAAAAGATACACAAGACATAGGCCGTAAGTTCCAAGCAAGGGAAAATGGAAACATCTAACAAGGAAAGAAGCAGAAAAAATGTCAATAATCCTCATCCATTTGTTTGAATTACATGAGCCATATAATTTCACTTCATACAAATTAATAAAATAAAGAAGTATCAACAATGTTGTTCTTATAAATTATTATTACTCTTCCAACTACAGTAGTTTATAGATTGAATAGCTGAATTTTTGTGTTTGTTTCAAGCATAACATAGATTATCCAGGTTCAGCCCTGGTAGATTTACCTTTCCAAACCATTTGTCTTCAGTCTCATGGATTAACAACTTCAGTTTTCTGTCTTAACAGACAATCAACAGATGAGGTTTCCTTTAACGTCCAAGAGTTCTCCTCTATAAAAGTACACAAAGCTTAATTGAACACAGTACCATTACTCTGCTAGATATTTCCTCAAATTGTGTTTTTTAGAGCACTGCAGGTTTTTTGTCACCATGCTCAACAGAAAACAAGGTCTGTGTTCTTTCCATGGTACCTTACTAACAAGCATTCTTTCATTTGTCTTAGCTGATGAGAGCCTTTTCTGACAGCATGTTTTTGATAAAATTATTTCTGACCTCTGTCCTGACTGTTCCCAAAAATACTTACGTACTTTCAATCTGTCATCCATGAGGTGTGTTCTTAATCCTACTGTTCTGCATATATCTCTTGCCTTGTCCATTAAAATTACATATTTGAAAACTGCAAGACAATGAAATCATGACTCTTGTCATTGTGGTTTACTACCAGCAGTAACCTAGTACGTTTTTGTGAATTGCTCCACTAGTTATGAAGAGAGAGCATGAACTGCTTCTTTTCAAGCTTCAAGTCTCCTTTAATTTCAGTTTTGCCAATAGTTGAATAAGTAGCTAGGTCCCTTAATAACTGCATGCTGGCTAGTCTGGATAATAAATAGATTTTAAGAATAACAGCTAAAATTAATTTTCGGCCACCTTAATTTTTTTGACTAGCTGTTTTTATCTACATTTTGTAATAGCAGCCACTTCATCATAAAATCTAAGAAATATCAGAAAAACTGCCTGCAGACAAGACACAGCCTTTGGCCAATATATCTAGCACCAGTTTCCAGCTAGGGCAGCTAGCAGCAGCTATTAGAAAAACCTAGCTCAATTTCAGAGTTGTTGGAGCACCTGACAAGAGTTGCTCTGCATAAATGCTTGCTGCATAGTCTAGACATTGGTGTCTTAGTAAGCCAGAAGTCCTGAAAGGACATGAACCTGTTGGAGCAAGTCCAGAGGAGGGCAGGCCACAAAGATGATTAGAGGGATGGAGCTCCTCTTGTACGAGGAAAGAATGAGAGAACTGGGATTGTTCAGCTGGAAGAAGAGAAGGCTTTGGGGTGACCTAATTGTCACCTTCCAGTGCCTGAAGAGAGCCTACAACAAAGACAGAGGGACTTTTTACAAGAGCATGTAGTGGCAGGACACAGGGGAATGGCTTCAAACTAAAAGAGAGTAGATTTAGATTAGATATTAGGAGGAATTTCTTTGCTTTGAGGGTAGTGAGGCACTGGAACAGGTTGCCCAGAGAAGCTGTGGACGCTCCATTCCTGGAGATGTTCAGGGCCAGGCTGGATGGAGCTCTGAGCAGCCTGGTCTAGTGGAAGGTGTCCCTGCCCACAGCAAGGGGATTGGAGATGAATGATCATTAAGGTCCTTTCTACCCCAAACCATTTTATGATTCTATGATTCTACTCACCTATCAGATGTCTTTTCTTTTGTGGAAACATAGGTTGGTTAATACAGGACAAAACATTCCAGACATGTTGTGTTGGCAAATGTGTTGGGAGGGAATTACAGAAATACTGGATGGAACTGGAGAACCTCCAATGTACTCTTTTTTTAAGGACCTTATTTTGGTGAAAATATATTCAGAGATAAAAATTACCAGTGCAGTCAGCATGAAACAGCCAAAGTTTCATAGCAAATTATATTGGAACATGAGTTTAAAGAACAAACAGATCTTCCAGCTCTGCAGCAATAGCTGAAGCAGTGAATTCTGGTTTAGTGAGGTGCCATTAGCTCTTAATGTCTATCATAACAATTTCTTTCCCACATATTTGTGTTTCATTTGCCACAAATCTGTGTGAGGTTTTGGGCACCAACTGGTCCTTCCGTGCTAATGAATGTCCAATAACTCTAATCAGACAGCATTGGAATCATACCTTGTTCAGTTGTTCATATTGTTGTCCACAGAGGCTACTCCATCTGTGGCTATTTGCTGTAGAGAAGTATTATCTGCCACCCTTGACAAAGATTAGCAACAAAGATCACAGGTGTTATAACCTATTCCCAGTGGTCCTTAATGTAAGAATAATGCTAAGACACTAATGCAAGCACATGGCTCCGCAAGCTTGAAATTTAACATGAGTTTGGTCTAATTGCAGAAAGAGCATTTCTGAGACTTTTGAATGGATTAAATAGGCCAGACAAGGGACAGAAGAGGCAATGAAGGAGTGATTGGTGTATTCAAAGGCTTCAGCTGAAATAAGATGATCCTAAAACTTCTTGATTTTTGCCTGCTGCTTTGGGTATTTAGTAGTACGAATGAAGCATCCAGATCCATCTCCCTCCTTTCTGAGTTTGTATTGTTTTATTTTTTTCTTTTGACTAGTTAGGTAAGGATTACCAGCTCCAGTAAAAACCTTGTAATAGTTATAATCTAAGAATGCTATGTACTGTACCATGTAACAGATCCCACCCGAGTACTGAGCTAGGGACCTCAATCACAAACACACTTGAGTTCTCTAGGCTTGATGTCCAAGCTGGAAAGAAAGAGGCTTTTGTTATTCAGCATACATTGTGCCCCTGTTAAGCTTCTGTTCCTATGCTCACTTCGTTTGCTTCTGTAAAAGCACCTGTGTCAATATGAGCCTGGAATGTCCCAGGTTCTCAGTCCTGTGTTACCCTTTCCTCACTGGGTAAGAGAAGCTGAAACAGAAGAGCATCCAAGCCAGAGCTTGGCATCACCCACACAGATTTAACTTTATAGATTTCTTTCTGTTAATTAACTAACCAGTATGCTTCTCTCAGCTCATGGCCAGGCTTCGTGAATGAAGACTTGGGAAAGGTCTCTACCCATGTTTGTCACAAACACACTGGTGGCTAAAAAGGCCAAGACAGGCATGTCCGATTGCAAAAGGCACAGCAGAAAGACTCCTTAGGTGGTAAATTCTGCAAGGCACGATTCCTTCTGCATTGCCTTTTCTCAGCTATCAAGATGATTAATATTCCATTTTTTCCCTGCACAAGAGGGGCTTTCAAAATTCCAGTGCAGGGGGTTTTGTCCCATTTGTATGACCAGGCTCGAGTTATAACAGAGCTTGTACGGAAAGTGAAAAACTGACTGCCAAAACATTTCCAGTGGCTATTGCGAAGCCCTGCAATGAAAGAAATTAGCTTAAATTAATTGTTTAAGAATCATAGTTTGAACTAATCTCAAGGCTTAATCTAGAGAGAAAAAGAAGAAGGAATTTATTTTGCTGCTTCTTTGAAAACAAAATGGATAACAGGTAAGTCCCCCTACTCCTCTGACTACAAAAAACCAAAAAACTGTTTTGGTCTTACACTGTGGAAACAAAGATCACTTGTGTCTTCCCTGTAGTTCCTGCTTCTTTGCTACAGGGCCTCTCAGGCATTCTCCCAAAAAATGTGACAAGATAACTCACAAAAATATTGTGGGATTATCAAGATGTATTTTCTCATATCCTTTTCTATACCTGCAGATGGGACTCAGTGCAACCTGAACAGGCAGAGTGAAATGGGCAGAGTTCCTGCATGCTTTTCTGAGCTTGCACTGCACAGTAAAGGAGACAGAATCTCCTTTATGGCAGGCAGCAGATTCCCGCCAGAGGACAATGCTCTTTTAGAAAGGTCCCAATATTTAGCCTTGTAGCATTTTGAAACACAATAAATGTAAATGCCCCACAAGAAGTGGGAGCGGAATGTCAATGAGAAAAGAATAGATTTTGAGCACTGTGCGAACTCTTCAACCCATCTTTTTCTGAGCAGCCTAAAGAGGTCATCAGTATTGCCTAGAGAATATTTTATAACATTACATCATCTCTGTGCTTCTGTGATACAGAGTTTATTTGAAGGACTGACTAGCTCATTTCATTCCTTCCTGTCTGGATTTTAACCAAAAGTTACAGTTTGGGTTTCCTGTCCTATCTCCTGCATACACACTCACAACAAACATCCTTATCCCAGACTGCAATAGTGCTACTTTTGAGCGCAATGCAGAAATTGGCTATTCCTCATGAATCTGCTTATGCCAGAGGTTTAATATCCAACTATTGCAGGGATTCACAACCACTTCCACCCATAATTTGAGAATCAGGCATTTTTTTCCACATATTGTAACCACATTTCTCTGTTCTTATGTAGTCATCTGTATAACATTTGAACCACCACTCCTTGCTGTGCTGGTTTAAAGGTAAAGCAGCAGGGGAAATGAACTCAACTCAAAAGAGAGATTATAAATCAGAATAACAATTTAATAGAATAATACAATAAATATGATTATACAGACAAACAATTGGTTTTAACCCACTAAACCCAAATGTATAACATAGCACCCCGGGGCATGAACAGAGTGGTGTGAGGACAGGAGCATCCTCTTATCTCGCAGGCCTCTTAACACCCAGTTTATAGCCTGAGGAATCAGGCGTGTTCTGGACAGATGGTGTAAATGGTCTATTGATAACAGTTTCTGGGAAATGGCATGGAAGGCTATAGAATACACAGTTTTGGGTTACACCCATACAGTGATGAACTGGTCCCAGCTGTTCTAACTAGGACACTTGCACAAAAAAAAAAAAGTTAGGCAAAAAAAGTGTCTTTTACAACTCATTTGTGAATTTTACCATCAAAAGACACAGTATTTAGCAAACTCATAAGCATTTTCCTGGGTTTTCCACTGGACTAGACTTCCTTTACTTTGTGTTCATGTGTGATGTCACAAAGCTAAATCCACATTGTGTTGTTAGCATAATTTTGATTTGCATGAAATCCAAAAGGTAGAGCAAAATGGACTTTCTCAATTCATGTAAAAAAATTGCCTTGAAAACAAGAAAAAAATACTGTAAAAGTTCAGTGTTAATACTCTTCTCACCTAGCTTTGGAAATATACAGGAGAGACATAGAGTCATAGAATAGTTTGGGTTGGAAGGGACTTTAAAGACCTTCTAATTCCAACCCCTCTGCCATGGGCAGGGACACCTTCCATTAGACCAGGTTGCTCAAAGCACTATTTAATTTGGCCTTGAATGCTGCCAGAAATGGAGCATCCAAAACTTCTCTGGGCAACCTGTTTCCGTACCTCACCACCCTCATACTAAATTTATTCCTAACATCTAATCTAAATCTACCACTATCCCTTGTCCTGTCAGCACATGCCCTTGTCCAAAGTTTCTCTCTCCTGAAGGCCCCCTTCAGGAATTGGAAGGCTGCTATAACGTCTCTGTAGTGTTGAGTCTTCTACAGACTGAACAGCCCCAACTCTCTCAGCCTCTCCGCACAGGAGAGGCATTACAACCCTCTCGTCACCTTGGTGGCTCTCCTCTGTATCTGCTCCAACGGTTCCATGTCCTTTTCATGCCAGGGGCCCAGAGTTGAATGAAGAGAGTCCTCCAAGTACCATCTCATGAAGCTGAAATAGAGCAGCAGGATCACCTCCTTCAGCCTGCTGGCCACAATTCTTTTGATGCAGCCCAAGGCACAATTGGCTTTCTGGACTGCAAGTGCACATTGACCGGTTGTATTCAGTTTTGTGTCCACCAGTACCCCATGTACTTCTCCACAGGGCTCATTTCCCTGTCTATATTCATGTTTGGGATTACCCCAAACCAAGTGCAGGTTCTTACACTTGTTCTTCATGAGGTTAACTTCATGAAGTTCACACAGGCCCACCTCTCAAGCCTGCCACTGTCCATCTGGATGGCATCTCTTCCCTCCAGAGTATCATACACCACTCAGTCTTGATGTCATCTCCAAACTCATTAAGGGTACATCTAAGCTATCTCTACCTCTCTCTATTAAATTAATAAAGAGAGACATCTACTTCTAAAGCAGAAGTTACCTGATTAATCTGTCTGTTTTCAGACGATATGATGCCTTCCATTCTGTCAATGGACTCTGAAAGATAACTAGATCACCAGCTCAGATGTGGACTACTTACAAAGCAGACATCTAAAATTAGGGGGCAGTAATAGT
Source organism: Corapipo altera (assembly GCF_003945725.1). Lineage (NCBI taxonomy): Eukaryota > Metazoa > Chordata > Aves > Passeriformes > Pipridae > Corapipo > Corapipo altera. Next base: position 22,875,458 of record NW_020884875.1, on the reverse strand, counting down.
GCTGGGTACAGAGTAGAAAAGAAGACTGCATGGGTAGAGGGAGGGGCAGTACATTTTTTAATTGTATTAGAAGTACAAAAGATATGCAGAAGGCAGATGTTCATAAAGAGAGAGATATAAACAGATAGTTCCATTTCTTACTAGTTGAAGGTGGTATGATTAAACTGGTCATTGATACTCACCTAGCAGATAATATTAGATTTTCAAGACAGAGAATTTACAGCTTACCTGATAAACCCACAGGATTTTCCCGATGTTATTACTTCCCTGGAGGGACTCTGCAAACGACTATAAAGAGATTATTTAATTCATTATGAAAATAACCTGAAAACCTCATAATGATGAAAGGGAAAAAGAGAGACTAAAGAGCTAATTATAGAAATAATTAGAGGCAGAAGCATTTTAATTTGAATTCCCTATTTTATAATATTCGGGGAATCCTTGTAATTTGAAATAACCTCCCTCTTTTTAACTAATACTTTCTTTTTAGTTGGCAGCTGTTTCAGATACTCTTCTGATTATTTGCCATTTGAAGACTGCAGCTACTTGCTGAAAACCTTACCTGTGTAATGTCTTTTGACTTATAAGTGACCTTTATTTTCTGCTGAATAACAAGTTTGAAGAGGCAAGGCTTAAACTGAAGAAATATTTACACCATTTCTAGAAGAAGAATTCTTGAGATAAGACAATAATTTAAAAATGTATGATAATTTTGGAAACAAAAATCTCTTGCTAATAATTCTTTCACTCATGGTTTGAAAGAAACATCGTTTGTGGGTTTGTACTCCATGCAACATATCTCTGTACTCTTTGCCAGTGGTGCCACATTCACTACTATCAGTCAATCTGTCTTTTACATATAGCAGCAATTTACACTGAGGTTTTGTTACACTTCCTAAACAATACCTCAAAATCAATAAAACTATGCTGTTATAAAGAGTCAGTATTTTTAAATAATAAGTTTTCTGGAAAATATTTTGAAAATATTTTTTAAAGGAAATACTAGGAGGAAGAAATATTGCAGGGTGATGATGCTTTGGGAGAGCAGGTGAACTAACAGAAGGAAAGAAAGATCTAGTTAACATGGGATGGTATCTCCCCTCCCAAATATGGGCATGCTTTGTTGAAGTCCCAATGAGACTTCCGTAAGAGATAAAGGTTGTATGTAAACAGCAAAAGTAATTATGTACCCATAATATTTTGTTAAAATGCACACAATGCATATTTTATAGGCAGGTTGTTAGAACAAAAGATAACATTGGGAAAATCAGGCACATTTCTGGTACATTTAGAAGTGTCAATGATGTGGTGAAGAAGGCTTCTTTTTCCAGATATGCCAGTCTGAATATCTAATAAAAGTGAGTACCTTTCCCTGCATACTTGAGGGAGCTTCTAAAAGACAGTTTTAAACTTCCAGGGGTGCAGTGTTTGCTCAGCACATAAAGTAAAATGTATTACTGATGTTCTGTCCTGGTAAAATGTATTACTGATGTTCTGTCCTGAACTCTGTTTCTGTTACCTTTGGGTCTGTGCTTCCTAAATTAAACTTCCATATTAAAAGGAGAACCTGTTTTAAGAATCCCTATTTTTGTGCACAGTTTCATTTGCAAATTGAATTTTAAGCCTAGTGAGAAAGTCAGGCCTGCTATAAAGGAGATGGAAGTAGTGAAGGATCAGTATCTTCTCCCAGGATTTTATTTGAGTTCTTGGAGTTCAATTTAAAAAAAAAAAAAAAAAAAAAAAAAAGGCAGATTCTGCACTAAATTTATCCTAACATTAAAAACTACTTCTTTGTTTCTCCAGAACTGCTCAAACTAGTATTGCCCTGCACTTACCTCTGTCACAATGCTTTAAAATTGGAAACTGACCCTGTATCATGAGTCACGTAGCACAGTGTTGTCATCAGATCATTCTTACTAATGTAATTTTAAATACTTAATGCAACATTAGTGCATACAAGACAAAACAGGCCACCTAGTCCCAGATGTTGATGGAATGCCAAGAGTCCAAGCTGATAGTCAGAAATGAACAACTGGAGGAAGCACTTACTGTTTTCCCTTTCAACATCCAAGACTTCAGACAGTGCCAGACTATAAATATCTTCAGTTCACGCTGCTGAAGGTCAGTGGATTAACATTAATAGTAAAAAATCAATAGTCGTTAAAATCCTGTATCATCACAATTAGTGGACATGGCTAGAAAGCAAAAAATTATAGACTAACTGCCACAGAGAAATTAAATCGTGCAACTGTATATTGTGATCCTGTGCTCAAAGAATATTAGGCTAAAATTGTTGCAGCTTTGTTCTTACAACTCTTAACAGATCTTTATTTTAGATCACTTCCTAAATCTCAGCATCAGGCTTTCTGGAGTTATTAACAGCATATGGGAAAAGACTAAGCACAACTGTTATTTTATGGAGTACTTACAAAAAGCCCCAAATCCAAATCTTCCCAATTCCTATTCAGTGTGGTTCCTCCATTACAATACTGTGAACATTACTTTTATCACATGTTAAAAAAGTTCCAGTTTTGCCACTGTAGAAAGAGGCTAAAAGAGAGCATGATATTAGATAAGGTAGAAACGAAACGAGAAAATGAATGTACAAACCTTCAAAAAACTTCTTAAAAATAACAGCCTGTTTTTATAGGTTCCTTTAGAGATAAAGCTGTGGGATTGATGACACCAAACACATTATCATCCTAAAGAAGTGGTATACTGTTGTGTCTGTTGTCTCATTCATCCCATGAGTAAGATTTTTATGTATGTCCTTCTATCAGATAATTATTACCAACATATTTTTTTATTTGAAATATAAAAGTCAATGTATGGAGATGCTTTAGAGATAGAAATTTGCACATTAACTTACTTAGCAAATGAGAGCAAAGTTATTGAGATATCTTGATTACTGCAAAATGATTCCTTAAATACAAGAAATAGCAAATTATCTGTGTAATTGTGAGTCATTTCCAAAGGGAAGGCAGAATTATAAGATGATTTCCAAAGTTGTCTCCTGTTTGATAAGTGCAGTGATCATAATCTGCATGGTTTCCAGAGAGAAAATTGAGCACCACGGAAGAATAATTTGCCAACTTTAAATCCATTACGACCTAGTAAGTCATCAGTGGACATGTTAGATCTAGTTATCAGATATATGCTTTTCAGCTGGAGATAAAGAAAGAGAAAGAAGACCTTTGGATTTGCATTTTAAAACAATTATATGAAGAATAGTTTTCCTTTTTTTCTACTCCCTATATCTTTACAAATTCTGCATCAGTGTCCTGTATTCAGGTTTAAAATTAAAACACTTGGCTGAGTTAAGAGCAATTTCAACACCACTAGCTAACCTGAAGGCACTCTCCTTCTTGGTGTCATAATCTTTACAGTGGAGGCTGTGACTCTTCATACAGACCGTGGCACTCTAATATCTTTGTCCAAGAAAAAAGAAAAACAAACTGATGCACCATTATTTGGGTGTTTTGCAAACCAATCTGAAAGGAAGAGAAGTTTTTCAGACACAAACAGTTTTCATTTACCATAGTAGTGTAAAACATTCTGAAAGTCTGTGTCATAAAGTACTTTTTAACATTGCTGTAACAACAGTTGGTTTTGACTTTGTTTGTTTGCCTGTTTGGTTTTAAATGAGATGAAGTAGTCACTATTTTAATGCCTACAATGCCATTAACACTTACTGAAATTGCACTTTAGATGCTGCTTAAGCCAAAACTTCCTGGAGCCAACAATTTTTCTATTGAATTTAAGGCTAATTTGTTTCTTTGTGAATTAGGACCTCACATGGTATTCCTACAGGAGGATGCACATGAAAAGTTTTGTGATGTTCTTGCCAAACTTTTCCTATTTGCATTGAGTTTGCATGGCAAAGTTTTGGTCATGAGGGGTCCATAGGTTACCTCATTTTTGTGAGGTGAACTACAAAATCTGCAGTGTAGACATACCTACAAGATCTGAATCAGAGCTGGAACCATCCATACACCCAAAGGTAAAATTGAGGACTGTGTTCATAAAGCTCAGTATTTCAACAACGGGACTATCTAGTTTGCCTTTACTACTTTGTCCATATTATATACAAACTATATAGTTTGTATATAATACGTATGTTACCACCAATTCTGCTTTTGGGTTCTTCTCCTGCCTTAGCAGTCTAAGCAGGCTTAAACAGTTTGAAAGATGTTTAGCACCAGGCAACTAACCAACAAGGACTGTGTTCTGTGTTCCCCAAAGTGACATCTTTATTGCATTTAAGTCAAAGGGGATCTTAAATCTGATGTCAAAAGTATCTGGCCCATATCCTTATTCTTGCTGCACAGGAGAACCTGAATTTAGAAGCTCAGTATTACATTTGGGTCTGGAGGGGGTATCTTGTTACACAAGATGAACACAAGGTAATTAAATCTCCTGAAGAAAGATTAAGACATCAGGATAAATTTCCTCCCCTTCTTCCTCCTCCCCAAGCCTGTGTTTCTTCTACCTACTCTCCCTTCTCCTCCTTGCTGTGGCAGGCTGGATTTCTGCATCTCTACAGCAATCTAGGTCAGGACTTTTAATGGCAGCCCGTTATTCTACTGGTTTTGGGAGATTGTAAAGCTACACTGCCTGATCACCACTTACAGAGGAAAGAAACCCTACTGGGAAAGATGGAGCAGTTAAAAGCCAAAATATAGTTTCAAATCTGTATACGCAAGTACAGACTTTTGGTCTGTAGACATTGGTATTGGAAAAATTTTAACCGAAAGTTCACTTTGCAAGAAGAATAGGACAATCTTTGGTTTTGAAACACACAATAATTAAATGCCTTTTAGTTGTTGGGCAATGGTAGCTAAATTCTATGAAACCAGGGAGAATAGCACTCCATACAAAAGTGAAATGTAAGAAAATAGTTCTATTTTAAGCAAACTGAAAAAAAGAGCATGTGGCTAACCTCATTATAAAAGAAACAGTCTTATGACTTTAAAGGACTGAACACCTACTGAGAAGGCGGGTCAGGAGAAGATTCTGGGACAAGAAATTCAGAGATGTCACTGGGATCAGGTGAGGTTGAGTGAACACAACGAATTTCTAACAGAACAATAAGATCTTTTCAGGGACAGGAATCACAGAATCACAGAATATGCTGAGTTGGAAGGGACCCACAAGGATCATTGAGTCCAACTCTTAGCCCTGCACAGGACCATTCCAAGAGTCACGCCTTGTACCTGAGAGTATCGTCCAAATGCTTCTTGAACTCTGGCAGGCTTGGTGCCGTGGCCACTTCCCTGAGGGAGATTGTTCCAGTGTCCAACCACCTTCTGGGTGAGGAACCTTTTTCTAATGTCCAACCTAAACCTTCCCTGACACAACTTCAGGCCATTCCCTTGGATCCTGTCACTGGTCACCACAGAGAAGAGATCAGTACCTGCCCCTCCTCTTCCCCTCATGGGAAGTTGTGACTGCAATGAGGTCTCCCCTCAGTCTCCTCTTCTCTAGGCTGAACAAACCAAATGACCTCAACTGCTCCTCATACAGTTTCCCCTCAAGGCCCTTCACCATCTTTATTGCCCTCCTTTGGACACTCTCTAATCACTTAGTATCTTTCCTGTATTGTGGCACCCAAAATGGCACACAATATTCAAGGTGAGGCCACATCAGTGTAGGGCAGAGCAGGACAATCCTGTCCGTCGACTGGCCGACCATGTTTTGCCCAATGCCCCCCAGGACATGGTTGGCCCTCCTGGCTGCCAGGGCACTGCTAACTCAAATTCAACTTGCCATTGACCATGACACCCCTCTCCCGACACTGCTTTCTGGCATCTCATTCCCCAGCCTGTACGAACATCCAGGGTTGTCCCCTCCCAGGTGCGGAATCCATCAGTTTCACTTGTTGAACTTCATCTGGTTGGTGATTGCCCATCTCTCTAATTTGTTGAGGTCTCTCTGCAAGGCCTCCATGCCTTCGAGGGAGTCAATAACTCCTCCCAGTTTTATGTCATCTGCAAATCTGTTTAGTACCCCTTCCAGTCCTGTGCCCAATTAATTTATGAAGATGTTGGAAGTTATAGTCTGTAATGAAGGTAAGCAAGTGTTTATAGCACTCTGGAACTGAACATCCAATATGACAAGAAATAATATCTGAGGAAGACAGGTGTCAAGTTTAACATCGACAGGTAGCTGAATCCCAGGTAGCTACTCGCTGACTACCACCCTGAGAGAATTAGAAGAGTAAAACTGAGAATACTCATGGGTTAAGATAAGGACAGTTTAATAAGCAAAACAAAAGATATGCACACAAGCAAAGCAAAACAAGGAATTCATTTGCCAAAGCAAAACAAGGAATTCAATGGGCAGGCATGTGTTCAGCCATCACCAGGAAAGCAGACTCTATCATGAGTAACAGTGACTTGAGAAGACAAATGCCAAAATCAGGAATGTTTCCCCATCCTCTTTGTTTCTCTCTCAATTCTCAGTGGCCAAGAAATAATTAAGAAACAAAATTCATAAGTTTACAAACACCAGTAAAGCATGTTCACTGTACAAAGATTTGCTCAGGTGAGTTCTTCTTCTGGCAATGGAATAAGGCTGGACAATTATGGCACTTATTCATCAGACACTGGAGGCAAAAATAGTGTCTCAGCAAAGCAAAAATTATGGTGGAGGAGATGAATAAGATACCATGATAAGTTTATCTTGAAGTAGTAATACCATCAGAATTAAAATAATTCTGTTCTGTGCACTTTCCTCTTCTGGTACTATTATTATCAAAACCATGATATAAATGAACATCATTGATGGGGGGGACCAACCAGCAAGATATCCTACACTGCTGCTTTTGGCTAATAAACTGTTCCCTAAATTCAAAGATTACAGCATTATCTCATACTTGGATTGAACTTGATCATTTATCCTGTGACTTGATTTTGATTAGGAATCAACATCCAAAACATAGTCTTCATTAAAAACTATCTAAAAAGCTATTTTTCTTCATTAAAAACTATCTCTTCTTCCTGATTGTCTTCTTGGGTTTAGAATGGGTTATATAATTTGAATATAAATATTATTAAGTAATAAGTAATAATAAGATCAGCATAATTATGGTCAAAGAATTTTATCTAAGAATTTTTTTTAAAAATCAATGACACACAATTTTTTCATAAGCAAAATTAGGATAGATAGGTTGAATGGGCAACTATATGAAGCCTAGAACACATATAATACTTAGAATATATCTAATATTAAGTTTAACTCCCAGCAGTTAGCCATTTATTCATGGTTTTCCTTTTGCTTTAAGGTGGTTGTTATGGCAAATGACAGCTACAAAAAGATGAGCTCACAAGGAATAGTCAAGGGTAGACAATGAAGAATGTACACATGTATATTTCATTAAGCCAATAAAAATTATACATAAACCACCACAACGTCAGAAGCAGTTAATGCTTCTCAGGGTTGAACTATACTGAAAACTTCATGAGCATCAACTAGGATTATTTTGTGGGACAATCTATAGGCATGTTACAATTGATTTATTTTCCTCTCCCTATTTTGATAGATTTCTCTGTAACTGCTGTAAAGTAAATGCCATTGGATATTTCACAGCAAGGGAGGCTTATTTTTCTAATCATCTACATTTCCTTGTAGACCAAGTAATTTTTTTACTGAGGGATATCAGCAGCTGATGAAAAGGTGAGACAATTTTCATTCACTTATTGGAAAGTCACCGTATTTTTAGCAGTGTTTTAGGATTTGTGACTTCAAACTACATACCATAACAGGAGGTACATTCTTTTTGGTTCATATATGTGGCGTTTCACACATTATCAACAAATATTATGCAGCAAAGAACCACATGCAAGAACAGTGAGAGTCACTACTGCTTTTTCAGTTGGCAGGTTTCAGAAGAATAGAGTTTAAAAGTGAATAGCCACTATCTGTCCCTGTGACAAAATATTTGTAAAAGTTTTGAGGGAATAGGAAGTGAAGGAAAAATCACTAATGTCGGATTTTATTACTGGATAATCTAAAAATTATGTTAGAATAATATGTTTGCATACATGCATACAGAATTATGTGTTTGCATCTCACTTCATGAATTATTTAAATATTTTTTGAACCATATTCTATATTAGTGTACCTTTTCCCTTGGAACTGTTTGTAAGAGACATAAACTACCAATAAGTGCTTCTGAAGTTATCTTCTTGTTGGAAAGTTTTCCCATCTTTATCATAGTATCTGCCCAGACTTCCAGTTCTTTGATCACATATTCAAAACAGAATCTCTAGTCTTTTAAGTTTAGGTATCTGAAGAACAACCTACCAGCATAGGACCCTGTGCAACAACACAGCATGAAAAGAGAATCAAAACATTGCAGAAGCATCCTGGGTGCCCACCTCATAGCTGAGGGAGAGATGAACTCCACAGGTCATCATATCTTATTATGATCTGTGATCTATGATCTGCGTGGTGCAGTAATGGAAAACATAGTTCTGGTTTTCATGTCCGTCTTGGACCATCACTGACTCATTCAAGGACACAGTAGTCCTCTCCTCATATTTCAGTTCCTTGTGTGTAAAACATTCCTTGGATGTTGTGGTGAGTTGACCTCGGCTGGACGCCAGGTGCCCACCCAGTTGTTCTGTCACTCTCCTTCCTAGCCAGACAGGGGAGAAAGTAAGGTGGAAAAAAACCCCCAACTCATGGGTTGGGATAAGGCAGTTTTTTTAAAGCAACAAGTAAAGCGGAAGCTTGCGTGTGCAGAAGCAAAGCAAAGCGAAAGATAGCATGGCTTATTCTCTACTTCCCGTGAGCAGCAATGGCCGACCACTCCCGAGCAGCAGGGCTTCAGCACACATGATAGTTTCTCAGCAGGCAGCCATTGGAGACTGTGAATGCCTACCTTCCTGCTCCTTGCCTTAGCTTTTCTATCTGAGCTGACACCATATGGTATGGAATATCCCTTTGGTCAGTTTGGCTCAGCTGGCCTATTTGGGTTGTCTCCCAGGATCTTGCCCTCAACTGAGGAAGGAATGTTATAGCACTGATGCTATGCTCACCAGTGTGTTATCAACACCCTTCTAACTATCAATGCAAAGCACAGGACTGTGAGGGCTACTGTGGGGAAATGAACTCCAGCTCAGCCAGACCCAATATGAATGTAAGACATAAATACTAATAGATCTTCTACCACTTCACATCTGTGTGTTGGCTTTTATCATTGAGTTTAAATATTAAATAGTAGCTAGATGTTGATGCTAGTCTAATACCAGATGCTAGTGCCATATCCCAGTGTCCATCATACAACTCTAGAAAAAAGCTTACTGATATCAATAATTTGTAGACAAGGGTGTCAAAATCAGGCCTTGATTAGATGATGTCCCCCACACAGAACATCCTCCAGTTCAAAGTCTTAACTAAGAAGGTGTTTTGAATGCCACTGGAAAGCTGTTGGAAAATTAACTTTGCATATACAGGAAGCTGGGAGACCTCATTCAGGCAATGATTGCTATAAAAATTATAATTTTAAAATTATTACTAGGCTATGTTTACTGTTTGAGGAAAATTATTTTTATTTATGAACTGAGCAGTCTTTGATACTTTTATGTATCTCTGACAAAATATAGGATCATATTCCAAGGTAGTGCAAGGATGAAAATTAACAGCACAGTCAAGAGCAAGAGCAGAAATTAATCATAATTAATCATTATGGTTTCAAAAAGAACAATTAATCAAGGAAAATATTTGTATTTGTATTTAAATTCCTATATTAAGATATATTAAAGTTTTATTTTCTTTTACGGGAAGTCATATGAAGGAATCAGCCCAACTCCTGCAGATGGTCTCTGTCTCATAGCAAGCAACAATGGATTTCACAAGGTCTTGGACATGTACCAGGAGGGATCCTGCTCTTTCATTGCTCTGCTAAACACAAGACTTCTAAAGATCCAGAAATTCTGAGAGTAAGAAAAATGCAAAACTTAGGCCAGAGAATTCCTTCAAGGTCACCCCAAAATGGAATGTTTTGAGACTTTCCTTCTGTAGAATACACAGCAGGTGCAAATATGAGAAGGCAGGAGGAAGACCTTACCACTCATCTGACTCTTGCACAGCATCATCATTCTTTGTTCTTCTCACAACAAGCTCAGCACTAATGTAAGAGGCTGTTTAATACCCAGGGGACTTCTAGTGTGCTTAAAATTCAGCACAGGCTCAGTTCCCCTCCTCATCTGATTTGCACAACTGCAAATCCTACATATTGATGAACACTGAAATATCCCTCTTAACTATAGACCATACATTCAACTCTCAACAAACTGTCTACATCAGTAAGTAGGTAAGCCAGGTTCACATAGAACAAGACAGATAGTTAGCCTGCACTGTGTCAGAATAGAGTTTGCACTCTGTTTCAAAGTTTCAATATAAATTATTGTCACTATGCCAAGTGTCTGCTTTCTGCCATAATGCCAGGATTAATTCTGAATCAGACCTCACAGATGACTTATAAATCCTCTTTGCATAGCATCTTAAAGACATTCTATTTTGGGAGAGGTTAATACCACGAAAACCCCTTATCCAGTTAGTTCCATGCAAAATGACGCTTTGTAATGGAACCTAGCCATTTCCTGTACCCTAGTTGGCTTCATAGCATGTACTTCAGTGCCATCCAGTGTTAGACATAAGGTCATTTACCTAAAAAAAGCAATCTCTGATGCTTTAATACTTTAATTCCTAATTTACCTCTCCAAGTTTACCGCACATATGTTCCAATACACACCTACTTACTATTTTAAAATCTTTTAGAAACATTGAATTTTACATTCAATTACAGAATTGCAAATGCTAAACATAGAAAAGGAAGAGGATCAAAATGGTCTGAGAAACTGTGTGTCTTGAAAAAAAAAAAAAAGGTCATTTGACTTCTATTTGTCTTAGTGGCACCTCATCTCAATGAGCTCCCTTTTTGTTCATCATTTGGAAGGGGTTTATCTTATCTGGAGGACATGGTTGCCTCAGAAGACTGAGTCACTTTCTTCCATAGGAAGCCCCACTAAGGATTTCCTCTGAAGGAGAGTATTTTATTGGCAGAATGTTTAAATAATTACCACTGCTTATTTTTCCATTTGAATTGACAGAAGAAGAGAACATGGCATTTAATTTTGCTGTCTTTGGAGATTATCATCTTCAGTGTGGAACTGACACGCTTGATTTTTTTAATGAGCTCTAGTACTTCAGACTCACACTTCACAGACATTCTTGTCTAACATACATTACTTCCAAAATAACAGATGAAGGCAACAACAACCTAAACAATGATATATGAACATTCGTTAACTTCACAGCTATGTAACTGTTCTTGCAAAGGCTTGGAAAGTCAGACTGGAAGCAGAGTTGGAGCCAAGAAAGAGCAAGGAATCAAAGCAGAGCTAAGAGAGGAGCAATGCAAGGGAGCCTGGTGGGCTGATGCGAGAAGTGAGATCTGCTCTGCTGGAAAAGCAAGAAAAAGTGCTGTAAAAGCCATGAGGCTCTTCCAGGAACCCTCACCTGGCAACCTCAGCCCCTATATTTGGAAGCCAACATGAGGTTGGGCTGGGGCACTAGTCCTGGGCTGAGCTACACTGCAGGAGTGCCTGTCTCCAGTCCTGTCTCCTGCTGAATTTTGTTTGGCTTTCCTGGGGGTGACGCTGCACATGAGTCATCATTTCAACTGCCTGATGATTGCAGGCCTGTCTCTCAATGGGTAGTGCCATTACCCTGCTCTCACAGCTCCCTGGCACGTGCTATGGGGGGCATCTCATCTTGTCGGGATCCAGGTGCTGGAGGAGACTGCTTCTGGAGAAAGTACATGCCAGGGCCCAGGGAGGTCAGTGAGGTGAGCTCTAGTTCACAGTATCTTGGATCAGAGCATCACGATGTTCTGTTTGAAGCACCACAGGTCTCCAGGACTAGATCATGTCATGCTTGTGACAGCTTGTAGTCTCACTGGCTTCTTACTGTTTGCTGTGAAAACATGTATGAAAACAGAGAAATTGACAAGAGAAATTCCTATCTTGAGCCAGATGCTCAAGGTATGCAGTATTGAGAACATAGCATTGCACTCCCAAATCAGTAAATTTCTGATATATATGATATTCTGCTAGTACAATCAGTTTTTATTTTTGATGTCTAGCTTTGAAAAACAAGTTCAGAATCAGCAGCTTCACTATATGAACATCTCAAATTAAATATAATAGAGGTAGTGAGTTACATAAATAAGCATTCAATAAACCATTCATCCTAATTTTTCTGTAAGGTCAATATTATTCTCCAATTTGCATTTGTAAAAGGTAGGCCATAGAGAAAATCAATATTTTTAGAGTAAAAATCATTGCATTTTTAACTGACACATCCAAACCTTGATTTTCACATGGATAAACTATAGGTAGAGCTCCTACAGTTATTTCTGACGTGTGGTCATAAACAGAAAAAAAATTACTTGCTGAATGAGGGCTAATCCCTTGAAATAACCCGTTCAATGTGAGCTCCTGACACAAAGTTGTAGCTAAGAGGTTAAATGTAGTCTATGCATGTGTAACTAGTGAAAGATCAAATAGAATAAGGAAATAGCATTACCTTTCCAGTAATTATCATGTAGCAAGGCCATTACTCAGCACATATTTTAAAGTTTTTTTGCAGAATGAGCAACGTGAAAAGGTATAGCAAAGATGCATTGTAAGACTTGTGATCCACTCATGCCTGTTGTCCCCACATGCGCATCACAACCTATAGTTTTAACTTCTGTCTAGCTCACAGCCTTGATTACCTGCACAGAGGGATTTTTATGACAGTCATATATACCAGGCTTTGAAACTGAAATCTAGACAATTTAAAAGGTAAATCTTGATCTGTGAGAACTTTTGATCATAGGGCTACTCTACTGGGCTCTCTATCACATCATTTTTTCAGCCCATGTTTAGTAATGTTTTTAAATACAAATTGAAACATTTTATGTTACAAGTTCTGTTTTGTTCCACAACAAACAACTATAAAGGAAATCTGACTATCATTCTTCGAAATCTAGGATTGGTTGAATTACAGATACTGTTATGTGATTCTCTTACCAGGGGAAGAATCCTGTTTCAGGAAGATGTCCAATCAGTGTTCTGCAATAGGTTCAATAGGTCAGAGTCACTTGAACCTCCTCTTTATAGCGTCTGATAGAGATATCCAAATAGGCTCTTAGTCTGATAAGCTTATTCTTTCACAAAGATGGGAGCCTTAAATTTCCCCAGCCAGTAAAACATGCTATAAAATAGCCCTCACAGAATGCTGGATATATATAGCTGAGCAAGAAGTGAATACTAATCCACTTATCTCAGAAAGGTTGTTATCTTGATCTTAAAAAAATCTCAAAATATTGAGTCAATATCCTCAACAAGATGAACACTTTGCTTACCTGGCTCTGGACCTGTTTGGCATCATATTCCTTTCACATACTAGTTACATATTCATTTTAAATCACATGAAGCATTCCGGTGGTGAACTTCCTCCTATTACCAAACCTAAACATATTCTCCTCCAACTTAAAACCATTCCCCCTTGCCTATCACTATATCCCCTCTTTTTACAGCTCTCTTGTAGGCCCCCTTTACGTACTGCAAGGCTGCTCTAAGGTATCCCCAGTGCTGGAAGGCTCCTCTAAGGTCTCCCCAGTGCCTCCTCTTCTCCAGGCTGAACAACACCAACCCCCTTAACCTTTCTTCATAGAAGAGGTGCCTTCAGATCATCTTAGTGACCTTCCTCTGGACTCACTAGAGCATAATAAAGATTTTTCACAGAATCACAGAATATGCAGTTGCAAGGGACCCACAAAGATCATTGAGTCCTATTCCTGGCCCTGCACAGAACCATCCCCAAGAGTCACATCATGTGTATGACAGCATTGTTCAAATACTTCTTGAACTCTGTGCCCTGCATTGTTCAATACTTCTTGAACAATGGCTTGGTGCCCTGATCACTTCCCTGGGAAGCCTGTTCCAGTGCCCAAACACCCTCTGGGTGAAGAACCTCTTTCTAACATTTAACCTAAATGTCCCATGACACTACTTCAGGCCATTCCCTTGGATCCTGTCACTGGTCACCACAGAGAGAAGAGATCAGTGCCTGCCTCTCCTCTTCCCCTCATGGGAAGTTGTGACTGCAATGAGGTCTCCCCTCAGTGTCTTCCTCTCCAGGCTGAACAGACCAAGTGACCTCAGCAGCTCCTCATACGGCTTTCCCTCAAGACCCTTCACCATCTTTGCTGCCCTCCTTTGGACATACTCTGATTGCTTAATATCTTTCCTGTATTGTGGTGCCCAAAACTGCCCACAATATTCAAGGTGAGGCCACACCAGTGCAGAGTAGAGCGGGACAACTCCCTCCCTTGATGAACTGGTGATGCTTTGCCTGATGGTCTCCAGGACATGGTTGGCCCTCCTGGCTGCCAGGGCACTGCTGACTCATATTGAACTTGCCATCGACCACGACCCCCGGGTCCCTCTCCCGGCACTGCTTTCTGGCATCTCATTCCCCAGTCTGTACGAACATCCAGGGTTGTGTGGCGGCAGGAATTCAGAAACAATGCAGAGATGATCATTACAATCAAACGATGTTCAGTTTATTATTTAAATGTCTTAGCTTTTATACAGTCAGTTCCTTCTGGGTATGTGATTACAACAAAGCGATTGGATAGCTCAGTCTGTGCACATGCTTCACGCCTTTAGTTTGTTGGTCCTGACACCCTGTCCACACGTCCGGACATCATTCGTACCACCCGAAGTCCCTCCTACTGATCCGCCTTAGGGACTTTCCAGGGGACTTTCCAGTTTTCTCTTTATCCGTCACGTACATACACCATAAACACACAACTTACAACTATAAGTACACAGTTTCACACAACTTGCAATTATGAACTATTCTTTTAATAACCTCCAAAGTCATGTCAAGTGAGACCTACTGCTCCTCAGAGCTGGTTGTATGGATTGTTCACGAAGTGTCCATTTTCCTGCAAATACTCCACAAATCCCCCTTTCTGTTTTTGAACAATCCATACTTGATTGAAAGCCTTGTGGATCATTTTCATTATACACTGTAAAGCACAACTAGCAATTACTACACAACAAGTTATAGCTACCAAAAGTGTCAATCCCTGAATCACTAATCCTTTCACCCACCCAGTGATGTCAAATTTGCTTAGCCAATTGGACAATTTGTCCTCATCATAGGTAATGTGAGGTAAGTGCTCTTTTGGGTGACCTGTAACATTTTGATATTCATTAAAAAAATCCTGATTCCCCCTGGCGACTAAGGCATCGGAAAAAAGGGTCTCCAAAGGACACTCCTTCAGTCCCATTTATTGGTTGTCACACTGGTCTCATGATTGGACACTGAGAGGTTACATTAGTTAGCGTAAAGGGGACTACTAACCCTAACAATTCTAGCTCCTGCAAGGGAATGGGGTTACTCACACTGAGCTTTTCAATTATTGTCTTTTGTATCTGGGCCCCTTTCATACTGGGTCAAACTAAGTGATTACAAGAGGTGGCGTTTCCTTCCGTCCACAATGAATGCAGTTCTGAAATGTTGGGTCCCCATGATGCCAATTTTATGCCCCCAAAAAGGGCACAGAGAAACTGCTCAGAGATAAAGTTTCAGTCTATAAGCAGGAGGTATATTTATTGCGACGTCGGGGAGCAACCAGGTCTCCCTGGACAAACTGTTCCAAAGTGTTAATTAACAGCTGGACTTTTATACAGTTTTTGTCAAGCAATTGCATCATCATACATGAATATTTATAATATTGCAACATACACTTTTAATATTCATAACAGGCGGAGTTTAGGTGGAGTTAGTGGTGCGGTCTTCCATTTGAGGAGAATCTGAGGGGTAGTTCCTGTTCTTTGGCCTCACGGACCCCTATCTCTTCTTTCATCATCATCATAAACTTTGTGAACTTTTCTAATCTGGCTGGTTTCCTAGTGTATTTGGCAGGAGATGCTGGTGTTTGGCAAGAACACCTAGACCTTGGCTCATTCCCTTTCCTTATCTCCCTCTGTCTTCCTCCCATGTGCCTATGTCAGCATTCCTTAGTGTTCAAACTTTATGTTCTTCTATGTCAGTTTGTCAGATTTATACACGTTGCTTTCCATTAGTCCTCAGAACATATTTTTCCCTTTTTATTCTTATTTAAGTCGTTAGTCCTTGTCCCACTCTACTGTATTAACTTTTTCAGGCCTTTCTCTGTTTCACCCATCCCTGATATTCTCGTAAAGGCAATGTAGGAAAACCTATAAGACAGGTGCGAAAAGGGTCTCCTGGAGTGGCTTCTGATAAGCAAAAGGATGACTGTCCTGTTTCGTGTGCCCAAGTTACCCACATGTTTTGTCTTGAGTTGATGTTCAACACACTATCTTTACCCGAAGCCCACAGGGCCATCCAGGCTAAGAACGTCCCGACGCACCTCCTTTCCAGGGCTTGACCCATCAAGCAGGTATCCAGTGTATGCCAGTATCTGTAAGCACACAAACATATCCTTGGCCAGTCATTTTTACCTCTGCAGGATCTTTCCATTCTCCTGTTACCAAATCGCAGTACTGCACCAATATCTTGTCCAAACACTCTTCCCTACCTGTTTTAAGGGAACTAATAGGGGGCTCCTGCCACTCGCCTGTAAGCTGCAAAAAATTTAAAACACACGAAGCTTTTGCTAATCTATCACGAGGACTTTCCAACTCCTCTCCCCCTTTTTGTTTTAGCAAAAGCAACTTAAACGTGCCATGCGCGCGTTCAATGATCGCTTGACGGGTAGAAGAGTGTGGGATGCCAGTAACATGTACAATTTCCCAGTTGTGACAAAACCGCTGAAAATGTTGTGACACGTAACCTGGGCCGTTATCTGTTTTCAGCTGTTTTGGTACCCCTAATGCTGCAACGCAGGCTTGCATATGCTGGATGACATGCTTGCTTGATTCGCCTGTTTGAGCAGTTGCCCACATGGCGTGTGAAAAGGTATGAATGCTAACACGAACATACTTCAACCGCCCAAATTCTGCTACGTGTAACACCCATCTGCCACAGCTGTAGGGCCTGCAAACCACGAGGGTTGACCCCAAGCCCAGTGCCTACTCCAACCTTTTGATAAGATGGACACGATTGAACAATACCCTGGGCATCCATAAAGGTTATGCTGAACTGCCTAACTAACATCTTTGCTGATTGATGCAAAAATTCATGCAACAAAACTGCTTGCTGAAATAAGTTAGCCAGAGGCCCAGGCCAGGCTGGAGCCACCAGCTGGTCTGCCTTACTATTACCAATGGCTAACCCTCCTCATTTCTGATGACTGCGAATGTGGGTTATGAAATAGGTTGAGTTTGTTGATTAACAAGATGTAACAGCTGTAACAGTAAGGAATGCAACCTGTCGTTTTTCACTGTTTTGACCACTGCTCCCTCAATTCTCATTACTGTTCCTACTACATACAGGGAATCAGACACAATATTCACTGGAGCATCCTGCCATCACTGAAAAATCCACACAACAGCCCTGAGCTCTCAGGTTCGTAAAGAGTCCTCTAAAATCCAGGGGAGCAGCTGACTCTGCCAGCTCCTACCCATCTTCCACGTGATGGTCGCTCACCTTGATTTCTTCCCAGCATCACCTTTAACTGGTATCTCAGATCTCATAATTTGTTGCTCAATCTTCTGAGGCCGCAACAACAGCAGCAGCTTGGCTGCAGGGTAATGAGTACTGATTTTTCCTAGAAAATCTGCCGTGGCTATTTGGAATGCATTAGAGCATTCTCGCAACCACGTCAAATATTCCTGAGCTATGGGAACAATAATGATCTGTGGCTCTTTACCTGTAAGGTCAATAGTTCTCCTTCAACCTTTTATGATCAATTGAGCTAACAATTCTGGCCTAGTTACAACTGTCTTTGCTGGCTGATACGGCAAAAACAACCATTCCAAGATATTCAGGTTTTATTACTTGCTATCTGACAAATTAACCCAATGGGGTGCTGTCTTTTCCCTCCTGAGTTCATGATCATCACAGTCACTGCACATTCTGCTATTATGCGATTGCTATATCCTGCAGCTATTTTGTCTGCTATTTCTTGTAAAGCCTTCTTTTGCAGTGCAGTGAGTTCCTTGTGCTCATCTGCATAAGTAGATGTTCCCAGCAGTGGCATAAGAGGACGTATGTCGTCGTTGGTGATTCCACACACAGGTCTAACCCACTGAATACATCCCATTAGTTGCTGTACATCTGCTAAGGTTGATAATTGTGTCTTTACATTAATTTTCTGTGTACGCACTGTTCCTTGGGTTATGATCCATCCTAGATATTTCCATGGATCACTTTTTTGTACCTTTTCTGGGGCAATTTTTAACCCTTGTTTCTCCAGCTGTTCCTGTAACTTAGCCATGGTCAGACCTACCTCCACTTGTTTTCCTGCAATCAGAATATCATCCATACAGTGATACACTAGCAAGTGGGGATCTTCCTTTCTAAAACGTTGCAATGCCCATGCAACGTACATCTGACACAACGTGGGGGAATTTTTCATACCTTGGGGCAAGGTTACCCAGTGATAACGTTTGACGGGTTCGGCCTTATTGGTGGAAGGCACGGTAAAAGCAAACCTCTCTGCATCCTGAGGATACAAAAAGATCGTAAAAAACCAATCTTTTAAGTCAATAATTACGATGTCCCAATCCTGTGGAATCATGACAGGGGATGGGAGTCCTGGTTGTAATGGTCCCATGTCTTCCATGACTTCATTAATGGCACGGAGATCATGCAAAAGACGCCACTTTCCAGACTTTTTGGGAATGGTAAAAATCGGGGTGTTCCAAGGGCTAGTGGATGGTACAATATGCCCTGCATCAAGTTGCTCTTGGACCAACAACTGAACATTCTGCAGCCTACTGCCTTTGAGCAGCCACTGATTTACCCAGATGGGAGTGTCTGTCTTCCATCTCAGCTTCAGGGTTGGCTGCCTCTCAGTGACTGCCCCTAAAAAGGGTCTGTCACTAGCCTTGCTCCTAACTGGCTCAACACGTCTCGTCCGAGTAACGCAACAGGTAATGCAAGAACATACAGCCTAGTTCCTACCGACTTGCCATCCTTAAAGCAAAAGGTTATCACGTCAAGACTTATCCATGTCTGTTGCACCCCGCCCACCCCCACCATGCCTGTGGGGGCTAGCGTCAAAGGCCATGCTGGTGGCCACTTATGACAAGGAATAATGGAGACATCAGCACCTGTATCCAGAAGCATTGTCAGCTGGGTGGACTGTCTGCTAGGATGCTGCACTATTATAGCGTGAAGCGTACTTTACATGGTAAAGAAGGATGCACACTCTTCTGAGATGGTAGTCAAAGAGGTTTATTTCAAATTTGGCGCTTCTCTTTATATCCTAATATCATGTGACCTTCTAACCAATAGGGTTATCCATTTAGATGCATGCTTTTTTGGGCTTTTCTGCCCTGGCACATCCCCCGTGCCTTGGACACGCCTCCTACATCACCCCCCTCTCAATTATTTAAGAAGGTCACGAAAACAGTGTAATAACAACAGTGCAAACAATCAGAACAGTACATTGTAAATTACCAAAGCTTGCAATGACTCAGCACATCGCTTGCTTGGCCTCTTATATTTCTATTGTAACCTTTTAAAACTTTCTTATATTCTTAAACAGCAGTGCAACTTGGAGAAATAACTTTATTAACCTAGGGGCCTTAGCCCAACCATGTATAAACTTATAACTTCTATTAATCTGAGGGTTTCAAATAACTGGGGAGTTCAACTTTATTTAAAGAACAGGCTAAGCTTAGCAAAACTAAATTCTCTTAAAATGACCCTGTGGTGGGGTAGTGTTATCTTGTGAGGTGTTTTGTGTTTTAATATTTGTCCAGTCAAACAACTCTCTTCTTCATTAATTCGCTCATTCATTGGCGGCCGCCATTTATTCATCTCACACACACATTCACAGATTTTTACAGACTGCTTTTTGCCATATTGGTCATCCCTAAATGTAAACCTGAAACATAAACATGGTCTCATCTAGATCGTGTGACGTAACCAATCAATAAACTTCCCAAATGGTTCTGTTGGTCCCTGCCGTACCATAGTAAAAGATGGGGCTGTTCTATCGTCATGCACTGCCTGTATTGATTTTTGTGCCAGCTCCTGACTGAGCTACAATACTTCATTGCAAAATTGTACCTGCCAGTCTGCTCGGGTAAACAGACCCATTTCCATAAGCATTTGAGATGTTACTCCAAAGACAGGATCCCCCTGTTGCCTAGGATTTGCAGCTGCTGTATCACACGCTGCCTACCACTTCTGATAGAATTGCAACTGCTGATGGGGTGATAGCAAAGTGTTAACTAACATCCTAGTATCATAGGGGGTCATCAATGTGGAACCAAACAAGTGTTGTAACACAGATATAGTATAACCCAATTTTAACCCATACTGAGTGATTGCAGCTTTAACTTCCTTTAGTATTTTCCAGTCCAAGGCCTGGTAGCCCCTGTTTCCCCCCACCGTCTACTATAACTGGAAATACGTGAGAAATCAAAGACAAAAATTCTCCCTCTATCATAGCATCTTGCACAATTTCCTTCCATCTCTGCACCGGACCCTTCCCACTCACGCCACCCCCTGAATCCCCAAACAGCAGATTTACAGATCCTCCCAGCACGGTCCCACCCCCTCCCCCCTCTATGAATGGATTTTGTGGAGGTGGTGGGATTGACAGGAAAGGGTTTGGGGGGGCTTGCGCCTGTATGGGGATGGGGAGAGCCAGCAATGGCATAGGGGGCGTAGAGGGCTCCTCCCTCCTTAGCTCCTTTTCTGCCAGGGATGCCTCCAAATCTTTCAATTGCCATAGGAGCTCCTGTAGCAACACCTTTGTAGCCCTTTTTCCATCCTCAGAGTCCGATTCTGAGGTCGAAGGTGTAGATGATGGCAATGGCGGGTACAGTGACACTGCGCTGTGTGTTGGTCCACGGTCCCCTTTCCCTTCCATTCTTTCTTGCTGAGACTGTCCCGCCGGGCCCAGTGGGGGGGCGGTGGCAGATGCAGATCCCAGCGATTCAGGGCTGGCAGAGCACGGCGGTGGCAGGAGCTCAGTGTGAGCCATGGCAGCGGTGGGCATGGGCGGGGGAGTGGCGAGGGGAGTGGCAGGGGGAGCGGTGGGGCTGGCAGGGCTGGCGGCGCAGCCGCTCGGTGCAGTGGAGCCACTGTCGCTGGACTCGCTGTGGGGGAAGGTGCTGCTGGTGGTGGAACGTGCTGTAGCCAGCGTAGCAGTTACAACAGTCCCTCCTGGGTCACTGGCTGACAGTTGGGGAGGGGCCAACGTCTTGGAACCAGCCGGCAATGGGATCGCAGGAATGGCAAACAAATACTGGGAAACCGAGCAGCCCTCTTTACTTTCAGTTTCGCTCCTCGCTAATGCAGCATACGCCGAGGCTGTAATCTGCTGCTCAGTTCTCATGGATTTCAGTGTTTTGGTCAACAGCCATCACAACATTGGATAGCGGGTTGCCTCCTTAGATCCCTTACTGATCTCTTCCCACAGCTGCTTTCCTATATTTTCCCAAACCGGGACTTCAAAAGCACCACTTACTGTGGGGATAAGCTCCTTATTTCGAGCCCAGTTCAACAGCCCTTTGAGGGCACCTGTATCATAGGTTATCCCTCTCTTGGAGAGTATATGTTGGAGGAGCTTAAGCACCGCTTCTTCCTATTCACTATCTATTTACTATCTATTTACCATCCCCATCTCCTCCCCAGCCGCTCACCTGATCAGGGTGAGATTCCAAGTCCTCTCTTGCTCGCAAGCTCTATTCCAATGTCGGGGCAGCACCGCTACAGCTGGCTTTCCTGCTCGCTCTTTTCCGATGCCGACACAGTCCTCGGGGAACATGGCAATCTCAGGGTCCCTGTTCCAGCCGCCATCTGCGGTGGCAGGAGTTCAGAAACAATGCACAGACTATCAATATGATCAAACGATGTTCAGTTTATTATTTAAACAGCTTAGCTTTTATACAGTCAGCTCCTTCCAGGTATGTGATTACAACAAAGCGATTGGATAGCTCAGTCCATGCACATGCTTCATGCCTTTAGTTCATTGGTCCCGATGCCCTGTCCATGGGTCTGGATGTCATTTGCGCCACCCAAAGTCCCTTCTACTGATCCACCTTAGGGACTTTCCAGGGGACTTTCCAGTTTTCTCTTTATCGGTCACGTACACACACTATAAACACACAGTTTCACACAACTTAAACTGTAAACACACAGTTTCACACAACTTGCAATTATGAACTATTCTTTTAATAACCTCCAAAGTCATGTCAAGTGAGGCCTACCGCTCCTCAGAGCTGGTCGTATGGATTGTTCACAAAGTGTCCATTGTCCTGCAAATACTCTACAGGATTGTCCCCTCCCAGGTGCAGAAT
Organism: Corapipo altera; assembly: GCF_003945725.1. Taxonomy (NCBI): domain Eukaryota; kingdom Metazoa; phylum Chordata; class Aves; order Passeriformes; family Pipridae; genus Corapipo; species Corapipo altera. Next base: position 22,852,986 of record NW_020884875.1, on the reverse strand, counting down.
CTGGCACTTTCTCTTGCTGAATTTCATCTGGTTGGTGATTGCCCATCCTTCGAATTTGTTGAGATCTCTCTGCAGGGCCTCTGTGCCTTTGAGGGAGTCAACAGCTCCTCCCAGTTCTGTGTCATCTGCAAAGTTGCTCAGTATCCCTTCCAGTTCTGTGTTCAAGTAATTTATGAAGATGTTGAAGACCACAGGGCCTAAGATGGAGCCCTGTGGAACCCCACTAGTGACAGGTCACCAGTCTGATGTCACCCCATTCACTGTTACCCTCTCTGCTTGACCCATGAGTCAACTGTTCACCCACCACATGATGTGTTTATCCAGCTGTGTGCTGGATGATTTGTCCAGAAGGATCCTGCAAGAGACAGTATTGAAAGCTTTACTGAAATCCTAAAAGATTACATCAACCGGCTTCCCTTGATCTACTAGTTGGATTACCTTGCCATGAAAGGAAATTGGGTTGGATAAGCAGGACTTTCATGAAGCTGTGCTGGCTGTGACCAATGACTGTTGTCTTTCAAGTATTTTTCAATAAATCACAGAATAATCTTCTCCATAACTTTATCAGGCACTTAAGTGAGACTGACAGGCCTGTAGTTTCCAAGGTCCTCCTTTTTTTGTCTTTCTTGAAAACTGGGACAACATTCCCCAGCTTCCAGCCAGCTGGGACCTCTCAGGATTCCCAAGGCTGCTCAAAAATCATTGAGAGAGGTTTTGTGATGACATCAGCCAGCTCTTTGAGGATTCTGTGATGAATTCCACCAGGTCCCATAGATTTCTAGGGATCCAGCTGGAGCTGCAGATCCCGCACAATTTCAGAGTTGACTGGGAGATCATTCTCGCAGTCACAGTCCTCCAGCTCAGGGCACTGAGATCCCCTTGGTCCATCATCAGTGTTGAAGACAGAGGCAAAGAAAGCATTAAACATCTCTGCCTTTTGTCTGTCCCTGTTTGTGAGATGACCATCCTTATCCTGTAACAGGCCAATGATATTTCTATACTGCCTATTGACATTAACATATTTGAAAAAACAATTTTTATTGTCCCCCACATTTCTGGCCAGTTGCAGCTCCAGTTGGGCTTTGGCTGCAGGGATTTTCTCCCTGTAGCAGCAAGTAGCATCTCTGAATTCTTCCCATGTGACTTGACCTTGCTTCCACTGGGCATACACCTTGCATTCTTGTCTTATTTACAAGAGAAGATTCCTGTTTAATCAAGCCAGCCTTCTGCCTCGCCTGCTTGACCTCTGACATTTGGGAATTGTTGCTCCTGTGCCCTTACGAGGTGATGGTTAAAAAGTGACCAGCACTGACGGACCCCAGCACCTGCCTGGAGTCTGCTCTCCTCATGTCCAGAGTTGAGGTTTTACTGGCACTTTTCCTCTGTCAATGGAGTTTTTAAACTCGATCACTTCATGGTCACTGTGGCCAAGACAGCCACCAATCTCCACTTCACTCACAATATCCACTCTCTTGACAAGGACAGTATCTTTCCTAGTTGGCAAGGACCTGTCAGAAAGGACCATAGGACTGGTTGCATAAAGTTGTCAATCATTTTTTTTACGAATCTTTTGGCCTAGGTTGTACCAGCTTTGTGAGGCTCCCTTTTAATTTCTGGTAAGTTGAAGAACCCCATAAAGACAAGGGCATTTGACTTGGAAGTGTCCTTTAGTTCCTCAAAGAATAATTTTTTGGTGTCATTGTCCTGGCTGGGAGGTCTATAGCAGACTCCAACAGTTACATCCATGTTATTTTCTTTCCCCTTGATTCTTACCCAGAGGCTCTCAACTGTGCCATTCCCAACTGTGAGCTCCATACACACGCTGCCACTCTTCCACCTCTTCTGCCCTGCCTATCCCTCCTAAAGAACAAATCCATCTAACAGGACAATCCAGCTCCAGTCACAGGTCTCATCCCATCAGGGTCCACTTACGCCAGTGATGTCAAATCCCTGGGACTGGGTCAAAGCTTCAAGCTCCTCTTGTTTGTTTGTTATGCTGCGTGTGTTAGCGTAGAAATATTTCAGGCATGGTACATTGTAGCCAACACCTCCTGAGGCAGATTGAGGGATCCTATGAGTGCTGATTTTCTTGAGTTTTGGCACAGCATCCCATCGTTCATCTGTGGCAAGGCCAGTTTTGTCCCTTTCCCCTTCCCAATTTAGTTTAAAGCTCTGTCCACAAGCCTCGCTGGCTCCTGTGCTAGAACTCTGTTTCCTCTCTGAGATAGGTGCATCCTGTCAGGTGTCAGGAGACCAGTGTTGAGTAGATCATCCCATGGGCAACAAACCCAAAATTTTTCCAGTCACACCAACCTCAGAGCCACTTGTTGACCTGATGGATCTGCCTATTCCTATCAATATTATTCCTTGTTATTGGAAGGATCTAGGAAATCACTGCCTGTGCTGATCCCTCTACCAATCATCCCAGGGCCCTGAAGTCTCTTTTGATTGCCCTTTGTTATCTCGTCACTGCCAGTTTGAACAACGAATAGCTGACAGTAATCACAGGGCCTTACTGGACTAGAGAGTTTTCTAGTAATGTCCCTTACCTGAGCCTCTGAGAGACAGTAGACTTCCCTGTGAGTTGGGTCTGGTCTGCATATCAGGCCTTCCGTTCTTCTTAGTATGGAGTCTCCTATAATAACTATCCTGCTTTTCCTCTTGACAGAGAAGGTCTTGATGCAGGATACAGGTGGTGGTTTCAGGAGGCCCTCTATCCCAGAAGGACCTTTGCCCACCTCATCAGCTGTCTGGCCTTCTAGTGCTGGAGCATCATACCTGTTCTAGAAGGCACCAGTTCCACCTGTCAGATTCTGAGGAGGAGGAACCTTTCTCCTGGTATGTGCAGTGATCATCTTCCATCCTTCATCTTTAACAAACTCTTGACCAACAGTCCCTTAACTACTTACATTGTAGGCTTCCAAGTCCACCTGCTTCTCCACTACAGTGGAGGTTTGAGAATCCCGAGAGTCTTGAGGCTATAGCATCTCTCAATGTAATCAGTCTCTCTCTTGCTCATTTGCTCCAATACTACAAAGCCTGTTCACTTCCTCCTGTAGCTCCTTCACCTGGCAACATGGCTCTTCAACCACAGCACACCTTCTGCAAAATAACTGTTTGTTGACACCTTCACTGCCATGACACCCTCACTAGTGTATCACATCCCTGTTTGCCCACTCCTGTTTCCAGTGCTCTGGGTCAGCCCCACTCTCTAGAGCCATTTAAATTCCCCTTGGTTGCTCCCGGCAATGTCCCCTCCTCTCCCCATGGCTGATGAAGCCATCCAGGTCGTGGGGCTGCAGCTTGTGTGCTCCTGGACTCAGGAATCCCTGCCTTGTACAGCCGGCTCACATGCCCTAGACTTCCTCACTCACAGCTGCCTGAGCCTCGGTGACCCTTTTGAGAGAGTCAGAACATTTAAACAACTTTGAAGCTCTATACAATGCTGTATATTTCATATATATGTATGTATGGTCATGTACGCATGCGAGCATAGATACACGTGTGTGTGCGTATAGAACAACTTTTATACATACACACACAGACATATATATATATGTATAAAAGCTGTTCTGTTTTAGAGTCTCACCCTTGTGTCACTGCACTGTATGGTAATGGCTGTAAATAGCCAACTTATTTCACAAGCACAGAGATCAGCTATTGCTGCCCGAGGGACAGGTCTGTCCGTCACAGCACTTCAGGGGCTGCAGTAATCAAATGTTCCAGCCTGGCTGCGCAGGGGTCCGCACAGGCCGCTCACGGCAGCCAGCACTGAGCCCATTTTTTGTGAAAGTTTGCCATCTAGAGGCCATATCAGGAAGCACCAGCATAGAAAACTACCTTAATAAAAGAAAAACGGACTGAGTGGCTTTTCTGGTTGTTCGTAGGTACAGTTAGCTCAAAACAGCACTGCATTTAATATATTTCATGTTTAGCTTTCTTGGAAATATCATCTTGAAAGCCTTGAGCTAATGCTTCTCCCGAAACCAGAATCAGTTCTTCAGGAAATTTGTAACATGCATGTGTAATGAGCCTGGTTCTAGTGTAAGGGGATTTTTAAAATATTCATAAAACAACATCAAAATAATTAATTTTAATCCTTTTACAGAAATAACAATTTTCGAGAGACCATCTCTTCCACTGGTGGAGTAAAGATCAAATCAGCAGTAAAAACAAGTATGTTCATTGCACACAGAATTCCACATTTGTGAAAGGTAAAAATTTGTTCTCTTTATAATATCACCCTTTTTATTCTCCTTACAAAAATATCTCAAACTATACATTTGGTGTTTTTTTTCACTGAAAAAATGCTGACTGATATTTCCATTTTCATCTGTGTTTATCAAATTAGAGAAGTTGAATGAAAATACCATTAAAATACCTTTAAAAGATTAAGAAAGATCTTGAAAGATATTTGGCAACCTTTCCAGCAAAGTTTTCAGAAAGACTAGCAGTGTTATAATTTCAGGAATACCTGTGAATAAATCTGGCTTCAGTGGGTTTAAGGATTTTGTTTTGCTCTCTGTCTTCACATGAAGTAGATAATTGGGTTCTGCACCATTCACTGCTCTTCTATACTCTTGGGTCAAGAAAAGACTTCTCGCCATATCCAGTTGCCCAGGAGATACAGCAATTTGCAGGGCCAGTAAAGCAAGATGTGTAAGTTTTGAGAAAAAAGTAGTAGGCTGAGAAGTTCTCTCCTTTTGAGATGTATTTTCTACGTGAATTAGCATTTACACCAAGACACTCTGTAAATCCTACTTCTACTGTTCTGATTAGTACAACCAGGTGTTACTTAGGTGCATTTTGTGCTTTCAAAATTGTACAGATGTATATTAGTCATAACAAAGACATTTTCTCTCTACAAAGCCTGCACTAGTGTTCACTGCCAATGCATTTAAAGAAAAATAATTTTGAACTTTGCATTGATTTGAAGCAATTTCTGTCTTCAGGAATCAAATACCACACTGCTTCCTAATAGGAATTTAATTAATTCTTCTTGTTCAACAATTAATTAGTTCATAGTTTCTATGTATGTATTGAACACGCATATTGACAGTTCTTTATGTGAAGAGGAAAGACACACTTTGCAAAGACAGGTCTTAGCAATATCATAGAGTGTGCTTCATGAGAGAACTGTACTCTTCTACCAGTTTCTTCTTCTCATTTAATTTTTCCAGTATGACATCCATTAATTGTGAGGCAAAAGGAAACTGAAAAAGAAACATAGTAAGAAAAATGATCATTGGACTTCATTTTCCTCATGTGAAAGACATTTATTAAATATCTTTAAACTATCAGATAACACTTAGTTCTGACAATTACCACACACAGACATATCTGATCTTTAAAGTTCATCTGCTCAGTTAGTGTCTGAAAATTTGCTCTCTATCATAAAAATGATATAAAAGCAGAGTAAAATGAAAAAAGATAAACTCCTTATTGAACAATTCATGCTTTACTGACCATGTTAATGATGTAAACTGCAGTACCAGCATCTCTGTCATTTATCTTCAATCAGCTGATCAATAAAAGGTTACAGTCACCTCTAGGGCATGCAGAAATGGTAGTATGAGTGTATCTTCACTACTCTCAGGAGGATGAGACAGAACTACCAGTATAATTTTCAGTGCTGTGTCAATTGCCTTAGACTCACACATGAAAACTTGTATAATAAACAAACAAAGACCGAAACCCCCAAACCACCCCCCCCCCCAAACCACCAAAACAAAACAAAACAAAAACCAAACACAAAACCACAAAAAAACACTCAAAGTAAAATAAAACCTCAAACCTCCAAGTGCATTAATTGGAATATGCCACAAATGTCTGCCTCTCTAAAACATGATACCAAAAAATTGTAGCCTGCAGAAGAGGAGACTGAGGGGAGACCTCATTGCAGTCATGACTTCCTCATGAGGGGAAGAGGAAGAGTAGGCACTGATCTCTTCTCTGTGGTGATCAGTGATGGAACCCAAGGGAATGGCCTGAAGTTGTGTCAGGGGAGGTTTAGGTTGGATATTAAAAAAAGGTTCTTCACCCAGAGTGTGGTTGGGCACTGGAACAGGCTCCTCAGGGAAGTGGTCACAGTACCAAGCCTGACAGAGTTCAAGAAGTGTTTGGATGATACTCTCAAGTACATGGTGTGACTCCTGGGGATGGTCCTGTGTAGGGCTAAGAGTTTGACTTGACGATTCTTGTGGGTCCCTTCCAACTCTGAATATTGTGTGATTCTGTGTTATCTACAGAGAAAAATGAAACCCTCTTTTCTAATTCCTCTGTATAAGAGATGTATTTGCATAACTGATGCCTTAAAAGAAAGATATTTGGTATATTTTTCAGTGTCATCTCCTTAATGCTTAAGGGGTTTTCTTTCACAGTCTTGATGTGTCAGTTCACTGTTTGCTGGGAAGTATTTTTAAAGGTGGTACAGAACACTGGTCATGGCAGCGCCACTCAGAGTGGCCAGTGCTGTGCCACAGAGGAGAGTAAGGCAGTTTTCGTTCACTGTCGAAAAGTCTCTATCAGCTTCACAGAGCTCTGTCAGCTTCCTTGAACTCCCAGTGAGACCAGTGGTGACTGAGGGATCAGTCCCATACCAGAAGCTAACAGCTTTTTCTCATATCAGAAGGAGAGAGAATTTTACCTTAATAAGGCCACCAGAAAAAAATTTGGTAAAATATAGCATTTGGTGAAACAAGCCAATCACCTGCTTGTGCTCTTCACAACTGTAGTTGAATGCAATACTTTTTCATCTAGAACTCCTGTCTAGTTCCACAATTCAGTGTTGCTGCCCTGATTTTATTTTTTCACTTCTTTATTCCATTTTAAAGAGAAAATTGTATAGCACCTACACCAGATGGAGTACTGCCTGTTTCCTAGATATATGAAACAAAAATTACAAAAGAAACAAATAAAAACCCCAGACATAAAAGTACATAAAATACAAATGTTGATGTAATGTGTGAACTGATATACAGATATGAATCTCTATACTGATATTTGTAATTACTAACAAGTCAGAAAAAAAGTCTAGAATGGTAGCAAGGAAAATCTTATCAATAGCAATCATCCATTGTGAAGTGTCTATAATGGCAATTCTGCATGTTGCTGAACAGTCACTTTGTAGTTACAGAAAAAGGACAATAATACACATTATTTCCCTTTTCTACAGGAAATGGAGTTTTAAAGGGCTGGTACTTCTGGTCAGACATGTCTCCATCTGTCATAAATAACTTATGCCTATGGTAAGAATTTTCTAGTAGTCATCTACACCTGTCAGCTTTCTCCTGTGTGCTATTGTGATGACTTTTGGGGGAATAGAGGGATCGAATTCACTGAGCACAAATCTATTCAGCGTAATATAAGACATAATCTTACCTGACATTCTGTGAGACTTACTTGCCATCATGCTTTAAAAACACAGACTACAGCATCCTGTTCACTCTAATTGCTCTGTCTCTTTGTCTAAATATGTTTTCTACGAGAACACTATATCATTACTTCAAAGTCTCTAATTCTTCTGGCCTAGCTTGACTTCATTAATTTCTGATAGATTTCACCTCCTTAATGTTGTGCCTGAGATGAATGGTTTCTTATTGATGTCTCTGGCTCATATAATTCTACCTAAATTTTACTTGCTGATCACTTCTCTCTGTGGCTTCCATGTCATAGCAAAGTGATATTTCAAGAACCCTTTCCATTTAAATGACTCATTTAAATCAAGAGCATTTGGAAGTGGAACATTATGTCATTCTTTCAACATTTGTTGTTTTCAGAGAAAGTGCTGTATGGTTCTACCTGGTTTTCTTTCTATACAGACACCCAGAACTGGATGATCTCTAGAGTCTTCATCTTTAATAGAAGCCTGTAAGATTTGCTTTTAATGATGGCTCTGTAATTATACTGGAAAGCTTTCCTTTACATTTTTGTCTAGGACTTCACAACTTTTGAAGATGTCTCTATTTATCCCAGCTTCCAAACCTGCCATGTGCTTGGGGAAGGCTTTGGAAGTTCAGTGAGTGCTAAGTGCACACCTAAAGAGTCAAAACTTGTTTATACCATGATAGTTAGATATTTTAATACACTTCTTTCAAATGCTTTATAATTATCTGTACCACAATCCATTTAACTGAATGGGCAGTGATCCTAAATCAGTACATTATGGTAGGCTTTAACAGAAGCAGTATTTAATTGACTTGTATAAATTCACAACATTTGAAAGCGCAAGCTTTAAATCCACTACCTGTGGGTTTAAAGAATTTGATTTATTTATACATCTTTCCAGACTTACAGATTTATTCTTTGATACTAGAAATCCATATGAATGAAAGGCATATTTCTTACACAACTTATTAGACAGATACCTTGGTGTATAGGTATATGTAAGGTAATATGATCCTAAAAAGTCAGAAATGGTGACAGTTAATTCTGTTTCTCTCACCTATTTATTCTGACCTTAAGTTTGCTTCTTTTGGATATCCCTTCTGTGAAAAACTAACTAGTAATACTTATCGACCTTACACCACATGACTGAGTCTCCCTCAACACAAGTGTATAAACATACACATATTTGCCCGTGAAAAGACTTATAATGAATGCAAGGCAATGTTGTTGTTCTGATGAGACATAGTGTCTCCATTCGCAGAGTGTAGCATTACTTGTCTTCTGCTTTACAAAATCTAAAATGTGCTATCATAAAGGTATTTAAATTTTAGAGTACATAAATTAGTGGTTACAACTATTTTAAATCTCCCCATATGGATCATCAGTATAATACACTTGCCCAAGAAAACTATTCAAACGCACTGCAGAGCTGATTTAAATTGAAGTAAGTGAACCACAAAAAAATAATATGAAATAAAACTAGAAACTCAGGCCAATAACCAAAGCCTCCTAATTTCATCATAAAATAAAAAGTCAAATTTCAAAAAAAATAACTAAGAGAAATGTTTCACTTCATTGTTGTTCCTGACTTCCTTGTTCTTATTCTGCTTTGTGATGACTGTATATACATGATTATATAAAGATGTGTGGGCCCATCTGTATTCTTATTCTGAGTAATCAAGCCAATTTCTCCTCGTTTTCAGTTCAGAACAAGTGATGCAACATGGTTTTGCTTGTGTGTATGAGATAAAACACAGATTTATACGGTAGTGGATTGTCAAAGCACAGGACTAAGCTCTTACTCTCGTAGTGAGAACAAAATCATGGTTACTTTCTGATAGTCTGATATCAATGCTAATGGTGCCCACAATATGGTTTAGACTACCCTGGTGCTGCTTTTTAAGGTATAGGTACTTGAAATACCTGGTGATGAGTTGCAGTGGTGAGTGTGTGCAGCTGCTTGTGCACGGGTCAATATGTGGGTGTGATCAGAGGACAGGCAGTGAGTAGAGACCTGTTCAAAGAAAAGACAGACTGGAGACAGTCTAATGAAAGCAAAGCAGGTGAGTTCCAACTGGAAGAATTTGAAAGGAAACAACCATAGCTGTTAGTGTCCATTCCCAGATGACAGCAACACAAATCTGTATTGGGAAGCCAGTGTAAATCCTAAAAAGGGGCTGGGGAAAATCCCTATTGATGACAAGTGAACATACTGTTCGAAAACCCGTTCTAGGAATGGGTTACATACATACTTACAGAATGCCCACAGAACAGAGGGAAGGGAGCCTTTGTGGAAGTTTTCACCATTGGAATATGATATTTAGATTCATAATGAAGTCAAAAGAGTAAAGATTTTACTAGGCAGCTTTGTTTATGTGATATCCCTAGGAGTACATGAGAAGGGAGAGAAGGCAAGCAGATCTCATAGGGACATACTAAATCAATGCTGTCATTTGCTTCACTGCTTGGAAAAGTTAGATAGATGTTTGCATTTTACTAAAAAATAGTTCTTGAAGACTTCAGGCAGCAATCTGGGTTGGGCTGACATGCTGTACTCACATACGAAATTATTAATGGATTGTTCTGAGATGGTGTTCCCTACAATCAGTCACAATGAATGAAAGCTGAGAGTGGCATAAGAAATCATGTTTAAGTTACATGAAAAAAAAGTCATCCTCTTGCTTTAGCTATGTAAGTTTCCTATGATGAGAAAAAAATAGAGAAGACTGCTATTTTGTTTGGGGATTTTTGGGGTGTGTGTTTATAATTGTAAAAAGAGAGAGCTAGGTTCAATTAATAAGACACACACACACAGACGTAAGGCATAAAGTGGGTAAAAGCCCCATCACTTGCCTTGCAAGCAGTAAACGCACAAACATATTGAGATAACCATATTTGTTCCCTCCCAGATACCATAAACCATTGAAAGCTCAAAAGTCTATATTGTCATACCTCTCCCAACTTTTCCTGAGCTCAAATAGTAATGCATAATGAGTCTGATACCTCTACCCATATTCAGGTAGCAGCTATCTGCATGCACTCATGTGAAGCCTCTCCACATTCAGGTTCTTCATAGGCAAGTGAACCGTTTTCTTTTTATCCTAATGCCAATTATTAAGATGATTTATTTTTATTCTTTAGTGAAAACAGTCTAGGATGTTACCATATAAATACAGAAAAGCAACAGAAAAAAAACACTTCTTGGTCATTCAAATGTAGATTTAGACAGTAAGTGATTTTTCCCAGCTCTGTCAAATTCATAACATGACTGTACTTTCATATTATATGATCCATATTTACGTAATAACATCCCAATGTAGAGATGTCTCTTTCAAATCATAAGCTTCTTAGCAGTGGTATAATTTCTTGACATGTGTTTCTATAGTAGTCGATAAAATAAAGACACAAACTCTGACTGGTGCCTGTGAGTGTCAGGAATGCAAAAGTATTTATCACTAAAATATTAATATTCTTGTAAAGCTGACAGATATTAGACATTTTCAAGTCATAAGAGTATGGAAAATAAAGGTACAGATGAAGTGAAAATAGAGGTGTGCTATTCTTTATCATTACACTTTAGGAAAATCTATAAAATGACAGTAAAAAGCAACTAGTGCTTCCCTCAGTCCCCTCCAAAATCCTAATGCAGCAGTAAAATGGCGTATGTCAGTAATAAAAATAAAACGTCTATGACATTTTAAATGTTATCGTACTGTCACAGTGGAATAAAATTAGTTTGAAGAATGATCTAAAGGGATATGATGCAGTTCATTATGTACAACAGCAATAGCAGCAGTTTCCCAGTGTTCATAAAAGTTTCTCCATTAAATTTACCTCCAGTCAATAATTAGGAGTCCACAAATAAACCTAGGCAATTAAATCAATACTGCTGGGCAATTATGTTCCAAAGTCCGGGCTCAATGGTACAAATAGACACTATATCAAACTGCAGTGTTAGGAGATCTGATGCACTTTTCAACAGAACCTTTACTCAGAAAAACAGAAAAGGGCAATCCTGCATCTTTGTTCAAGATTGCAAATGGTACACAGTTTGCCAACATGTAACACTAAGTAGCCAGTCTGTTATAAGCAAAGTCTGACAGAAAGCTTACCTTTCAGCATGAGCTTGCTTTAGTTTTCTGATCAGAAGAGTTACCAAAGCTTACTAAAAGAAACCACAACCAAGCTCTACAAGATATGAGTAAAGTATTTTAAAGGGCATATAGCTCTTCCATGAGCTGGTCCCAAATACAAAGGAATAAATCTTAACAATTTCCATCTATGTGCTTTAACATGTACAGAAATGAAAAGCACAGCTGGCTGCTCCTAAAAAGCACTATAATCCTCTCACAATTCTAAAAATGGGCTGCTTGCCACAAAATTACTTGCACCCTCAGTGTTCCTCCTGAGGAACCCACAAGATGGAGCAAAAATCACTGAAAATCACAATTACTTGTACACAAACTTACACAGCTAAGAGCAATGAGCTCTTCTATCCCTAGCTGACATCTGCAATCCTAATATAGCTTATTTCATAGTCAATAATTCCTTCACTCTCCATGCCCTGGTTTTTGCTGTCTGTCTATAGCAGATAAAGAGAAGTGATAAAATTCTGCTATGACGTTTTTAGTGATTTACCAAAGAATGATAACAAAAGATGGAGCAAGAAGTCTTCATTGTATTCCATAAATCTGATTCCTGCTTTAGAGCTCGTAATATGTACAAAATCTTGAAATGTATAGTTTTTGAAAAAAATTCTTAAAATTAAGGCAATTAAATGAATATAAATAATTGTGCTTTTACTGCTGAGTTTCATGAGGTTTAATTAAAATGCCAGTGTATCTGACAAAGCCAGTAAAAGCACACTGTATTTCCATCTCCTCTGCTGCAGCAATTACGCAGTCTTAATGGTAGTAAGTTTTGATAACGAAAGAGGGAAAACCTGTCATTTCTTAAAATCTGGTCACAAGATACAATCTAGACACAAAAACTGTTAATGATAAAATGTATGATGTGTATGTTCCCCTGAAATGGTTTTCAAAATATTTTCAATCATTTGCAATCTTAACTGTTATTAACTACATCACTAATGGACCCATGCTAGTGAATATGCATTATGAACACTGTATTTATAAATCAAATTTTATTTCCTTCCAGACATCAGCTACCCATCATCTAAATAAAGGAGACAACTAAAAATATAATGGAAAAGTTTCAAGAGTCGGTACATGTTGTCAGTGATGTCCAAACAAAAGCTGACTATGGCTACAAAAGCTGGGCTCTCACCTGCCAATAAACTGCCCTTGATCACTTACAAGAGGGGAGCATCCCAGCAGATTCTGTGTGTATTAAAAAAAAAGACTTGAAAGAGAAGAAAAAGTATCACACAGGTCACAGCAGCAGTCTCAATGGACCCCTCAGGGATTTCTACTAGTCTCAGACTTGTCATCCTCTATGCAGCTTTCCTCTCTGCCCAGAAAATGTCGATAGGAAAATGTTTGAGGGGCCTCTGGTGGAAATTTTTTCATTCTTTCTGCATTGACAGGATGCCAAATCAATATTTACTTCCCACTAACAAGCTGCTCGAGGTCTCAGTAGAAAATATTGTAGAGAATGCGAGAAGACACGATAATAAACAGCTGTCTGGCTATGAGGAAAACATGAATTGACTAGAAACAGGTCCGCAGTAAAAGGTCATTGAAACCCATGAACTCCTCAGGTGTCCATAACAACTAGTAACTTTAAAGGCACATAAAAAAAAGTCTCTTTTTCCTAAGAGGTATGAGAGAATGGATCATTTTCACTCTAGCAAGCAGTACACACTGTTTCAATAATTCAATTAACATTTGCCAAGATCTGTGCTGGTTTTCTCCAGCATTGTTTCACTGGTTTCAGCTGTTAAGTTATCAGAAATCCTAGAGTAACATCTCTTCAGTTTTATGCAGTGACTCTTCCCTTAAAAGAAATAAAAACAAAACGCTACGAAACAAGGATTTCACATTGCCTTATCACAATATAGTTTGGTACCATCAATGGCAACATAATAACAAATGAAATGTATTAATTACAACCTAAAAACACTTAGCTACTCAGAGTACAAAATTATAATTCATTAAGGGAAGATACAAAATTGAGTACCTGTGCTTCCATAAGTTTCTGTATACGCTGCAGCCATTCTTTATCTGTTTCAAATTCCATTTTTGCCTTTGCTGTTTCCTAAAAAATAGAAACACATAAGAAACAATAAAGGAAACGTGTAATTGGGTATACATTAAAAAAGCATGTGGAAGTGGGAACTATGCTTGCAAAATTAGTGATCTGAAGCATATCCACCAAGTATCAGTGCTCTGTTAAATGTATAAACCCACCCTGACCTGTGCATGTCCCTAAAAACATGCATGATATGCTCTCTTTATATGAATATACAGGTGTATGTGTGATCCACGTCTAAATTTTATGAGTTCAACATAACGGTGCCTGAGTCTATGCACTGATAAATAGAATATGTAGTGTATGTGTAGTGTAAATTCATCACCTGTGCTTTAAATTTGTTTTCTATTTATAGTTAAGTACATTTGTGTTTTAACATGTATGCACAGTGGCAACTATGACAAAAGATAAAGGATGTAGAAATTACTGAGAATGAGGTAAGTATGGAACAATTCCATCAAAGTGAATTGCTTTACAGGGTATATATGTATAAATTTGTGTTTTACACATGTATGCACAGTGTACAACAAAAGATAAAGGATATAAAAATTACTCTGAGAATGAGGTAAGTATGGAACAATTCTGCCAAAGAGAATCGCTTTACAGGGCATATATGTATAAATGTTAGTAAACAGGGCAGGGATCAGTCCATTATATTTGTATTCATGAATGTAATCCATATCAGTGCATATACATACCATGCACTGCTGTTTAACCAACGTGAAAACTCTCTTTTGTAGCTTCTTTAATACAAAGCTCCAATAAGATTAAATCTAAGTCATCACCAGAGTACTGTTACAGGCCAATAATGGTCAGCTCCTAGACACTTATTAAAGCAACTGTACGGGCTTTTTCATGTATTATTTGATCAGTCCTAAATAAATATGGATAAGAAATCCTATTACTGTATCTATTTAATAGAGGGTGATTTGATGAAACACTATCAAATATTTCATAGTAAAATGTATGATAGAATCAACAAAAAAAGGCAATGGATTTCCCCAGAAACCATCTGTCTACCAGAAATACCTTTAATAGGTATCACAATTCAAGAAAGGAAGCATCAACGAAATCAATCTGTCACAGCAAGATGCATTCTAATTTTGTTTTCATTAATGTGGAAGTCTATTTATAACATACAGCCCTGCCAAATAGTCTCATGAAAAAGGAAAATACTGTCTCTACATCCACATGCTCAAAACAGTATGTTTATATTTATGTATGTCTGAAGTCTTGCTGCCTTATGAGTCTCTAACCTGACCTTATTATTTAAATTAAATCGCTCTGTGATTTATGTGCTAGATGCTGCCCAATGAAATTTCAGTCTTTACCTGGAAATCCTTTTCCTCAAGAATGGAAATATACAGTATCTTCTCATCTAGTTCCTTTTTACTGACATCCTTAAAATAACTTACCTCCTCGTCTTCTACATCTAGTATCTCCTCAAGATCAGTTGTTGAAACATTAAGGATAGATGCTGCCAACTGAACAGACTCTTGGGAAAGACAGTTTTTACATCCTTTCATCTTGCCCACTTTTTTTGCCTTTTTGATTTTTGTTCTCAGCTCTTGTATGCTGTGCTGTAACTCTCTGCAGAGAGTCTAGAAGACACAAGCAAAAAATATTCCACTGTAATTTTTTTTATAGTACAAAACATATGGAAAAAGCAGTATCATTTAGCCTAAGCTCCTTTAGATAGGAATTATCTTCATTCTCTGTTATTGGTTCAACAGAATACGTGTTGAAATACTAAATAACACGCTATTTACAACACAAAATATGAATTAATACAACAAAACAAAAATGTTCTTAAATACAAGTACGTTTTTATGTGTCTTTAGCAAAATAACTACACTCATAATGCCATCAGAAGTAAGACAAAGCAGATTCCACAGAATCAATCAAAATCCTTTCCCAATGCAGTCTATCAGAAATGTTCGTGAAATAAAAAGAGAAATGTCAGGTTTTACTGCAGTCAAATTGAGATTTTTTTAAAGTTTATTGATACCTCACTGCATGCAGAAACACCAGTACATCTCTTTATTCAAAACATGAAATTTTGGTTCCCACCAAGACAAGGTAATTTAAAACTATCCTGGCTACCAATTCTTCCCGATATAATCTCTACAATTTAAATCATCACAGTAGCGGTAATCCACTGTTGGTATGCAGCACAACCTTGGAAAACACAAGTCCACAGTATTCAAGGTTTACATAAGAGAGTTGCATTCTCTACGCAGCTGGCCCTACCAATGGTCTGGCCAGGCCAGGCAGTCTCTTTGCAAGAATGCTCTTTGCAGATAGTAGCTGTTTTATACAGATACCACCTGAGACGCCAGACCAGAACCATGGCTCTGACAAGGTATGAAGCAGAGGTTCTAACAGAAGCCTCAATTTTACATCCCCTTTCTGCTGCTGAAGATATGACTAAAAATTGTACTTGCAGTTAAAGGGAAAGAAGAAATCCAGCAGGCCTGAGGCCACTCTTCTTTGTTTATTTCAAAGCAGAATAAAATAAACAGCATGAAACATCCTGCTGAAAAGACTTCGTTGATCTGAATGAAACCTGAATGGAATCCCAATCTCATTTTGGCTTTTGTTCCCCAACACCACACAAGTGCCAAGCTTCAATAGTACTTTCCACAGCTGAACATAAACCAAACTGTACAAAAAAGAACCAATGCTTCAAGTTCCTACCTCTCCTATATCTTAAGTTCTCTGGTTCTGTGAAATAACACTAAGCATTAGTATAAATCATCAGTTGTATAACAGAAGTTATTTTGGTTTAATATTTATGCAGCTACAAAAAAAGCATTTTGTCAAAAGCTGAGGAAGAGAATTTTATTAAAAAATTGTTGACTGAGAAACAAGAGCAGTAACTCATTGTCAGAAGATCCTCCTAGCATATTCAAATTCCATGACTCAAGCAGAACTGTGACTGTCAACACAAACACCTTGGTTGAGTTTAAAATGAGAGAATAAGGTTTTCTTTTGATCGTCCTATGTGAGGTCCATCTTATTAAGCTATATCTCACCAGTAGCTGATTAACTCCTGAAAATTCTTTTTCTGCAGAATGCCTTCATCTCATAGAAATTGACTGCAGAATTATGAAGCCTGTTTATTGGCATTTTGGGTAAAGTACCCTACAGCCTCTAGCGTATTCAAAACACAGTCATTAAAGAGCATTAGCTGATATATTTCAAAGAAAGCACATCTGATCCCAAGATTTGTTTATGTTTGCCTACCACTTCCCAACTTCACAGTTTTCTGTATTTAATAAAATTTAATTCATAAAAATAAAAATATCCTACCACAAATATGGGGAGAGGAGGTACAATGAATTTTTTCTGATTTTATGATTAAGTGTGGGTCCCTCCACCTACAGTATTTCCAAGAAACTGTTTTGTACATAGATGTGTCTGCAAGTGCAGAGTTGAGAGGAATGAAGAAGTTTGAAATGTTACAGGCAAGGAGCTAGGGCACTGTGGATCAAGTTCATAGAAGGAAATAGACTAGCAGAAGAGGGAGCCTCAAATAGAAAAGCACATGCTATGAAAAAAATACAGTTAAATCACATGTTTTTGTAGCATGTGGAATGGTCCAACAGTGAAGTGGTTCCCGCAACATGTAGGAGACGTATTTGACAATGGAAAAATAAATTCAACACCACTTTTTCAATCAAATTGAATCAGCTTCCCAAGTTTTAAAAGATCTCTTTTAGGCATAAGTGATGTCTAGAAGATGCACATTTGTATCCTGATGAAAAGAGGAAATGTAAATTAAAAAATCAAACTATCAAAGAAATAAACTGCAAAGCCACTACAAATAATGATAAATAGCTCAGCACAGACAGACAAAAAGCATGATAATAAACAAAGTTAAACATTCACTTGAATGCCTTAGACAACATACAAACATTGCCAGGCAATAGTCACTCAATATTATTAGACAAATATTATTGGTGTATCCAAAGTCCAAAGGAGGTTCATGATGAATGAACAAGCTGATAGCAGCAGTGGAACCCAGAAACTGCAACTCCACTGTGACTGCCTTTTAGTCCACAGTTCCAGAAAAGAAGGTACCAGAAAGACACTGAAGAATCTGTTACAGCAATTTTAAAGAAAAGAAAAACAAACAAACAAACAAGCAAAAACCAAAACAAATGAACCCCCAACAGAAAAACCAAAACCCAAACAAACAAACAAAAAACCTACAAAAAAAAACTAAAACAAGAAAAAAAAGGGAGAAGAAAAAGGAAGTTTAAACAAAAATCAGAGAGAAAATTACAACTAATAGATTTTGATATGCAAGCACACACTTTATATATAATCACAGTAGATCATACATATGGAAGACTTGCACTTCAATCCCTTTTTCCCTCACGCGGTTCTAATGCACTAAAGCATATGTAAAATACAAACCATATGTGAAAAATAAGACTACTTTATGGATTTTCAAATTAGACTGTGACAGACTAGCTATTTTTGAACCTCCTTCCTTCATGTTATTAGGTTGTAATAATGTTTTTATATACATTTTTTCACTGGATAAGTGCCTTAAAAATTTTAAGATGCCTTTTCTGTTTATATTTTCTTATCTGACATATACTAATGGATTCATATGCTAAATTCTTTACTTATTATTAGTGATTACATGTCAGTTCATCCTCCAATACAGAAATGCTCAGTGTCAAGTCACACAGCTCTTAGAAACTGAGTTAGGAAGATCCATTTCCAAACTGAAAATTACAAAAACTTAAGAGTTAAGCCACAGAGGTGTTGTTGGAGAGTGTATTGAAGCCAGTATAATATCATTCTTTGATTACAAAATTGATCCAATGCATTACGGTGCTAAGTGAAGGATTTTGAATGAAAAAATTTTCTCCTGTGCATTTAAAAACAGTTTATGTTTAAACTTACAAGCATACATAGGTGATACAAATCTCCCTGCAAGGAAATCAATGCAGTATATGATTTTGGCACTATATTGATGCATAACAATGCCTTTATTAGTACTAGTAATACTAGGATTTGATATTTTCTCTGTTTTTCTTTGGCGTCAAATCTAGGGCATATTTTGATATTTTCCCAACTTAGATGTTACCATCAGAGTTGTTCCTGTGGGACACACTTAGCTGCTACCAGGCAAATAGAATAGGAATTCCTGAGTAATTCCTAAAACAAATCTACAACACATTTTGTCAGATCAGTGCAATCACTACTGATCTGACTAGAAAAAAAAACAGCTTAAAATTCTAACAGCATGACCTTAAAGTTCCCAGCCCTTTTAAATCAGTAGCAATTGTTGAATCATCTACTAACTCCATATGAGAATACAGTATATATGACATACGCTGGTTTGTGTAGAGTTCTGAAATATCTCCCTTTTAAGGCTTTCTACTTTATTTTCACAACGCAAAATATTCATTCTTAAGCTAATATACTGTTTCCAATTTTGGTCTCCCTATGTAATCACTTAGCACTGTATCTTTTGCCAGTTTTGAGATGTATAAAGACAAAGATCTTTTTTCAATTAAAAGGTCATACTTAATTAAACACTCAAAGAAGCCATGGTGATACAAAGACTATGACAGCACACTACTAATAAGGTCTTTACATCCCAAAACAGTGACACTCGTTGATCCTGGAATTGACACAATTTGATCAATGGCCCCAAGTAATGTCATATGACTGAGTCAATATCTAATGACCTGAGTCAACCTAGCACCACCATAATCACTCTTAACCATATCCCCAAGTGCCATATCCATATGCCTCTTGAACACTCCAGAGCAACTCCCTGGGCAACTTATTCCAATGCTTAGCCACTCTTTAAGTGAAATGTTTTTTTCTAATGTCTAATCTGCACCTACCTGGTGCAAGTTAAGGCCATTTCCTCTGGTCCTTTCCCTTGAGATATGGCAGAAGAGACTGACCCCCACCTCACTACAGTCTCCTTTTAGGTAGTTGTAGAGAGCAGTGAAGTTCCCTCCTGAGCCTTCTTTTCTCCAGACTAAACACCCCCAACTCCCTCCTCATCAGACTTGTGCTCCAGAGCCATCAACAGCACTGTTGCCTTTCTCTGGACATGCTCCAACACCTACCTCAATGTCCTTTTTGAAGTTAGGGGCCCAAAACCGAACACAATACTCCAGGTGCAGTCTCATCAGTGCCAAGTACAGCAGCACTATCATTTCCCTACAGCAGGACAATCACTTCCCTAGTTCTGCTGGACTCACTATGCTTGGTACAGGCCAAGATGCACTGGCCTTCCTTGGCCTCCTGGCACTGTTGGCTCATGTTCAGCCACTGTCAACCAGCACCCTCAAGTCTGTTTCTGCTGAGAAGATCTCAAGACACTCTTCCCTAAACCTGTAGCATTATTGCACAGAATTGGTGTGACCCAAGGGCAAGACCCAGCCCTTCAACGTATTGAACCTCATACTATTGGCCTCGGCCCATGAATCCAGCCTGTTCACATGTTCCTGCCCTCCAGAAGATCAACATTCCCACCAAACTTGGTGTCATACGTAGAGTGACTGAGGGTGCCCTCAATCCCCTAGTCCAGATTAACATATTAGTTAACATATTAAACAGAACTGGCTACAGTAATGAGCCCTGGGGAACACCCATGAGTGACAGGCCACCAGCTGGATGCAACTCCATTTTACCACCCCTCTCCAGGCCCAGCTGTCCAGCCAGCTTTTCACCCAGTGAACAGTGCACCTGTCCAAGATGTAGGTTGCCTATTTCTCCATGAGAATGCTGTGGGAGATGGTGTCCAGCATTCTACTGAAGTCTAGATAGACAACATCCACAGCCTTTCCCCCAACTACTAAGTGGGTCACTTGGACATAGAAGAAGATCAGGTTGGTCAAGCAGGATCTGTCTTTTGTAAACCCCTGCTGGCTGTGCCTGATCCCCAGGTTTTCCTGCATGTGCTCTGTGATGGCACTCAGGGTGATCTGCTCTGTGACCTTCCATGGAACTGAGGTCAGGTTGACAGTCTTGTAGTTCCCTGGTTCCTCCTTCCCACCCTTCTTGTAGATGGGCATTACACTTGCTAATTTCCAGTCCACTGGGTTAACCAGGATTGGGTGGTAAATGACTGGAAGTGACTTGGCAGGCTCTTTCACCAGCTTTCTCATTGCTTTCAGGTGTGGGCCCATAGACTTGTTGGTGTCTAACTGGCATAGCAGCTCACTAACCATTTTCTCCTGGATTACTGGGGCTTCACTCAGCTCCCTATGACTAACTTCAAACTCTGGGAGCTGGGTAGCCTGAGGACAACTGGTTTTGGTATTAAAGAGTGAGGCAAAGAGAGCATTAAGTATACCAGTCTTCTCCTTACTCCCTAACACTATATTACTTGCTGCATCCAGCAGATGCTGGAGAGTCTCCTTAGCCCTCCTTCTGCTGCCAATGTATTTATAGAAACTTTTTTTGTCATCTTTAACCACAGTGGCCAAAGTAAGTTTCAATTTGGCTTTGGCCCCTTTAATTTTCTCCCTACACACCTCACAACATCCTGGTAGTCCCCCTGAAGTTACCTACCCATCCTTCCAGAGATGATACGTTCTCTTTTTATCCCTGAGTTCAAGCCTAAATTCTCTGTTTAACAAGGCCAGTCTCTGGACCCCTTTCCCCACCACGGCGTGGGGCGGCCCAGTTCTAGTTCTGTTTCCATCTGAAGAACCATTGCGACGCTTTGAAGGATGGGGAAAGGGAACTCCAGGGGTTTCTCAGGGGTCTTTTCAGGCCCTGAACCTGAAGGGGAGAGGTGCTCTTCCCCCCCACCCCCGCACATGGCCCCATGGCCGGCAGGGAGACAGGACACCGGGCGTGGAGAGGAGGCAAGAGAGAGTTTATTGTTGGGGATGCTACATTTATAGGGTTTAGGAGGATTCAGAGTAACCAATTAGAAGTCTCAAGGGGCTTACAGGAACACCCAATCACAGGAAGGAGTTAACAAAGGCCAATGGGAAACACCTCAGGACACCTTCCCAGGACATTCCTGCATGGATAACATGGGGGGTGCTGGGAAGAAGAAGCATGTGTTTGCAAAGAGACTACCAAAAGCCATTTTAAGACATGTTTAAACAACAGTTTTCCCATATAATGCAGGTTTAGTGCCACACCAGTCTTTTTCCCCCTTGGCTTGCCATACAGCAAATGGAGATGTAGTTAATCATCTTCTAGCAGCTTGTATGGTGCAGTGTTTGGGATTTGTAACTAAACCAGTGTTGATAACACACCAGTCATTGCTAAGCAGCATTGGCACAACATCAGGGCCTTCTGTTTTCCCACTCTGTCATCTCAACAAGTGGGCTGGAGATGCACTCAACACAGGGAGGGAACACAGTTGGGACAGCTGACCCCAGGTGACCAAAGGAACATTTCATACCATACAGCATTTTGCTCAACAATAAAAATTGAGGGGGCTGGTGATTTGTCTGTCAGGTGGCCACTGCTCAGAAACTGGGTATTGACCTACATCTCTTGGGGTTTTATTCCCACTTCCTTCCCTTATTAAACTCCTTATCCACACACAAATTTTCTCACTTTTGCTCTTCCTATTGTCTCCCTAGTCTCACTGAGGGAAGGGAGTGAGCAGCGAATGTACAAACAACCATGTAGTAAAGTTTAGCTGCTGGCCAGGGTCAACCAACCACAAATGTATAGAAGAGTATAATATACAGAACAATTCTAAAGATAGTATTTTGTGTGTAGTTCAATGTGAAAGTGCTTTTAGATACAAGTAATGCATTCTTAGGAACTCACCTGTTTTGTAAATTAGAGTAGTATATGGATGTGGCCCAGAGCATTAAACCAAAAAAGAAATGGAAAATCTTTTCTGATACAACGTTAGTTTCCTAAAGAAACAAAAGGATTATGAAGATGTAGCTGTTTGTGAACAAGATCTGAATTCACAGAACTGAAAGCTGAGCTTAAAGAACTCTATTTTGTGGTAGAACAATTATTCCAGCCTAATGTTAGGGCAGATCCTAGTGATGCAAAAGGCTGAGAAAACATTACTGCCCCAAGTACCTCATAATCAAAAAGACAAAACAGAATGAATGGACAAATTGACACAAAGAGATGATGCCATGCACCATTTCAGCAGCTGAAATAAGAATTCAATGAAAATATAGTTATTTGTTCCTTACTGTCCCTCAAAAAATGACTTTTAAAATACTTTGTTAATAATGTTTAAACTGATCTCACAGCATGATTCAAAACTCTTCTTTAGTAATTTCATTTTTAATATATATTATTTAATATATATTTATATATGTTATTTAAGTTACCTCAGCTAGCTCCTTCACTAGAAAAAACACATCTTCTAGGCATAAACTTTTTTTTATCAGAAAAAGGACAAGAGTGTACACAAGAAATACAGAGAGACCACTGCAATAGACTTGTCTGGCCAAGGGTTATAACATGTACCATTCTGATCCATGGGAATGAGTCAGCTTCAGGAGGCTGACTTAATTCTTATGATCCCCAGAGATCACATGTGATTTTAGAGACTCCAGCAGATATCTTCTAAGTAGAGTGTAAAGATGTACAGGATGTACAGACCAGTCTCACCTTCCTCTGCCAAGCTCAGTATTCAGTAGTGACCAAGAGTTCTATTACCAAATATTAAAGTGCTAATATCATTATTTTACCAATGTCACACAGGTCACATTTATAATGTGGTGAGTTGCTTTTATTTACCTATCTGCAGTTACAGTTTCTGAGGTAGTTCTAAAATTTATGAACATATATATTCAAACTATGTGTCTCAGCTCTTTACTTGTGCATATCTAGAGGAATTAAAATAGGATTTTATTATCTTTTCATTTAATAATAAAAAAACAAGCTGTTGAATGTGTTAAATCCCCCCAAAAATCAAAAAGATAATACATACTGTAAAGCTAGGTATCAGACTGACATATATGACTTAAAATAAACAGTCCTATGTTGATTGGCACTGAGAATAGTGTTCACAACTTCACAGAGATAAGTGGAAGATAAAAGCATGCATCGTGTGGAAGAAATCTCTCACCTGATGACCTGTAAGAATTTCATTACACATAAAAATTGAAAAATTGCAGTATGTATGTAAAAAAATAATGCGATATTGTAGTTGCATCTACAACGTGATTTTCCACATCAATTAATACAGGCAAACCTGAACACACATGAGCATAACTAAGGATTCAACAGGCAAGATCTGAAAAATTAATTAAATTAATTTAAAATATTACCAGCCTCTTCGACCCTAGTGGCAAAAGCTAACTCCAGTTTGCAGTCCAACATCCCAGCCCAACCTTGCCTTCTCCATGGCTCTGAGATATGGATGACAGAATGTGAACTAGAAAACGTGCATTCAGTAACATTCCAAACCCAACTATCACAAGAACATCTGCAAAAGTGTAGACAGATTTGCACAGTGTTGTTTTTCAACTACTAAAGCTAAACCACAGCTTCTCTGTCAAAACCCTAGAGTCATAAAGTATAAAAGGGGCATGACGATTTCAGTATTTGCACACAAAATGTAGGTTCCTGGCACTTAGAACTGCAGACTCCAAAAACTCAGTTAAAATGGTATAAGGATAATAAGGTACAATGACAGAAATTAGTAACTGTGTTGCATAAAATTTGATAATCAGGCAAGATTTGAATTTGTATAACTATGCTGGCTTAAGTTGTGTTATTCTTCCTTGCCCTTTTGAGAACAGAGGAGTGAAAGCCTCTCTTGGTTGGCTTCCCATTTCTCCAAAATACCTTTGCTACCAATCTCATCCCACACACTCTATCAAAACATCATTCCTTCTGGATTCAAAACGATTGAAAACAAAGGTTTCTTTATAATCATTTATTTCTGAGTACAAAATTGAGAATGTCCTTTTGACTGCATTTTCTTAACCATCTCCAGGTGCAGGAAACCACAGGGAAGAATACTGAAAATATTTCAACCTATATTTTATATTTATTTATATTATAAGAAAAAGAAATTGAATACACTGTGCTATGCTCTAAAAAATAGTTCAATTTATTTACAAATGCATAGAGAAAAGTGACTTTAGTCATGAACAGTTTTTAATTTTAGATTTTCCTCAAAACAAAGCATATTTAAACAATGATACAGCAATGGATTACTCTGGCCAATTACAATGTATTTTATATTTCAGTTGAAAAATATACAATATATACTTACGAGTATACATACTCATTTTAAAATTCACTTTGTGAATAAAAATTAAGGGGGTTTGTATTACTGGTCAGCTTTTTCTCTTTTTCTTTTCTAATCCTCTTTTGATAACTGTTTAGCCATCACACTTTATTTTATGCCTGAAATCTTGTCTTAAAAATATGTTTCCTCTCATAGTGTTCTTTGTCATCATGGCTGGGCTTCACGAACGAAGATTTAGGAAGGCTCTGCCCACGTTTGTTACAAGCACGCTGGTGGCTTATGAGGTCAGTACGAGATAGACATATCCAATTGCAAGTGTTCTTTGTAATATCTTTAGATACAACAAAGTCCATCTTATTGCTGGACATCTCATTTACAGAACATACAGCAGGTACTGTAAGTATATACGAGGGACATATGGTCATATATAATCTTACAGCTTTAGAGTTATCTAATCTCTCCTGCACACTAAGCTTTAAGACTGTTAAAGACTTAAATTGTAGACCCAAATGTTTTCAGACTGATGCTGGTTTTTAAGTTTCAGTAAACACTCCATAGTTTTCATTGTACCGCTGCTAAATTTTCAACACAATTACCATGTTTTGTGACGTATAACAGGGAAAAAAATAATAGTTTTCATTATAGCAGAGAATGAGTTGAAATACGTATAATCAGCATGGGATGATAGGTAGAATATTTCTGTCAAAATATATTGGTTTCTCAAACTCAGCACAGTTGTACCAGACATAACAAAAAAAGATATTTAGGGCAGACCAAGAAATACTGAGGTGAAGCAACACTCCAAAGGTCACAGTGGTCAGTGACCAAGATGTGAAGAGTCCTGTGATTTCCTGACACTCAGTTCAGTGACTTAATTTATGCAATCTTTCTGTAGAAACACACAAAAACCTATAAGAACTATAAATCAGATGCTCTGTGTAAGACCACTGCACTGCTGAAACAAATGGGCCTGAAAACTAATTTAAGAGCTCAGCTCTGGCATTAAACTCTTAAAAAAATGGTTAAAATATAAAACTTATCAACTGTGCTTTCTAAAAATACTGTAATTTTATGATTCTGTCCTCCTAGAGTTCTTCTCTGTAGCTCTCTTGGCATTTACCTTGGGGAATCTCCTTAAGTCCCAGCTTTCTGAATTACTATGGAGACTTCACATGACTCTGTATATGAGTACTTTCTGTTCACACTCCTTCAGCTCACTTTCTTAGCAATCTGGTCGACATACATTACACAATTATATCTACATGAACTCTTAAATACATAATTACTGGAGACCTTTCTCCTCCTTTCCAAGTTTTGCTGCTTTTCCTGTTATTTTGCCAAAAGGTTATCTAATCACTTCAAGCCCAGAGCCTTTAGCATGTACTCATATGTCCATTCCTCAAGTATTCCAGTTATCCCTTTTTCCAGTCAATATTGTTTTCTGTCTTTTAGACACCAAACTGGCTACTACCTCTAAAACCCCCATCTTTCTATGTCCAACAGAGAGCTGAGTCAGAGCTTTAAAAAGAAGTCTCTCCAATCCATTTAAAGGAATCCCAGGTGGATCTAGACCCTTTCAAGAAGTACAGTGCAGAGTTTCCAGGTAGTTCCCAGATGATTCTGCTTGATTCATTCTCTGTTAAACTTAGGTGGGTTTTTTACTTGAGGCTGAAAAGGAATTTTTTTTGCAAGTTGGTTAAAACTGTTTCCTGTTTAGCTCAAGTTTGTTGGATCTGTTCACACACTATCTACCATTACAGAGTTATGGTCTGTGAGAATGGTGCTCATGCACTGTAAGAAAAATGAAAATAGCACTAATATCAACAAAATCACCTATGCAAGTCAGACATGCATCTAAACTTTCCATGAGACATACATGCGCAACTACAAAAACCTGACATACCTTAAAATTTCATTACATAGATTGAATAATTTAAATCAACATCACTAAATCCTTGAGAGAGTTACATAAAAAGTAGGGTGTAAAAACATTCAGTATATTTTAAGCTACATCTGTTATGGTCTTTACTTATCATAGTCAAAAACCAAAGTGAAGTCCTATCCTTCTAAGTCTAAGGAGCAAAGAAAAAGTAGAGTAAGAAAAAGCTTTTCAAAATCTTTCTCTTTATTCTTCCTTTTTATTTATCAAGATTTTATCCACTAAGACATCTACATTATATTTTGTTCCTGGCACACTGTATGCATCACTAACCATATGCCTTCTGTAAACTGTAAGAATTCATTCACTTCATTCATTAAAATTCACAAGGCCTATTATTCTGTTTACAGTCTAATAGATATTCACTGTCACTATTCAGGCCTCTGATTCAATTTGTCTAAATCCCAGATGCAGAGTAATCCTGATGGAGATTAGCTTAATTTATCACCAATTTCTTCTCAGAACCAAGAAAGGTTGGTATTTCATAATAAAAGCTGTGTTTCTCCTTTTTTCCTGAAGTACCACACATAGTGAAAAAAGAAGCAATAAATGCCTGATTATTTTTAATGGTGATATTTTCTCAGTTACACAGATTTTGCTTTGCATATAGAACACCACCTTTTAAGGTGTGTATTCTGCAAATAAGACTACTGATTCTCATCATATTGGAACACACCCCTGAAACCAAGTATTATCTTGATTCTGACTGAACACAGATTGGCAGACTTATCTTCTACTCCACACAATACAAAATAATTACTCTGGGTATACTTTTCTGGGTAAAGTGTTGACAGTTTGGAGTGTAATAAATGAAATATACTTATCTTTTGGCTTTCAAGTGTTCCCAGTGGGGAAAATTTTCTAGCAACTTGAAGTCATATTAAAGGTGTCCACTTCCAAATCAAAACTGACAGTGCTGATTTATATGATACTATCTGCTGTTGTTTGTAAAATGTCCCCGTGACTCACTAAAGAAACCTTTGTTTGGTCAAAAAACACTGCCAATTACTAAATTTTACAATTACCTATGATGCAGTTGGGTTTTTTTTTTCAGATAAAGAAATAAATGGTCATTGTGCATCTGATCTGGGTAGCCATATAAAAAAAATATGTTCTACACATCCTGGGCGTGCAAGGAACTAGAGCAGTAGTACTGTCACGGTTTGAGAATACATTCAGCAACAGAAATGCTCTATGTAGAATATTTCTTACTGTCTCACCATAACTGGAGAATTCTGAGTGTCCCCTGCAAGGATTTCCATCTATCCAAAGCACTGACTCTCTGGCTAGCAGTACAGGCACTAGCAGCGCACTTGTGTTGCTCTCGTGTTATAAAGGAGCTGACAAAACCCAACAGAATATTTCCCAAATATTCATGCCTCCCAACCCAACTACCAATTATGTCTAATTTTTTAATTTTCTTTTTTTTTAGATAAAGAGCAAATAGGACATCATCTGCATATGGCCATTCTGAGAAGAACATGTTTCCTAGCAATGCTCTATCTTCACCAACACAGAACTGTTCAAGAGAAATAGACAATGATGGTAAATAACAGGAATTTGCCAAATAAAGGAAATTTTTAATGTGAAAGTGGCCAGTCATGAATTACTTATTCTTTGCAACAGGAAGAAATTTCATGTAACATTTTCAATTAGCACTGACAGTAAGGGCAGTACCAGCATCTCTAGCCTGTAAGTCTATCCCTGTTCTGACTCTCTGTGGTACACAAAAGCTGGTGTTCTGGGTTTTCAAAAGGTTAACTGAATTTTCATGAATTAGCTCACAACTGACCCATATAACACCTATGATGACATTTCCTAAATGGAGTAGAGAGGAAGCCTCCTAAGGCAGAAATGAGCAATGAGGCTTATTCAGGGGTGGAACTTTTTAACAGAAGTGTTAACTTACCTATTACTTACAGCCCAAGATAGCAGTGAGAAATAGTTGTGCCAAAACAGATGCCAGTATTCAAGATACACTGCAGGAAGGTAAGCGAGACTGACGTATACTGGGATATAAGGTAAACTGACTGAATGGCAAATAACTGTCAGAATATTACTTGGCCAAGCAGAGGTGAAGTAAGTCCTCTGACACATGTGGCTGCCCACAGCTCTATGTCAAACAACACAGAGAGGGGGAAATGCACCTAGCTTAAGCCCTGCTCTCAGTAGCCAAAATGAGGGCATACGTCTTAAGAGAGTGAGGGCTAGATCCCCATGTAGATCCATTAAGCTTGCCAAGTAAACTGCCATGGGTCTTGATTTTGGCAGTCAAATCTATTAGATGGAAGTACTGGAGACCTATCAAGAACAATGCCAGAACATACCAGATGTGCACTGTGCTGCAGTTAGTATCCTCTCTAGAAAGCACACAAGTCTCCAGTGACAGAGGCACTATCTAAGTGAGAAATGCACTTAGATAATTTCAAAGCATTCAGCTGCCATCACCTATTTATTACAGCCAGAGCTGAATATAGATGCCTAATCAAAACATCTTCCTCAAGGTCAGAAAACCTCTGATATTTGCATACTCAGGTGGTATCATCACTGCAGATTAACCTTTCAAAACGAGTTTTGCGCATGTACAAGTTGAATGGGACAGACAACACTACTGAGTCTTGAGCTTACAAGGTCTCTAACAGCAACATACAGTCAAAGTCTAGCTAAGCAAAAAAACCCAAACTACATTAATGTAGGAAAACAGAATTTATGCAGAATTTTGGACAGTTTCATAGCAAACTAACATGCTGTACCAAATTTTCAACAGACATCCAGTGAAGCATTCTAATAGTAGTTTTTTAACTTTATCCAATGGCTGTTTTCTGCATGAGTTCTCAGAGGTACTGCAAACACAACAAAGAACATTTTGCTCCAGTTGCTGTGCTGTACATAATTGGCAAGATCCACCTGATAGCGATCTGATAGTGCAACACATGTTATAGAAAATCCTGAACAATGATAGACTGTAAAAATTGAGTGAATGACTCAAAGAGAATTTATGGTGCTGATGGAATGTAGATGGGATAAAAATGTGCAGCTTAAAAAAGGCATCTGAAGTATTGTCAGAACCACCTGGTCTCTTGTACAGGTAGTTTGCATTCTTCTGTAATTAAAATGCTTCATTGAGCCTAGTTAACATTATACTTACAGCCTTACTTTCATTATTATTTTGCAGTCTTCATAAATGCCATGGACAAATTTTATCAGGATTTGAATTTTGTGAAAATACTTAATAATCAAGATTAGCTCTGATCTTTACAAAACTCTAAAGACACCTATATTTTAAGATTTATTTTTCAGATCAACTGCATGGGCTACTTTTAATCCGTTTAACATATTATTGCCATTGCATAGCATACATTTTTTATCTGAACATCTTAATAGTAGGTCAGACATCTTAAAAAACAGTATACTAAAATTAATAGTAACCTTTATCAACTGACTTTTACCACATTCCAGAAAATAAATCAGATTTATTCAATGAAATTTAGTTTCTATAAAATGATTCTAAGAAGTATAACTATAATCTTATGCTTTAATATTTTAATAATTGAATTTCATATCAGATTTTCAGTATTTTACCCAGAAATGAGGTTAGGCTAATGAACCTAAAATACTGCCTTTTCTGAATATTGACTCAATAGTATCCTTCTTTTAGATTCAAGGCAGTGTTGTAACATATATACTCTAACTTTGAATATTTATTCAAAAGGAGGACCAGCAAGAGAATTAACCAGCAAACTTGTTAGCTATAAAAATTCTCAATTTAAGAATACTATTTTTTTTAATAAAATGTTTAAAATCTTCCCTTGGCTAGTAAAAGACTGGGGATATTGTAATATCTTCATATAACATTAGCCTACTACATTCCAGACACAGAAAAGAAATATTCATGCAAGATCTCTATCTTTATACAGTTACTGATTTTTTTATCTAATATAGATTGCATGCACCCTGTAATAGCTACCTTATTAATAGTACATTTTTAAATACTGCCCATTTATTATTGTTCTTGTCTTGCTACTCACAGATATCCTCTTGATTTCTTTAGTCTCTTCTCCATCCTTTATAGTCTATTATTGCTCATATTTTCAGGTTATTATCTATAATTCATTTCCAATTCCTTCATATTGCCTTTTTATTTCTAAATATTTTGTTAACTTTCCTATTAAGCTGAAATAGATATTTATAAGGAGCTGTTCTCTAATTATGGAACTGTGGTTTTTTTGGTTACTTAATAAACTGTTACACTCCACAATTTCTATTCATATTTCCTACTAGCCTATATCTTCCTCATACAGCTTTGGAGAAATGAACTGCTCTGAATCAACCTATTTTAGGTGCCCTGTTAGTTCCCACTGAAAGCAATTCAGGACATAACGTCTGATCCCTATACCATGCTCCCACAAAAATAAGTCCAATAATTATTTACAACATATTGGATACAGTAACTTTTGTTTGCAATTATTTCTTCCATGATTTTAGGAAACTATTAAATAGATGCTACAATTTAGCTATTTTATTTCATTTCATAAGTGTCCTAAATTGGAGTGCCCACAGCAATGCAACTTTTTACTGTATATTGCAAATATTGGCTCAATTAGTAACTCATCATAATGCGATTCAGTTATGTACACTGTACTTGTACCAGAAACCACTCCCCCAGGTTTTTTTACTTAGTATCTTGACCCAGATGGATTCAAGATCTTGTGGTTCTGTGTTATCAATAACTCTAAAAGCCAGTAACACTGTCTGGTATAAACAGAAAGAGTCACACTGTCTTCTCTGAAGTTCCTCTGTTGTCTTATTAATAGCTGTAACCATTAATCAGTAACTGAAATAATTTAATTGTTTTATGTTAAAAAAAGAACTATGTAATGTCACAACAGACATGGAATAAGTAGAAAAAGCAACTGCATTCAATTTATGAATGAGAAGATTACAACTGCACTCTGAAAACAAGTAAGGTTTATGAAGCGATCAGAATAGAAGACAAAAATGTTAACCTGTTTAGGTAAGATAAAGGTTAAACTTATCTCTATACAGAAAATATTACTCAAGTTAGTGAAACTGGAGAACCAAGGTCAGGCGAAAACTGACAGCTACTTGAAGAAGAGAGTAGAAATGATACAGACCAGACTTCAAAGGAAGAGCTGGTGCAAGACGGAGTACTGCTACTTATCACAGTAAGTATTATCACAATACCTGGATCTTGCCACACAGGTTATAACATCAGATATACAAGAGGTATTTTAACAGGATTTACTTGATATACTGCGCAATTCCATTGAATCGCCAAGGATTTTCAACTATATTTTTTTACAGTGGTACACCATGAATAGAATCTGATTTTAGCACCTAACTAAACAAATTAGTCTACTTAGGAACTCCTTATTCATCAACATTTGACTTATAGACAGCATCTTAATTTTCAAAAAAATCTTTCTGCAGAGGAACGGTACTCAGCAAAAATCTTACTTGAAATATGCATGCATATTCTTTTTATCCAGGCAAGGAACTAGGTATTTAGCTTTATTAGCTAAATACTATTATTATTATTATTTAGAGAGAAGTTACATATTAACATTCTTTTCACATGCAGTACAATTGTGCAAGTGCTAATGAATATTCATGGCAACTAACACTGAAGCTGTCATCTTATTCAACAATGAATGAAGTTATCATAATACTTGCTAATGGGTGATTTTGCCCATTACAGTTACTTTTGAGAACAGAATACCTTTTACTTTCCCTTTTTTTTAATGTTTTACGAACTTGGGAAAACAGGCAAACACCCAAGGTCTGAGAACTGCCACGTAGAGTGACTTCTTATCAGATGACAACAGAAAGAAGATATAATGCACAAGTATTTAAGTTACTAAATTTCAATCACCAGTTGAAAGTTATTCTTGAAGAGACAACTATATATGCCTTCTTTTTATATGTAGTGTATCAAAATATCATTGTTCTTTACTTTGGATGCTACCACACTTGCCCAAACATATCTGAAAGGAGCTCACCTCTACAGAGACCCAAGAAAAGTAGAAAACTGGATCTATTTCATGGTTTAATAAGTTATAGTCTTGTTTGAAAGTAGGTATATAGTAGATATATGCTAAATTAATAACATCATAGAATCATAAAATATCCTGAGTTGGCATTGATCAACAATGATCATCCAGTTCAACTCCTGGCCCTGCACAGGGTCAGTCCCAAGAATCACAGCATGTGCCTCAGAGTTTTGTCCAAACACTTCTTGAGCTGTGTCAGGCTTGGTGCGGTGACCACTTCCCTGGGGAGCCTGTTCCAGTGTCCAACCACCCTCTGGGTGAAGAACTTTTTCCTTATATCTAACCTAAACCTCACCTGACACAATTTCAGGCCATTCCCTCAGATGCTATGTATTCAAGACAGATACATACTGAATAGACTATATTTCTTAATTATGTGGTGAATATTTCAGAAAAATAAATAATATTTACATTTCAAATATTAAATTTTAAAACACATGTTAGTGTATTCAGTGAAACTTTTTACTGATTTAGTATGACGAAGTGATCTGTCTGACACCACCAAGACAGTATTGTTGCATGATGCGCTATAGCAGTTTGTTAAGTATTTAGCCGAAATAAGGAAATAATGCTTTCAATTTTGCAATATAGAGGCTTCCTTATTCAATATTTCTAAAATAAAAAGTATGTGCATATGGAAAATTATGTACTTCACACTGATCAACAGACACGAATTATTATATTAAATGTGTTGGGAATTTTTTTGCTGCAGAGTAGTCTGATATAAAACTAAGCACTTTTTCTTAGGAACAAGTATATGGCAGCCATATATAGAAAGATAAAAATTATTGAAGTCTTCGTAAGTCTGGGAGAGAGACCCTGATTCTTTCTCCATATTTAGACCAGTTCAGACCTGACACCAGACCACTGCAGGAACTACAAAGATTGTTCAAGAAAACGGAATGCACCAAAGATCAGCCCTCGCTTAATCTTTTACATTTTTCTTTCAATCAAAATTACCTTTATTTAGGTGAACACTCAAAGAAAATCAAAATTCAAACCTTTACAAATGTCTTGAATTCTTCTACTTTGTCACTGGTGAGCAGCAACTTCTTCTGTACTGTTTCCAAAGCCTCTGCACTCTGTTTAGCCAAGCTATGTAGTTGATCAGATGCAGCAGTCTCAAATTTAGTCATAGCACATTCAGTCTCAATCATTTTGCTCTCTAGTTTGGTAAGCTTGAGATCCTGAAATGCATCCGCAGAGACACAACAATGCTATGATAAAAGCTGATAAGGAGTTAGGGTAGATCACAAATGTATGAACAAACGAACCTCCCACATCATGATTAACATCACAGAATATTCCACTTGCAACACATAAAACGTAATTTAAGGGCAAAAAGTAATCTCATTTTCAGTCATTATGTACACGTTTCAGTATCTAAATTTTAGAGATGTGACTGAATCAGATGAGAGAAAAATGTTACTATTATTCTGCTCTTTTCTCCCTTTCTGTATTTAAAAAGTCTAAGCCGATGACCTTGCAACTTTTCATTCGAAAGAAAGGTATGAAAAAGTTCCACAGTGCAGCCATCACAACTCTAATTATACCTTTTTCTCCAACTCATCTTTAGCCTTGTGATACATCTGCTCATACTGAGACTTCTCTTTCGTAGCTACATTAAGTCTTTTTTTCAGTGAGTGAATGGAAGTTTTTTTGCCTGAACAGTCTTCAGCCAGTGCCTTTACCTGAAATAATGAAAGGCCAAGAGCATTGACTATCAAGATGTATAACTAAAAAATTAAAATAAAATAAAAACTAAGCCTACCTATATTACATTAACATACTTTTGCTATATAATTTTATTGAAATACTTTTTTCGGAAATTACAGTATTTAATAAATCTCTACGGCTGATCCAGTAGAGATCAGTTTGCACACAATCTTTTAACATGAGTTTTCACTTGTATTAAGTCAAAACTTACTGTTTGTTTATATATATTTTATATATATCTGCAGAACTGTTTGTTTATATATATTTTAGAGTTACAGTACTTGTAAAAG
Source organism: Corapipo altera (assembly GCF_003945725.1). Taxonomy (NCBI): domain Eukaryota; kingdom Metazoa; phylum Chordata; class Aves; order Passeriformes; family Pipridae; genus Corapipo; species Corapipo altera. The sequence continues at coordinate 22,818,192 of NW_020884875.1, read as the reverse complement.
GGAGCCATCCACAACTGCTACTCATTTCTTTTGTTAGAGGTAAAAACATAATTCAATCAAGAAAACAACTGTCTACATGTTAGTAGTCTGTAGAGCTTCCTAGATAATTATTATCTAATGCAAACACTGATTTGGGGTAAAATGAAAAAGACCAGTGCTCCTGATAGTATTAATAGATCATTCAGCACTCCTGATAGTATTAATCACAAAGTTTTCCTGACAATATCAAGTAACAGGGAATTTCTTTGATCTTTTGCTGAAGATAATGTAAAATTTATCAAGCTGATTTTCCACCTGGAATAATCAAAATAATGCATGGGATTTGACTCTCTGGAAATGCAGTGCTTAAAATACTCAAAGAAGAGCATTAAATCACATCATTCCATTCCAAATCTTTTACCTAAAACCAAAACCACGTATTTCTCTCATGTCATACTTTAGCTTCCTTGTTTACTTATGCTCTCACTTTCTGGCTGTGGTTTTCCTAATAACACCTTATCTTTGGCACGTAAGGTAAGACAGTAGCTCTCTTTAGAGCTGAAAGTGCTATATGACTGCAAGTAGAGATAATGTTTGTGATATTCAGCAAGCACACACATTCTAGGCAAACACAAGCAAATTAGTAAATTGTTTATTTCTATTTTGGGATTGCAAGAGGTATAATTTCACAGACAAACAAACATCACAGTCTTTTTCTGGCATTAAAGACCGAAGTCCAGTATATCAGCTGGATAACATAGAAATATGCCAAAGCATATACAAGTTCTCCTATCTTCAGTGAAATCATCCTAAAATCGTCCAGGATAAAATAATTTGCTATAGAAGTCAAGCATTACCTACACAGATACAATTACATTAAGCTAAGAACTGTGAATCATTCATAACACTGCAGTAGAAAACAGATTAACATATTAAAGCATTTAACTACTATAGCGAGGAAAGATGCATGAACTTCATTAGCATATGTCATGTAAAATCACCCTTGTTTCAGGTCTCCTAAATTTTATGAACTTACAGTGTATAAAACTAAATCCCACTACTTACAGCATATTCTTGCAACTGTGTGTTCTGAATACTTTAATATTTAATTACAACTCTAATGAAGATACATTAAATTATGCTGGATTCATTCAAGCTATCACCATATACTGATTTCATACAAATCATAGTGGAGGGACACACTTAAATGAACTATTTCTTGTTTGCTTAAAGCAATATGTTGATTTAATATGTATAGTGTGTTGAAATAACTTCCATAAATCCACTGGCTTCTGTTTTTCCTAAAACTAGGAATTGCAAGAAAGAAATACCTTTCTCTCAAGACTTTCCAATGTTTCATTTGAGGTTTTCTCATTTTCTTGACTTGCTTTCAGATGAGACTTTAGGTCTTCTATCAAATGTCTTTTCATAGTAAAGTCCCTCTCCAATCGAGAAATTCTACAAGGGAAGAAGTCAGACTCATGACACTCAGAAAATTTTCTTAATATGCAACTAATGCAGAAGACAAACTATTATTCCTGTAGCTTTAAAATACTTTTTCAAACAATAGCTGATGCAATTCTTGCAATTTCCCCCATTCTCAAATACCAAACCCAGTTTCAAACTCTTATTAAACAGACCTATTTCTAAACATGCAATATATTTGTGATTTGCTTTTTGCTTGCTGAACTGAAATCACAGTAATTCTTAAACTATTATCAAAAAAGACAAAAGAAACCTGCTGAGCAGGCAAAACTTAATAATTAAATTCCTTTGATGTCTCAAGCAATCATTCAGACACTATTTTGTATAAAATTATTTTCAAAAGAAAGTGAAATGGGGAACTCTCCTTTCATCCAACTAATATACAGAAATAGATGAAAAACCTCTATGCCTATATGTCAGATGAGATAAAATGCAAAACCTAGAAATAGCATCAGCATTTGTCAGAAAATTCTCTGATAAATAAAAAAGAAAGTCTCACGTACCACAAACTAATCTGTTCAATGAGAATGCCTTATACAGTACTTCCACGATCATGATACAAATTAATATTGTAAATATAAACATAATCAATACCTGAATATGTTCAGACATCTGGATTTTTTTCTAATGAAAGTAAAAAGATTGATGGCAATATGTTCAGGAATACAACATAGTTAATACAATGTCAATACCATATTAAAAAACCACCCAGGAAAATAGTGCACCTAAAATTTTCTTCAATCTGTTTCACCCTAATACTAATGATGTTATTTTGTTGACTATATATTACAGCTTATAGAAACCATGACATCCAATAAGTATTTTGAATTTAAAATCTTACATTGGAAAAATTCATTTTCATTTTAAAACAGAAAATAAACAATGCACACAATATAACCATTTTAAGTGCTGTCTATTTTGCACATGAACTAATTTCAGATAAGTAAACTGCATTCTTTCTACAATTAAAAAAATTAGAATTGTTAGAGGAGTTAAATTCTGGACAGACAAAAAATTCATAGATACATAAATAGCTTTTTTATACTTTTTATAGTAATATCATTGAATAACAGATTTATATCAGTTAAGGTAGGTAGAATAAAAATCTCAGTTGCATACTTGACAATCTGTGAATTTAAAAATGAGTAGTAAACCTTAATCATTTCAAATAGAAACAAATACAACTGTCTTTTTGAACTTTTTTAATGAAGATAAGAGTAGTTATTTAATCTTATTTAAGCATCTGAACCTTGACATGTCTCTTAGCCCCTAGGCAAAGAATTACTGAATTTGAAAGACTGTGTTTAACAGTGCTGAGGAATTCATTTTGACTTACATCAAGGATAAAAATTCTACTCTGGAGTCTGAGTTTTGATTTAAGTTATTCTTACTGCAATACAGATACTGTAGTTAGTTAGTCTCTTATCAGTTTACAACTCTAGCATGTACTGCTGCAGTTTCTAAAAAAACCCCTGTACCAGTCTGCAACACTGCAATAAAAAGAGTATAACAGTCTCTTAAAAATCTAAGAATGCTAGACACTGTAGCAATTTTACAGCTGTCACTGGGTGGCACCAAACACAATGGATAGAAAAGTGACCATACTTCGCTTGTAGTTCCCGAATCCGTTCTTCTTTTTCCTGGACTTCGTTTTTTAGGGACTTAATGGTGGTCGATTGCTTAGTGACTTCATTATTCGAATTCTGTATTGAAAAATATTAAAATATAAATAAAGTAGACTGAATATGATAGCAATCAACAGGCAATTTGGAAATAATGAGTCGAGTAAACTTTCATGTATTTTATGAAAGTTCTTAGAAATTAACTGGTGCAAAAGGAGCATTCTTACTTTCTAGAAACACTTAAGTAGAAGCACATTCCTTGGAAAATATGATAAAAAATGAGTACTTTTCCATTGTTCTAATCATGTATGATAAATGTATGTTCCCCAGGGCACCTGCAAGCCCAGTGCACCTATAACGACTGTATTTTCTCTTGGATGACATAGATGAAAAGGTAACAGAAAAGAAAACTGGATCTTTATTTGAACTACATCTTTGAATGGTATAGTTCTACAGCACAAGGGGCCTACATCTACATAGTAAGAATGTCCAATAATTCCTTTCCTGTGCTTTTACAAATAAAAGACAACCTACAAGACTGGTTGTTTTTTTGTCACTTGAAATTCAAAGCACAAGACAGAGACATTTCCATTTGCCTGTACTAACACAAATTCTACATTTCAGTAACAAGCAGGTATGATCCTAATATTCAGGCATATGTAATTCAAGTGAAGGAGAATTATGCAGTTGTTGGCCATTCCTCATTGCATACAGTAATAAGAAAAAAAGTGCCTCAATTGCTCCATGCAAATACACATCATCTACCCAAGATTTAAATACAGAATAAAAGAATCAGTGTACAGAAATAAAAATATGAAATTTAACTAAGTAGCCATCTTAGTAACTGAGTATTTGCATTGACTGCCGTTGCTGAAAATGGCACATCAAACACATTGCATAGAGAGATTTCAGAACTCCAAAAGGTGTTGCCAAAAGATACATACATGTTAAGCATAAGCACAACATATATGTGTGCATCTACGCATAGAGGTTCAGAAGCTGTACAACAGCTTTTTATTCACTATGTATAAACAACAAGCAAACAGATCAGATGCCGTAAACAAAGATACTTCAGGAGAATTTCTCTGCTCAGTGCAGACTGGTAATGCCTATTAACATTAATGGGAGTATTGTACATAACTCTGTGCCTCTCAAGGGGAGTATATATTCTTGTGTGCATTGTTAGATGTAAAATATTGTTCTTAATAACTTGTCTAGTCTATTTAGTATTATTATAATGTGAGGTATAACCAGATAATTGTTAAAATGATGTATGCTAGCAGAATATTCCTGAGTTTCCTGAGACCTGTTTGTGGAGGTTGAGCTTCATTAATGTAGAGCACAGCACCCTGTTACACAGTTACACACAAGATGTGAACTTGAACACTTAGGTGGGCCTCTGCACGTGCTCAAAGCCAGAGACATGATTGTGGTATTTCGCTTTCAAACTCACCACTCACGCTTAAAACATTTCTTTCTATTGGCAAAGATACCAGGAGCCATTACATACAACATAAACAAACACTGCAAAGATAGTTCTGAGGAAAAAAACCTAAACAACAAAACCAGGTACTTTGATATTTTAAGCTATAAGGAAAGCTTTTGCTGCTTACACATTCAGATATTTCAGAGAATAACTTTGTATCTCCTTTTTAAGTAAGATAGATAGTCTGGAACAATAGTTTTATTCCAGCCAAACAACTTTTGCCAAATTCTTCTCTAAAAAATGACTTGTAGAGCTTAAATTAGCCTTAAATAAAGTTAGGAATTTTAGATACTTTATTGAAGCAGCTCTTGAGGCCCTTACAGTCAAAACTCTCATCCAATTCAGAAAGCAGTGAATTTACTCTATTACTCAGCATTTGGGATCACAGACTATTTTCACCCTAAATACCATTTTGCATATATGGTATATTGTTTCATCAAAAATCACAAAATCACAGAATAGTCTAGCTGGAAAGGACCCACAGGGATCACCAAGTCCAACTCTTAAGTGAATGTATGGGTGTAATATATTTTGAAAAAGGAATTAAAAGTCTTGCTAGTATTTTGACATCAGATTTACTGATGCTTGCTAAACGTTTCCTTTCCTACAGAAACGAAAAAGCCTTGTATTTTTCTGCTATTTATTTTGCTGTTCAAATGTAGCAGACAAATAAAGTAGGCTTCTAGCATGGGTGTTACTCTCAAACTGTTAAAAAAAATAAATCCCTCTTTTTTTATTTTTCTTACTTGCATAGAGCAATTGACTATTAGGTTTCTGGATAATGAAGATACTCATCTGAAAGGTACAACCCTAATTAACAGAAATTACCACTCACCAGCAACAGAAGCAGATTAGTCAATCCTAAATGTAAAAACAATAGTCAAGAAGTCAGTATGTATGGTTTCAAGATCTCTTTCTCATAATTAAAGTAGGTCAATTTATGTGCCTTTGCATGGCTGCTCCCTGCTGGTCTCATGTCTTTATCAATATGACCTACCTTTACTAATCCTTGAATTTAGATGTTATGCATCCAGTGTGGTATAGCCAAGATCTGTAATACCATGATTGCCATCAAGAGCTTAGAGATCTGAGCATTACCAACATTTGTGCATTAGCACAGCTAATCCAGTATTTAGGGCCAGCAATGTTGCCCATGTAACATGGCCTTTTCTTCTACCTGATCCCTTGGTAGACGTCTTGCTACCCTGCCCTTTCTTCTAGCAGCAAGAAACTGTACTATTTTGACCTTTTTTCTTTCCTCTACTAGTTAACAGAAAATGATAGGAAAAAACAACTTTAGGACGTTCTGTTGCACATATATTTCCTCCAGTGAGAAGAGGAAAAGAATTAATATGTTTGAGCCAGGCCACCTGCTGAGAAAGCTTTCAGAAAAACACAGTCCAGTATCTACATCATTCACATGTAACAGAATCACAAGAGACTGAAAAATGACATAATGAATAAATTAGTATTTTCCTACCAGCTAATCTACAAAAATACAAATTTAAAACAATAAGTGTTTCTTTGAAGACAAAACCAACAGTGACATATAGGTAGCATAACACTGTAACATAAGCTGCCCCATCAGCTCAAATTCTTTGCTCCCCTTTCACAGATAGCTATTGCTTTTCTCTTTGTTAAAGGAAGAAAGGAATCAACACAATACTCACTGAACTAATTCCACAGCACCTTACAACCAGATGTATTTAATTATTCTGTGAAAATCCAGCAAGATGCCCTGTCTTGCCTATTTGATCTGCAAAAATTATTTTAATTGTAACTTTTACTTCTCCTGCTTATGAGTACATTTCTACTTACCATCAAAGGCAGTCTAATACTTCAGTTGCTAATCACTGGCTAAGATATATAAATGATAGGCACATGTGGGTATAAGTATGTCTGCTTGACCCAGTTATGAACTACTGTTCATACAAATTATCCTCAGTGCTAGATAATATGTTCTGTCACCTTTAGTTTGCACTGCAGCTGTTTCATCTCTAAATCAATGTTCTTTGAAGGAGCTGGTGTGGCTTTACTCTTGCCAGCAGTTTGAGACAGGTGTTCTCTCAACTTTAATTTTCCTTGTAAATCTTCCTTCTCCTGTTGCCACTTGGCCAGGTTGGAGGTCAACATCTGTTTTACAAACAGAAAAAACAATCACAGTTTCATCCTAAAAATATTTCTGCTTGATCATATGAGATGCTTCTCCAGTCCAAAATTCAACAGAAATGAAACAGTATATATTGTCTGTAAATATATTGCATAATTGTTGGTTGAATTCTCTAGTACAGGCAAAGATCAAACTCAGCAGGAAAAAGAAGTTTTTTAAAAGGCAAAATAATTCAATTTTGACTGAATGTATTTACTGGTTTTACCATGACAAGCAAAAATCATCATTAAAAAGACCTGTAACAGTGGTTACTGGTGAAACCTGTTTACCTAGAGGCTCTCTGGCATTCAGCAATTATTTCTACACAGAACATGAAGAAATACCAAGTTGTCTCAGACACCAGTGCATATTAAAAGTGGTTAAATGTCAAATCCGTTCTAATGGTGACCACTGTAAGCTCACCTGAATTGCTGGGTTGACAACTGCTATAAAACATATACTCTTCTCTTGGCTTTTGTTTTGATATTTGTAGGGCTTGTAGAGGTTAAAGTAAAGTGTACCAGCTGCACTAAATATCTTCTGGTTGGCTGGTCTTTACTCGTGTGTTATTTCATCCCTTTCACATACATGCACCATAGCCAGAGAACCACATATTCCATAACCTTGACTCTAGGGCTGAAGTACTTAAGTGCTAAAAGACAAGCTGGAGCAGGACAGGATAACAGATGTTAGTTGTTTATTCCACTGGGTAGGTCTTACCACCCTATACTGCAGCCAAAATGCTTCTCATTTAGCAACATAAATGCTAAGTCCAATTAGCAGACAAGCCTTGTTAGGGATTTAGTTCAAATAAATATCATGAAAACAAACTCTCACTTGATCGACAACCAACAAGATTTATTCAATCTTTGTACCAATATATTTCATGGAACTCCTTATACAGCTAATGTTTTAAGTAATTGTTTAATTTAAATAATGTCGAATGTTTGTTCTGCAAAAAGGGAACTGAAATAATCTCCATGCTAGTGGTTAGCTTTCACAAAACTGTTCTGCGGGAAGCCAACAGTGGCCCAAGAACTCTCTGCTCCTTAAAAGGGTAACTACAGTACTATCTTATTATTCCAAGGAAGACTGTAATACAGTAATTTAACATAAGGAACAATTGTACAAAATGAAAACCCTTCTGTTGTAAAGAATTCTGACCAGAAATCAGAGAAGATATGACAGCCTGAAATGACTAAATGTGTGTTTGATTATATACTGGTACAAAAAAAAAAGGGTGAAAGAAAGTTAAAGATAGTATTCTCTTTCCAAGTTGCTTACTATTTAACTAAAAAATCAGATCTTATACTGTTTAATGGTATTAGAAAAAACTTTTCATGTATATGTATTTACCTACGCATACACTCCCTGATAACGCTGAATAACCTGATAACCTGAAGATCACATATATCCAAATAAAAGAAAAACTACTTATAGTCATATTTATTCCTATTAAGAATGACAAGAGAATACTTGTAGATTTTGCATTAGCTTAAAAAAAATACCATGGGTATGAGAAACTGCATTCTGTATTTAAGGTTAAAACTCTTAACAGTATTTCTTCCGCATTCATTAAAAAAGTTTATTAAAGTCAATGGACATTTTACATATGTATCTGAGGTAAGCATTGTTCTTAGTAAAGGGGTTGACCTTGCCATTCCCTTCTGTGTCTGCTGTCATTATTGAAAAAGAAATAGATAGTGTCAATGTATTTTTGAATTGATTATTCCTCAATATGATATACTATTCCCATAATTAATACATTCTCAGATTAAAAGACAAAATGAAAGCTACTTCAATAAGCACAGTCAGTAGTAGTACAGAAAGACATAGTATAGAAAAATATAAGGATTATGTTAATTTGTCAAGTATAACCAATATTTCTACATGCAGAATTTCATGATTCAGTGTCTCTATAATAAATTATTCATAAAAAGAAAAGCAAGAAGAAAAAAACATAGCTAGATCAATATCTCTGTTTAAAACTAGAAATGCCCCCATATCTGCCCAAGAGAGCTTGTGACTCTCAGAAGTTTCTTAGGCTACTGCTGCTGCCAATATGCATCAGTTCTAAAATGTCCTGATTGCACTGGCCACATTCTCAAAAATTATAGCAAATATATTGAAAAGAGATAAGACCTTCATGGGATGAGTGATAAAGAGGACAGCTGGTTGTAGAATTTATTTACAGATGTAGAAAAAAAAGGAATTAAAATAAGAATCTACATAAATTCAGAAACAGTATCAGAATGACAGAGGTGAAGTGAAAGTAACATATGTACAAGGCAAACACCCTCAGCTTGCAAAAGCAGGCAAACATGCAATTGCAATCAGAGATATCAAAGAGGTTGTCTCTTAACACATCTGTTGACAATGTAAATATGCTACAGCACTGCTAATTCTATTCCATTACTCTTCTATTCACAATATATTGAACGGCTATGTGAAAATCCTATATCAATCTATGTGCAACATGAAAAACAGCCCCCATGCCCTAGGAAAATATTTATGCCTAAAAGATATTCCTTGCATTTACTTACTTAAGAAGCAAGTTCATTACCCTGCTGATCCTCACCACTTGCTACATTTTAGGTCAAGCCTTTTGTTATTTTTTCTTTTTTAGACACAGTGGAAGTTCTGTGTGTGTGCTACCATGCATGCAAATCCTGAGTGACAGAGTAAAAAGAATTTACTCCAGGGGAAGAGGTCACCCGGATGAAAGGCAGAATCTTAAACACCAGCTAGACCAGATGTTGATAAAGGCAGGCTACTGCTGTTCCTCTACAATGTAGAGGCCTTTGTCTGCTGCACCTCCTCCAGAGTATTTTGGCTTAACAGATGTTTATAGGTTCAATATTTTAACATCCATCTATCTTAATCTCCTTGCTCCTGGTATACCCATGACACTCTGTTCTGCTGTTCACAAAGGAATAAGTGATGAAATCTCAGTTTCTATGTACTCAGTGTAACACCTCCACTGACTCAGCAAGGCTTTTTACCATAAATGCTCTCTTAGAAAGACAGCCGTGTGGAAGGCCAAATGGATTAACATAGGAAGTTCCTGGAATGGCCTATTGCTCCTTGGCATCACAACCACCCTGTGAGGGCCTTTGAACTCAGTTTACAGCAGTCACCCTCCTACTGCAACTGGTACGTATGAAAATAGAATTTCTGTTAGTAGTGGTTGACTGCATTGCCACTGTTGTAACACAATCCCATGCATTTATATTTGCAAAATACATCATATAGAAAATATTTCTAAGCAAAATTATAAAACAGAATGTAAATCAGGTATTCGTGAAACCCTTTCTAAGCAATGACATAAACTTGCTTTACTACCAATTTTGTAATCCAAATATAGCTAATATACTCAGATGTGTAAAAATCCTATTTGCTACAAAGCTTCCCATCCTAAAATCCTGGCACAAGAAAACATTGCAAGAACTGTAAAAAAACTGAGGTTAACACACTCCTTTTCTCTAAGACCTCTTGCTACAGTAGGCAATAAAATAAATTTGCTATATGCACAGATCCTATACCAGGTTCTATATTAAGATTTAACACTTTTTATCAAAGGTTTACAGAGAACTCTGTTTTCTCGCAGTTTTAGCTTGATGGTGAAAAACAACAAAATAAGAAGTACTTGTTGTACACATAAAACAAGAAAGAACTTTTCAAATCACACTTGGAGGCACAGAGTTTGGTATTTATGACTTTACCCACTCTATTAAATGTTACTATAACATAACGATAAACATATTTACAATATCCAAGACAAATTTATTATGTCAACCCCATTAAACTTGCTCTTTTTTTGTTCTCTTGAATCAAAACTTTCCTCTGCCTGATGAAAAAAAAAAGCTAAAATTAATAAAGATGGTATGTAGCTGAAAATATGAAAAGATATATACCAGACTAAAAAGCTAACTGTGCTGCATACTTAATGTGATCATATAGAGAAAAGGCAAATAAGTCCAAATACTCAATCAAAGTTCTTCTCATGCAAGTGCTGTAAGTGGTTGATTACTTAGTATTCTAGACATGAAGACAAAATATCAAACAGAAGTCTTTGGTGATTTAATATCCTAACCCTAAACTGAAACAAAGACAAACTTCTAAAATGTAGAACATATTTGTCATCTACTCTCCTGAAATTTTAGTAAAATCTACCAAACCACTTAGTTGTAATTTTTTTTCAGCAAAACACAGTTATCAGCAGCCGACTATGTCACAAAACGTCAAATAAATGAAGGTAATATAGAGGACTTTTTGCCAGTGCTTTAGCTAGTTGTTAGACTTCAGTAGCCTTTAGAGACCATTAAGTACCCTTTGGCTAATTGGCCAATAGTAGATTAATCCTCTTTTTATTCTAGCAGCACTATTTTAACAGCCTTTGCACTCAGTCGTGTACTATCTGAATGACAAAATAATATTGTGCATGAATAATAAGCAGAAAAGCTAAATTAACATTTCATGTTTCACATGTCATACCTATGTGTCAGGGAAAAGAACTCTCTTTTAAAGCCACTGACATTCAACTTTTTTAAACAATCTGGTGTTGATATCTTACTGAAGTGAATCTTCCTAATTATTGCTAATAGCCTATCAAGGAAAAAAAAAACCCTTTCCTTGAAGTGCAGTTGTCTGATATAGATGAACACAGCTCCAAAGTGCATAGTAAAGACAGGCATGACACTTGAGGTGTGCTACATTATTATGAGGTCATACTAAATATGGTTTGCAATGAACAAAGCAGCTTTTAAGGATGTTTAACGCACTGAAAATGTCAATCTCTCATGAAGTGTTTAAATTAGTTCCCAGAAGAGAAATACAGACATCGGCCTGTAGATAAGAGGTATATTTCTCATCTCAAGTATTTTACTAAAGAAAAACATTTGTCCTATTGATAATGGTAACAGAATTGCAGTTCATCCGCTTTATAAAAGCAGTGTTTACATTGCTGTTATCTACAGAATTGCCTTTTCACACATACAAATTATAAATTCAGCTATTATTGGGAAAACAGTTGTAATCACTAACAAAAACTCCTGTCAAAGACTCTGAGTGTCTTCTTAACCATGTGCTAGTACTGATCAATCATTTATAAATGGTTATGTACTGTATAGCACTTCATAAACAAGGGCTTTACTTGTAATTTTAATTCAGCTATTTTATAGTTAACTTACAGCTAAATTTATTCTACAATGTATAAAAGCCTAGCATTGCAACATCTGGCTATGGCAATTTATGAAATAATAAAAAAAGAAAATCCATAAAATCAGTCCAGATAGGTACTTTTGTCTTTCTCTTTTTATAAAATATATATATACATATATATACATATATATATATATATGATCATCATCATCACAAAGATAAAGACCAGAATACATAAATCTACTCTAGAGAAATACACAACACTCATGTATGAAGGAACTGGAGTAATATATTCGGGGTCCAATTCTCCAAGAAATCATCTGCTCCTCTAAACAACAGACAAGTTTGAGTACAGAACCGTGCATTGTGCAACCAGTGATCTTTCAAATAAATTACAGAAAATAAGAAATAACTTATTAATAATATAAGTAACAGTTTTTAATATTATGAAAATGCTTCTGAAACATGTCATCTGTACAATGGTTACACCAATTCAAAGGTAAAGGTTCTAACCTTCAGCAATTCTATTTTAGCCTTCATTTTCTATCACTTTCATTTCATGTCATGTCTCTGTACAAGTAAACATTGCCGTATCCCATGCCTAATTTCTGTATATATTAACACTAGGTTGCTTTCATACTAAAGCAGATGCAGCACTCCATCTCTCCTTGCAAATTTCAAAGGAATACAAAGACTATTAACTATTTATTTAACATTACTTATGTAAGTAGTTTCATTATGATCAATTATATGACCACAACTATGTGATTTAATTTTTGTAGTGACAGACTTTCCAATATGGAGATGCAAACTGCTAGAATATACAGATGTGCAATACATTGCCTCTAAGGCCTTAACATTTCCAGGTAAAAATTACAGAACTTTAAAAATTAATACTTCTTAAAAATAAAAATATTCAGTATTACACTATATTGTACTATATGTTACATATTTAGTTTAGATTATTTGAAGCATTAATATCTATCAGACCCAACACAGTACATGAAAATGTTTTACTACAAATAAATTAAAAATGACAATATAAACAGAGACGTTTCACAACACTTTGCCCCATCTGAAAATATCTCAACATTATAGGAAGCCAGTTGTGAAGATATGGTTGAAGTCCAAACCCAATGTTTTCATGTACCCACCATTGCTATTTAAATAAATACTAGTTAAGTTGGGTATTCCAATACCTCACGTGCCTGTGCACATTAAGTATTGCTATATACAAGCAAAGACTTCCAGCTGATGCATAAAATTTACCTCAAGATTTCCATGGCTTTGTACTTACTAGGGAATTTTCAATACAAGACATGGAATCCATGTGATCTTTTGTAGTTAGGACCAGGTTTTACTGCACAATCTTCTTCAGGGCTACACAGTATTTATCAGATTTTCATCAAACACAAGAGTTGGGGCAAACTCAAAAAGCTAGAAATTTGAATTTTTCATCTAGGGTCAGGGATAGTGCTTGCCATATTCCCCCTGCTTAATCTTAACACATCTAAGCACTGCAAATGAACTACTTGCATGAGAGCCAGTCAGGGAATTCCACAATCCCTACAACTCATTACGAATTTAACAGCAGCAATACTAAGTATTCATATGTTTCAGATAACACATATAAATATGCTGCACTAAAACTCATTGGGGGAAAAAATTAATAATGCTTCCATCTGTTTTCTGTATAACTCACATAAAAGAGAGAGAAACCAAAATGAAAATGCTATTTTAAATACTGTTTTTAAACTTTCTTTGATTTACCCAGTTACTTCCAAAGCATACAGCTCTATAGCTTTAAAACTTAAAGTTATTTTTAAGAGAATATATAAGCAAAAAAAGAAACAAAACAGCTGAAAAAATGGTGAAATGTTAATTTAACCTCTCCTCATTTCCATCTGTTTTAGAGTAAACCATTTTCAACTGAAATATTTTTGCTTCTCAAATATAAGTGGGCAGGAAATCTGTGCTTGTAGGGAAAGCTGTTCCATCTCCCATACTCCTCTTTATATATCATTTTCCTTTTTTTTTTTAATCTCATATTTTCAACTGTTAAAGAGCATTCTCTTCCATTTTATTTTGAGGAAGTGATAGAACTGTTTTAAGACAAAAATTACTAAAATGTAGGTTATAGTTATTGTTAGAAGTTGGTTGCAATATTCAAGGAACAAAATTTGTACAGATAGCTCTATGCTTAATTTTATACAATTATTTAAGAATTTCACCTGTAACTGCTTCAAATATCAACAGAAGATAAAAAAAGATCCTCAGAAGGTTGTTTGGTTTTTTGGTTTTTTAACATAGACAGCTGTGTAAAAGCAAAACATTTTAAATATGAACTGTATTAACAAACATAGATAATGGTAAAGGTCTATGTTCTCATAGAGCAGGAGAAATATAGAAATAAACAACAAAGAGTTGGGAAAAAAGTGTTAAGCACCTGGAATTCTCCTAGTCATACAAAGGTGACATTATACAAATATTTATTTATTATTTACATTTTTATGTAAGAAAATAAAAACATACTGCTAGCCACTTCTGAGAAGTATGAGAAAGCTGATGACAGACATTGTAGGGAGGATGCAAACACAGGAATATTTTTCAAAACAATGAACTGCATTTAAAAATTACCACTACAATGTACTGCATATAAATTAAGGTGGTAATTCATCCCTGGATTCCTGTAAATGAACCCCAACAGTCTTATCTTTAATTTGTAATTTATGTTATCATTGGAACTCTTGCTAAAATTACAGGCATAAATGAACAGTTTTGGGTAAAATACATTGCATTAATAAAATGCATTACTTATTAAATACCTGAAGAGATCATCACAAGAAAAAGCCATGTTTTCAGTCTAATGTATAAAGTGAAATATACATTCCCTTTATCATTATGATCATCAATACTATGACTCACTTGGGCAATTAATTATTTTCATATACATGAACAGTTTGTGGACAACACTGTATTTGCACCTAATCCCTGTAATTCTACATCCCAGCTTGAAACAGACCTAGAGCTGCTGTCCCTTAGCATTTCCCTCATTCTCTTCTGCCTGCTTCACCAAGATAAGAGTATAGACAAAATCATACCTTTCTCTTTGGTGTACATAATACTCTAAACACCACAGGACCACATTTGAATCTGCAAATGAACTGAAAACTGTGGACAGTTTGGCCACCAAAAAGTAAATCCTTTTCCAGTGCCTGTGAATCTTGTGAGACTTGTTATGGCTAGTCATACAGTCATACACTACTGAGAAAGGAACTGAAGCTCTTGGCACATTAGGAATCAAAGGTAGCATGGAGTGATGCAAAATAAATCTGAACATCACACAAGCTACAGGAACAGTCCATGATTACCTTATTAATTCCCAATTAAGCTTTAGGAGAGCAAATCATATTGTGCAAAACATTAGCAAGAAAGCACAATCTTCTACCTTCTCTAGCAGCAACTGAGTCCATGAGGTTCAGGCACTTTAGGTAAATGAATATGGTGGAAAATCTAAAAAACTCCTCCCATTATGTTACAGAAACAGTAAATCAGTAGGGATGCCATAGAATCCTGTAAAACAGCACTCATTGTCTGCAACAATGTGGGGGGGGGGGGGGGGTCTAAGGTACATTAAAATTAGAACAATCCCAAGGAGGGAACGCTGTAGAGAATTTTTTTTAAAAAGGAATCTCAGGTGTAGTTCCCTGTCTCAGAAGTACTCTTAGTTGTAACACTTCTCTACTGTTGTTGAAGGTGCCTTAGCTCTTGACTCCTATTCGTTTATGCCTAGGTAGAAAGACAAAAAAAAAAAAAAGAAAGATATCTTGGTGTGGGACAAGTAAGAAAATAGCGTCTAACAGGAAACCGGTGCTTTGCAGAAGACATAACAGTTCTGAACTGGTGAAACTGAAGATTCCTCTTCCAAAATCCAGAAGAGTTCAGAAGAACTCTAGCATATGTTTATTTCTGACACTGTTCCCTGAAGGACAAGATGCGGGAACTATTGTTACGGTTCTGCTTTCTGATCATTGATAAACCTTACTAGAAACCAAGCAGTAACAAGCTGCACGGAAGAAAAGGTGAACTTTGTGTCCAAGGAGTAGAAATTTCCAAGGACTAGCTGCTAGCTCCATTGCTCAAACCCTTCAGTATTAAGATATGCTAGTTATTTACAAAAAAAAAAGGCTTTTCATTAGAGAATAAATAGACAATTCCTGAATACTTTGGTGTAACTGCAGAGAAGATTCTCCTGGTAGCCTTCTGCAGTTCTTTAGTGCCCTCAGAGAGAAAATTTGCCTTATACATATATATATGGTCTTTTCTGAAAAATGAAATCCATTCTCCTTAATTGATATAGAAGCACAAATTGACCACTAGCTGTTTTAAATAATCTTTTATGCCTGAGGAGGTATTACACTCCTTCAGTCTTTACCATTAATCTGTTATTTTATGTATTTCATTAATTATAGACATTCAATCTTTTCTCATAGTCAGTATGTTCAAAACTTACTAAAATTCTTGTTCCTTTCTTCCAATATGTTTATTTTGTATGTGGTTTCCAAACCAAGATACGATATTGCACAGAGTGCCTTGACACTGCTAAGTAGTACAACAAATGTCCTCTTTAATAAATAATGCCTGACAAGCTGGCAATGGTTCTGCTATGAAGAACAATAGTTTGACAAGCTGGTGGCCTTCATGCTATGAAGTTCCATCATCGTGTTTCTAACAACAGTATTTGTTCAGCCTGTGGATCTTTGCAAAATAAACACACGTATCCACAAGGCAAAACCCCCACAAAACCAAGGAAACTAAACAAAAACCAATCAAACAAAAAAGTCACAACTTGACCTGAAATCCAACGAACTAAAATATTGATTTTTTTCCGCACCTTACTGAGTTTGCATCTCGCATATGTTAACCTTGTAATGGGAGAGATAACATGTAAAAATAAATGCATCAAATTTATTGATGCAAATATTTTTTCATGACCAACAACAAGTTTTCTCCCCTAGGTTTTCCATATTTTTATGTATAAACATTGGAAAAACCTCTGAAAAAGCAGAGAGCAAGAACATTTCAGTGGTCATTCATTAGTGATATTGCAAGTAAATTTTGATTTTGTCTTGTGGGATTCAAACTAAAGAAATTATCTTAGAGAAATAAAAGAAAATCCTTGTTATATTTGGAAAAAAATCCCAAGACTGCCAAACTCAAAACTATCACTTCAATAAAACCTGTTTCTTCTTACTTTAACTAATAACTGATTTTTAAATCAAATATGTAGATACTTTTTAAACAATTTTAATGTTTCAAATTGAAAAATGTTTGCAAATATAAAAATATTTTTTTTCCTTAAGGGCTAACTTTAAAATTGTTACTGCTATAACTGCTTTAGAAAGACAAAAAAAAAATCAGGCAGCGCAGCTTTTTGTGTCTTTTTTATATTTCAAAACAATTTTTTTTAATGAGAAGGTGCTACAGCCATTTGCAGATAACAGATAATAGTGTTTCTATTGCTGAAACACTACCTATAAAAATGTCTGGAAAAGCGACATTTGACCCTTTACAAATAGATAAATAGTATATGGAAGTGTGCTTTTTAATTATATATTTTAGTTTTCAATATTTTTTATATTACATGCTTTTGATACTAGCAAAAATGTGCAGCCTTTTTCAATCATAATTTTTAAAGAAAGAAAACATGTAATTACCAGTATTTTGACAATTTTATCTGTAAAAACAGTCACACACCCTTTCTGACCACTGCTGCTTACTGAGATCTTAATGACAAACATGAATTGCTGCACATCTCTACATGCAAAGGGAAGCAAGAAAACTTAAAATTCTTCAGAAGATCTAAGCAGAGTTTCCTGCTTGCAGCTGTACAGGATTCAGCATTTCACTAGAAACAAAAGCAATGTTTAGATCACTTTCATTGACTTAAAATCTTGTTCTCCCAAGTGACTTAAAAACCTGAGAAAAACAGCAGTATGACTACACTACATGGTGTTCCTAGTGCTAATCACACTTTCTTCAACACCTAACGCAAAACATAGACATTGTTTTAACAAATACCACTTGGCTGACCAAGAAGATAGGATGAAGGAATAAGAGAGTCAAGTACAATTCCTCATGGATTCTCAGCTTGGATCCTGGTTTTTTGCACAGTTTACCTTATGAACATGATCCGAGTGACATTTCACAAATTCCTGGATAAATGTTGCTACGCTCTGCCAGCAGAGAGACTGGCTGTGTCATGCACAGATCAATAACAGAACTGTATTTCATAGCCTCAAAATCAAAAGTGCTTCATCTGGCAAAAGCCATGGCCCTTGAGGATCTGATATATATATAAAATGAATACTGTACACAGGATGACTACCACAAAAGCTGCTAGTGTAAAGACTAGTCTAGAGCTACACAGTTGAGTATATGTAAATAAGAAAATATTTATTTGTATATATAAACAAGTTTTTCACTCCTACTTATGAAGAGTATAGCAAATATCATAAACCAGCACCTGAATAATAAAAATAAATTTAAACTTTTATGATTCCTGACAAGGAAATAAACACAGGACAATGCAATATTCACAAACTTTGGAGGAATTTACAAGAAAATGAAAGTATGTTTTGAGCTGTACTCAAAAATATATGTGATAGTGGTCTGCAATAGAATACACTCTAAGCTGTAGTAATGCCTTCCTATCAAAATTATGTTCATTGAAAACATGCTTTTATCTTTTTTCAGAGTAACTACTCAAAGTAGACTTCCCTAAAAAAACAATTGAAATTTATGTCTCTGACTGCTTAGTTTTATTTATGATTATCCAACTTTGGTAAAAGAACTTGTAAAATTTATATCTTCAGGTAAGTGCAGCACCTATAGATTCTTAATTGAAATTACTTTCTATCAGAATGCCTTTCCCTCAGTTTTCTGTGGTAAATTTAAATTTTTTCTGCCAAAATTTATATTACAAACAATACTTTGAAAAATAAGTATTTTTAATCTTTTGAAGCCAAGCCTTTGACAAAATATCTCAGCTTTAGTCTTTTATCAAGATTTTGACTAAAAAAAAAGATTAATCTACCTCTATGCCTCCAACTGAAATGAAAAGCTTTTGCCTTTAAAAATGTCGTTACTACCTCACAGAAAAACTGTTTCTTTATGCTCAACCCTACAGGTGGAATATGAAAGAAATATTTAAAAAAAAATCATAATTTATCTTTTTCTCTTCTGCATTTTCCTTACCAAGTTACATATTACCTAAATTAATGAGCTTTAGTCTTCTCTCAGCTCTGCAATTAGCAACGTTAAACGGTTGTACAGGGCTAATGTATTCTAAATTCTGTGTACATTACACCACAATAGCTATTTTTTCTTCTCTGCGTGTCTTCTGCTCAAGACTACTTCTCTTTAAATGTTGCTGTTGCATACTGTGGAATATGCATTTCCTTTGAGTTACTTCCTTTATTACAATATCTATTTTCTACACTCCATATGTATATGTCTTGAGCGGTGATATTTTCCTCCCCTGCCTCATAATTTCTCTTCCTTATAACCTGATGTTTGAACGTCATTATAACACTCTTCCTTGTCTAAGGTACATCCTTATAAAACAGTAGTTTGACATATCTTAAATTCATTGTCCATGTTTACATCTCTTTTCCACAGCACTACTAAACCCATTTTGGCACTCATTACAAAAATACTGTTGCCCAGCTGTGCTCTATGAAGTACATGCATTTCTTCCATCAGTTCTTCAGATAAATGAACAGTGTTACTGAAGTTGAGAACATACCTTTCTGTTTATATTTCTCATTAATTCAGCTCATGCCATTAAACACATCCTCTCTCTTCCTGCAATTTTTTTCATGCTTCCTACAAAACAGACATATTTTTTTTATTCCCCTAAGAAAGACTCTGCCCACTGCTAACCACAAGCAACTGATTTCTCTAATTCTTCCTTTTTATTGTCCAATATCACTGCAGTTCTCTGACTCAAACTGGCAATGATCAATTACAGTCACATAGAAAATACAGATCTCGTATTTGGTATGATTCTATCTTATTTGAGTCCTTGGATATTTTTTCAATCTTCCTTTGCTAGACTGCAGACTCCGCAAGATTTCTTTTTCCTAGATATTTAACTTGAGTTACCTGTTAATCTCCTCTCTGAAAATCACACATTGTTCTCTGGAATGGTATATTTTCAAATCCTTCTCATAAGTCTTCAAATGTTTTTTACTTTCTATAATTTCTTTCTTGGATTCTGTGTATTAGAACTGCACAGAGTACTCTGTGAGTAGTCAAATCATGCCAAGGAAAAGGAAACATATTGTCTCTGCTCCTATTGTATAGAATCCAGTTTATACATTCAAGGTCTGCACTAGTGTTATTCACAACGACAATAGGAGTTCACAGTCAGCTCATTACCTACTAGGACTCTCATTTTTCTTTAGAGTCCTAGTTCCCAGGAGACAGCCATTCAGCCTCACTCAATGTGAACTCGAGCGATGTATTGGTTTTCATTATGATGTAATGATTTCCTCATTAAAAACACCGTGAGGTCATAATGATCTATACTTTTCAATCAGACTCTGGTGGATGATTGAAAGCTTAGACTAGTTGTCAATGACTGAAGATATCCTCTTGCACTGGTTTGGATTTTTCACATTGCCACTAATTTTTAAAAAAATGAGTGAAAGATTTTACCTCTGAAACAAACTGCAAAAAGAATGTTGTTTATTTCATAGTATATCTAGACAGAAGATATGTGTAAGGTGTAAACCATTATCTTAGGGAAAAAAATAATGTTATCATTCACGTGAAGGATCAACTGAAAAATTAATTTCATGGTATATGAGATTCTGAGCTAGTGAAAATGATGAAGTGGTACTTATATGCACCAATTTAACCTTACGGCATGAACTGAGACATTGAGTCTACACTGTGTTCCATGTAGCAGTGCTTAGCTCCAATTCAAATACTAAGTAATACCAAGTACGATGGAAATAATTTTTGGAATTTTATTTCCTATTTACATTTCAATAAGCAGTGACTTACACAGGGGCACACAACAAAAATGAGTGTATGTGCTTATAAAACTTCTGATACTTTCAGGTCATAGAACCATTTTTGCAATCCCGTGACCTTGCTCATCCAACTTCTTAGAAAATCCAACTTCTCAAATAAAGAACTGTCTCTTACCAATTCTCCTAGTATATGTATCTATCTTGCTAAACATACTGAGCACTTTCTTCCACCAATCTTATGTTCCATATCTTCACAATCGGGGAAATTTAGGACAGGAATTTAGGACAGGAGCAAAGGAAAGAGAAATAAGGTAAAAGAAGGTAAGAGAATCAACTCATTTAATGTTCACAATATAAAGGAATATAAAATTATCTCCCCAATTTCCTGTAAGTCTTGAAAACTTTTCATAATAACACAATCAAGAATACATTTATCTAGGCTGGGAAAGAGATAAAAGAGAGACTGTTAGGTAAGAATTAATCATGAAACAAGTGGAGAGAATTCAAACTTCCAAGGTAGGATATATGGCTGATGGAAACACATGGCAGCTATATCTTGCATGTTGTTGCACAGTCTATCAGAATACTTCCTCTATTGTCATTCCTTCCCTGAAAGTTCAAAGCATGAAAGAACTTCTCACTATAGAGTGATCTCACCATAGAGTGATATGCAAGACTAGAGCCAGTAAAACTTAGTTTTATGACCACAACCAGGATGTTTTGAAATTTCATTAAATTCAGTGAAAATAAGCACATGTGTGAAGTGATTAGTAAATCACTTTCATACTTAATAGCAGTAGTTACTAATAATGCATAATTCATGGACCACTCTAGTGAACAAACCTAAGAGTACTAGTCCAGTTGCAACCCAAACTGGTTTTCTGTGATGATCTATTAGAAAACCAGACTTGCAGAGCTGAAATATAATCTCTTGGCAACATATAAATAATTATTCCCAAATCAATTAACTTTTTTTGCATGAGATTTAAGGGTGAATAAATATTCTCGGACAAAACCCTATTACCCATAGAACACTTTACATTGTAGAGAAGGTTCAAGAACGCAGTCAAGCTTTATGCTTCACTTTAATTGATGAGCAGATGTCACTGAATTCAATGAAGACATTCCTGTGAGCACAAAAGGAAATCCTATTATGATAGTATTTGTTGAGCTTTTGCAGATCTCAAATTGTACTGTATTCAGGAAATTTTTAGGGAAAAAATGCAAATTAAGTTCAGTTTTGATTAGTGGGGTTTTTTTCCTAATAATAACATAAGATTCAGTGCACAAGGAAAGTTTGGTCAAATTACAGGGAAGGTGAAAAAAATAAGCTACAAATCGATAACATAAAAATTACAGGATGATATCTGTCAGGGTTTACTTCAATGTATTTAAAAGTATGTTGTATATTCTATATATATGTTCTATTACTATAATAGACTATCAGATAAACATGTTAGATATGTGTACTACCTCTGTTTGGTAACATTACAAAAACATGCTAATTCTTTTGATACATGTTCTTTCTTCTAATATAGAAAAATACATTTTAAGATTTCTAAATGATACAGCAATACAAATTGTGCTTATTGTAAGTATATTCTCTGAATTTCATGTAGTCTCCGAAATTTCTTTTTTATAACATATTTTTCTAGAATTTACCTATCTCTAAGTTATTTCATTTTGACAGGAGTATAAGTCCAGTATAGTTCTAGTTCATGCCAACTGTTCTCTCTAATTTATGAATGAGACTTATTTCCTACATGCAATGTGTTTCAAATGTTGTTCATCAATAATGCAACAGGTCTATTGTAATTTTTCTTCAGAGATCAATATAAATGCAAAAGATATTTTGCTTTATTTTTGTTTTGTAATGACAGCACAGTTTCACCATAAATATATATTACAGAGTAGTTCTGCTAACGAAACTGACTTTCAGGATGCTGTAAGCAATGCAGCAAAATATAAAAATAATAAAAAAAAGTTTGGAGTAGAAGTATTTTAAAAGGTCAGTTACATCCATGTTTACCTTTAGCAAGTCCTTATTTTATTTCCAAGTCAACTTCAGCAGCAATCAGTGGTCAGAGGAAATATTACACGGAGATTTCTCCATTTAGTAACCAAACAGAACAAACGTATTTAACTAAGTGATTGTGTTTTACTCTAGGCAGAATTTTGGAGTAGGACTTGAAAGATGTGAATTCTAGTCTCAGAGAGTCACAGAGCATTTTCTTTCTCTGTTTTCAGCCTTTATAAGTGTGACTGCATAGCCTGATTTTTGAGTTATTAGGTTCAGCAAAGTTTTAATAAACCTACAACATAGAAAAACCTATTCACAGATTCATAAATCATAGAATCAGATGGGTTGGAAAGGACCTCTGAGATCATCAAGTCCAACCCTTGATCCACTACCACCACAGTTGCTAGACCATGGCACTAAGTGCCACATCCAG
Organism: Corapipo altera; assembly: GCF_003945725.1. Taxonomy (NCBI): domain Eukaryota; kingdom Metazoa; phylum Chordata; class Aves; order Passeriformes; family Pipridae; genus Corapipo; species Corapipo altera. The sequence goes on along the minus strand of NW_020884875.1, from coordinate 22,794,817 downwards.
CCTCATCTTAAAAACCTCCAGGGATGGAGAATCCACCACTTTCCTGGGCAGCCCATTCCAATGGCTGATTACCCTCTCTGTAAAGAATTTCTTTCTAATGTCTAACCTAAACCTCCCCTGGTGCAGCTTAAGACCATGCCCTCTTGTTCCACTGTTGATTGCTTGGGAGAAGAGACCAACCCCCACCTGGCTACAACCTCCTTTCAGGTAGTTGTAGAGAGCGATGAGGTCTCCCCCGAGCCTCCTCTTCTCAAGGCTAAACAACTCCAGCTCCCTCAGCCTCTCCTCATAGGACTTGTGCTCCAGTCCCTTCACCAGCCTTGTTGCTCTTCTCTGCACCTGCTCCAGCACCTCAACATCTTTCCTAAACTGAGGGGCCCAGAACTGGACACAGTACTCCAGGTGAGGCCTCACCGCGCTGAGTACAGGGGCAGAATCACTTCCCTGGTCCTGCTGGCCACACTGTTCCTGATCCAGGCCAGGATGCCATTGACCTTCTTGGTCACATGGGTACACTGCTGGCTCATGTTCAGCTTCCTGTCAATCCAAACTCCCAGGTCCTTTTCTGCCTGGTTGTTCTCCAGCCACTCTGTTCCCAGCCTGTAGTGCTGCAGGGAGCTGTTGTGACCAAAATGCAGGACCCGGTTCTTGGCCTTGTTGAACCTCACCCCGTTGTAACCAGCCCAACTCTCCAGCCTGTCCAGGTCCCTCTGCAGAGCCCTCCTGCCTTCCAGCAGGTCGACACTCCCTCCCAACTTGGTGTCGTCTGCGAATTTGCTAATGATGGACTCAATCCTCTCATTCTGCTCAATATTGTTGATTCAAGGCCTTCAGAAATTACAAGTAGGGCCCAAAAATAGAACTTAAATTACACAAAACTGAAGTTTGAAGTACATTACAGACAATTTTTCCTGCCTACAGATAATGTCACTGCTCAGGTCTGAAACAACGCGGCAAGCCTTTCTGTCAAGAACACATGGATTGGTGGTGTGTTTTGAGCTTTTAATTATCTACTGTGTCTGCAAACAAGTCTCTTCAAGGCCTGTAAAACATATTTGCAAGGGTAGCAGCAGTGTTACCTCATAAGCAAAAAACCAGAACTTAATCAAATTTTGAGAAGACTTCAGCCTTATGCTGACATGTAGTTTAGTTCAGTTATTAGATAAACCTCTGCTCATTTAGATTGTATTTGCAAACTCTGGAAAGGGCAGGCAGTACATCCTGTTTTATCATATGTTTATCCCTTCTGGTTTACCTTTCCACTTCTACTGTATTTCCAGAAAAAGTAGAAGAGAAAATTTGCTGGTTTGATTTTTAAATATTTTTGAGAAACCTTCTTTACATATTTTTAAATATTGTGCCCAAATATTACAGTTCCTGTAAATTAACCTAAACTACCCTTATTAAAAGCAGTTAGGAACAGATTATCTACATGCTCCTAAAGAAGGAGAGAAAATCATGATTCTCCTGATGGTTTTGGGAATAGACCTTTTCTAAACATCTACACAGAATTCTTTTATTGTTTCATTAGACCATTACCCAAAGGTGGATAGGGGTAAAAATGGTTTTGCACCAAGTTTGGCAAAAGTGTTAAATATGGCGTATATAGGGGTTTTATTTTTAAGATAGATAAAAGTAACAAGTGATTTAAGGGTGGCTTGTAAGAATGGAAAGGGATATTGTTTAACAGAACAGAAACAATCTGAATTCTTTTTAAATTATTTTTTATCTATTGAAATATGAGGTCATTAGAGCATGTCTGTTTTTACTCTTTTTTTATTACTTGTATATATGAACGTAAGAATTCCTGCTTATGCTACTGATATAGAAGAAATTTCTTGCAAAGTTTATTTGTAAAAATTACCGTTTATGATTAACTTAAAGTCTTCTAAATTCTAATAATTCTAAAATGGTTTATAAAATTTTATCACTCACAAATTCTGTATGTATGATTAGTATTATCTTATGTACAAAACAAGAAATATCTTTTCATGCTATCGGAGGAAGAAAAAACCCAACACTTAATTTAGAAAAGATGACACTAAATGCAGAAGCTCTTTTAACTTAGTAAAAAATGCACAGATGCTCTGAAGTGTTTCCATGTAAGAGAAGTCAAAAAAATAAAACCAGGACACGTGTAAAAGTGTTTTGGTAGGAAACAATTGGATATGTCTACAAGAATTTCTAACTGGACAATATTTGTACAGAAAGCCCACAAAACCGGCCCAAATAATTACTGCAAGATAATTACAAAGAGCATTCAGCTTATAATTTCATGATTATTCTGAAAATTTACTTAAGGAAATCACAGACATGCAAAAATTACTATGTAAATAACAATACATCTTTAAAGACTGAAAAATCCCCTCAGGAGAACCAGAGTCTAAGTGAAATGTTTGTATAAATAATAGTTAGGTTCAACAATTTACAATGCATCTAGGTTCATCATCAGTTTCTTCTTTGTTTCAGTGTAATTGAATAATAAATTGGCTGATTTACTCATATTTGGGTACCATAAGAGGAGTGAAGCTGTGATGTTGATTTTATAGATGCAACACTGAATTCTGAACTGTCATTGGATGGGCAAAAAAGACAAAAATAGTCAAGAGAATATGTAAAGAAAGACACAAACTTTAAAGAATAAAAAGCTTCCTTTTGCGCTTTACTTTTCTGCTTTTCATGCTCATGTTCTATGTTTGAGATAATCTACCAGGTAAACAAACTATGAGCTCAGGGGGAAAAAGTTTCCCTAAAATTCAAAGAAAAGTGAAGTCAAATAGCTAAAATAAAGTTTGGAGGTATATTTGAAGTGCTGTCAGAAAAAAAGCACAGTCTGATTTACAGCTGAAATATGCAGTCTTCTAGAAAGCAAAAAGCTCCTTCCCAGTTCAGTAAAAATGTAGCGATTCATCTGCTGAAATGGAAAAAACCCTTTACTTAAACCTTCACACTATCCGCTCCAAAGGATATCACTCACAAATTCTGTATGTATGATTAGTATTATCCTATGTACAAACCAAGAAATATCTTTTCATGCTATCAGAGGAAGAAAAAGAGCATATCCTCTCCTTTGGAGGATATGCTCTAACCAGCATTTGACCAGTTGACTTGTTCGTATTCTGAGATTCAGGTTTCCTGATGAAGTATTGACAAGCATTTTGCAAATGTCCATGGCATTCCATTAAGAAATGCAGCTTTTCCTGTAACATCACTTGAGAAACACTGGTGAACTGATGCAAATGATCCTATGGTACCTTTAAGCAGTGGACCTGTGAATAGCTTTGATGTGAATAAGAGAGGCACTAGTGACTTAACCTGCTTATGATTTTAAATTCTTATTCAATATACTCTGTCTGGTATTTTGCAGCAAGAATGACACTGCATAAAACTAACTGCAATTACTGTGTTGTATGCAATATGAACATACTTCTTAAAAGCAGTCACTTAATGATAGAAATGGGAGGCAGGGAATAAACTTTAGAAAAAAAAAATTCTGGATTTTTCCAACAATTTCTATCAAATCCTTTTCTTAGAAACTAAGAAAATTCTACATACCATTGCTTCTGCATTAAGTAGCTGCTCTAGCTGTTATTTCTATACACAGAGAGCAAAATCTAACTACTGTACTTCTGTACAGATGGTCCTGACTCAGTGTTAATGTGAATCCTTGGAGAATGTAAACTTTGATTCTCACATATGCAGTCACTTCACAGTCATTTTTTTCAGAAATATGCAAGGAATTGCTTTTGCAGAAATGAAACAAAGACAAAAATCTACATTACTGTAAAGCACTTATGAGGCCAAACAAAACCAGAACTTGAGTCCAGAATTCTGAACTCTTTAGAGCAGACAAATATACACAACAAACATATCTGTGTGGATCTTCAAGAAAAATACACAAAACCATGCATGTACATATATTTTGAAAATCAACAGATGCCAGACAGTCCTTAGGTCGCATGAACTGTAAAATCTGTCTCCAAGTGAACATCTGGAACATTTAAATCTTAAATCTAGAGTCGATCTTCTAGATTCCTCAGGGACTATAATGAAGGACTGACTGCACAAACACCTGCCCTTGTCTGCTGAAGGATTTATTTTTTTAGATAAATTAGGCAACATGGCATCTCTTCCAAGCCATGTTGTTAATGTTTACAGTTGCTTGACTATACTTCCCTTAGCCCAGGACCACAACTTCACTAACTTTACTCAGAACATTATCGTTATGGTGGTTTATGGAAGCTTATTTTTGGATATTTGTAATTTTGGCACTCTTGAAGTGTTTGTCTCCCTAAATCCAGACATTGTTTCAACCTTTTATTTTTCATAGTTTGTGTGCTTGTTTATTTACTTTCTGCCTGTGTAAGAAAATTCTAAAATCCAAAGTGGTAGAAGTATTAAGAAGAAACAATAAAAATGTTCTTGATAGTGAAATTTATCTTTTTAGAAACCCATTATTTCCTTTGCAGTGTCTTAAAACTTCACTTCCAGAAAGCATTTCTTGCAAAAAACCACACAAATCCCACACACAAATGTGTGCTTTACAACCATTTGATATGTCTGAATCAGGGTTCTCCCTCTAAAACGTGAGTGTACCCTGCAGTGACTGCGTAGGTTCTTTACCTCCTTAATTTTCACTTGGCAAGTAGCCCAAGTCTCTGTTATAAATTTCCCACTTGGTAGCACTACTATGGCACCTGAAGAGTAATTAGTTGTAAGAAAGGGAATTTTAACTGTTTGCTGAGAAGGAAAAAAATATGCATGCCTAATAAAGATTTTTTCCTTGAGTATCTGCAATACCATTTATTTATTTTTGCTTAGAATGCACCATCCTTTAAATAGACCAGTGACTATTTTTTCTTTTTTTAAACCTTCCAGAAAAACTGAGTGAAAGAAAATTGGTTTGGTTTTAAAGCCAAGCTACTTTGATTTTAGTCAGTCTTTTACATTACAGTAGCTTTTATCTTTACACAAATTTTGTCCCCCTGCCTTTTCTGTTTTTTTAAACAGTTTCCTGATAATGGTGTTTTTTATTTTAATTTTCATGTTGGTCTTCTATGGACATCTAAGGTGTGGTCTTCTACGGACATCTAAGGTGTAGTCTTCTAGGAAGGCAAAAACTCAAGGTGCCTGAGAAATCATAAAGTTTTACCTAAATTACATATGTAATTCCCTGTGAAGCTTATACTGTCCATGAAACTTTATATTATAGTACTGTTTGTAAGATAGGCAGATTTTCATTGGTTCCAATGACCTTGGAAACTCTTTTCAGTTTAATTCATTACATATATATAGTTATGCAAAATGAGTAACAGAAATGAGGTTTTCCCTCCTCTAGAAATTAGCAGTTCCCTAGCCCTAAGAAAGAGAAAAGTGCTGCTCCTGATACTGTTTCTGCCTTCTGTGCAAATAAGAAATGCAAAGAAGTTTGAGGGGGAGGGGATTTGATTTCTTTTTTAATGTCTGCCTCCTTCCAGCAAGTCCATCTGTTGTAGCACTATAATTCTGGAAGCAGGATGTGTGTGTGACCAACAGGAGACAATTACTGCATAAGTGTTTGTTGATTCAGCTCTATAAAGGGCAGGCCAATCACTACCATATGAACAGAAAAGAATTCCAGCTGAGGAGCTGCATATAGATTAACACAAAACACATATATAAATGAGAATGGGGAAAACCAGAAAGGAGTAATAGCGTGGAAAAGGATTAAGTAGGAACAAAGACTGAAGCAGAGAAAAAAACTGGCACCATTGGGCTGTTTAACCCGAGTTTATTAGTCTCTATTTTCATAAATTTTGCTCTCTGGCTTTCCACCTTAACAGAGAAAGATGGGATTAAATAGATATGGAACTGGTCTGAGCTCTCTATTGAAGAAAACTCCAGTTGTCTTGGGGCATAAGGAGACACTGTCTGTTCTTCACAGAGGAATGGGTGCTAGTTCCTGCAGACTGACCAGAATCTCAGCAAAGCAGTTTGCAGACCACAGGCTTAAAGTGAAACTTCCCTCACTCATTTGAATGCACGTAAATGTCACCATGAAGACTACTTTGTTTTCAGAAGGATAAATGAATTGGGTTGATATAATAATAAATCAGGTCTCAGTATCATTTGTACACAATAACTGACTCAGAACCTCACAAAAAGCATTCCAATAGATATTTTTTCAAAATTTTGACTATAATAAATTAAACTACAAAAATCAATGTTATCACAGTTTCAGAGAACTACAACAGAATTAAGCTGAACATCGTGAGACACCATAACAAAAAGTACTTTACCTCTATGGTCAGTTTACTAGTTTGAAGTCTCTGATTAGCCAAATGTAGCTGATTTGTTAGTTTTTCCTTGGTTTCTTTCATCTCCTTCACAGAAGCGACTGCAGCCTTTTTTTCATTCTGTAAAACAGTTATCTGCTTCTGCAATGACTTAATTCTTTCCTGCAGTAGAGTAACAGAGTAGACTGGTTTCTGGACAGTGATATTTCTCCTTTTTGCTCTGTTCACTAAACATAAAATGTCATGTTACTAAACTGACAGATTATCATAAGTAACATGATTTCTGATTTTGTTTTGGTCCTTTAAAATGCTCTTGAAGTCTCTAAAATATTTTTCAGTAAGCAAACTGGTAAATTAACAGTTGACCTATAAAAACATATAACATATAAAACATATAAAAACAATCAACCTATAAGTGCTCTAAGTTGCACTTTTTCTGAAGTGCCAACACTTCAAACTCAGCGAGGACTTGGAAGTTAAATGTGCCTCTGATTGGTACTACCAAAAATAAGGCCTTCAGTGTCTTCAGTGTCTTGTTAACAGATGGTTTTTTTTAAGGTCCAAGCCAAAAACCATTAATTTGTTTCATTAGCTCTGTTGGCTAAAAGGGCCAAACATGAACAATAAGTAATGAAAAGCCTCGTATCAGTCACTAGATTCAATTGGTGAGACTTAGTAAAAACAGAGTATATATTAACTGTGTGAAAAGATGCTGTTTGACAGTCACTTATATGACAATTTCATTTCAAAATAATGAGCTAAATATTTGAAAGTACACACACAAATTTAAACAAGCAAATTTTTTAACAGCATTCACGGGTTTGTGTAATATAGCAGAGGTTTTGGTAGGTAGGAATGCTTCATCAGTCTTATTTACGAAGTTCCCAAAAATATATAATATTTCTACCGTTGCTTAGAATCGATGGATGAGATGTTACAAGATAGCAGATCTTCCTCCTCTTGGAATGTAACTTTTCTAGGTCTTTATTCTGTGAATGGCACTAAATAAAAAAGAGAAGCACAAAGTGAGCAACTCTTCATTGTGGCACACCAAACACAACAGCGTAAATTTTTCCAGTTTGAACTGAAACAACAAAAATTACTTCAAATAATATAAAAATTCTAGTGAATTCTGATCTGAAAATCAGTCTTACAATATCAGCCAGTGAAGAGTACTTTTCCATCAAATGTAAAAGAATTAATGAACTGTTGTAGGTAAGTCATAGCCTTTTCCGAAGAATCCCAGAGAAAAATTAAGTATCCATTAATGTATCCATTACTTTTTTAGATAAGATCTGAATTTACTAGTAGGGAAAAAAGATGGTCTGTATTACTTGAAAGTCTACAGTATCTTATTTTTTCAAGATATTTAAGTGAAACTAAAAGGAGTAGTGGTCTCATTAGTTCAAAAGGAGGAAGACCAGATTAGACACTGAGCTGTAACTAGAAGATGCATGAAACTATGGGAACATGCAAAATAAGATCGGTGTGTTTGACCAGCGTTTAACAGAAGTCTGCTGCATGCCTTTTAAATATGTGATTTGAAAAATCAGCAGTTTCCAGAACCTATCCAATGTCCAATGACAGAAGAAGAGACTGAAGAAGAATGTTGCTTGCCATTCGTAAAATGAAAACGGCCAGAGCACAGCTTACTCTAAAATCAAAGTACTACTTAACTGAGTGTATTTTTAAACACCTTTGCTCTGGAATTCTGCAATATTTATCCAATTTTTAAAGTTTTCAGATTGTAATATTTATGTGGTACCATGCAATATATTTCTGGAAATATTAATAACTAAAATAGCTGTTAATAAAATTTAAAAGAGCAAAGAGTAATGTTCACTACTAACTGGACTGAATAGGTTACTGACATTGCAGGATAGCTTAGCCATGAATTCCAGATTTGTACAATCACCACACAATTTGAAGGACCAAGAATTGAGGTCTCAGCAGATGATGAGCAAACGATCCATGACTGCAGCAAAAAGATGGAGATCTTCACTCTAGGCCAGAGCTCTAATAAATGTATGAGTTGTAAGAGTGACAATAACTTTGATGAAACTGCACGGGGTATTATATATTTACACCATGTGGGGTAAAATTGACAAAAGTCACTGTGTCATAACTGATCTCATCTTTAACCCCTGTCATAGCTCAGGACTTCGGAGATTCCTCTAGCCTTTCTTTGTATGAGAATGCCATGACAAAGCTGGAGGGTCCTTAAATCCCCTGGATGGATTTAAGAATTCTGTTAAAATCAGTTAGGGTTCCCAACTGTCAACACTAAACCTTTGTGCAATACTATCTTCTGTCCTCACAAACCATGTTTTCAAATGCTTTTCCTGCAACATGGGAGCAGTTCTGCTGAAGCATATTTAACTATTTAGGGCTCTCCGGATGCTTTCTGTGTATGCTCCAATTCCACCAGTCTGTTAAATATGAGTATCAGGATATATCTGTGCTTGTCTCTTCCAGTAGGAACAGAGAATAAATGCAATACAGGCCTACAGAAGAGGTAGTGGCTGAGCAAGAGAGAACAGAGCCTCCTGGATTGCCTGCCTTGTATGTCCTCACCCAAGAGCAGCAGGAGATAACAAGAGTAGCACACTCCATCAGATTTTCACGTATATCATGTGCACCTACTCATACTATGTATTCTATACCAACAGATGGTTTCATAGGAATTTTCCTTTTTTTTCATTTTTTTCTGACCCAAAAGGTTTTGATGGAATAACATGATCAAGAATATGTAAGAAGACCAGAGAGTTTGTATTTGCTTTAAAATTTTGGAGACCAAGAAAATATACATTTTTTTAATTATATAATCATATAAAACTGAATTTCAAACTATCTTAAAGCAGTGTTTTCAGTGTTTCAGTATTCTGTTTCTTGAACTAAGAAATAAAAATATCTCCTTGTCTTTTAAATTTCATGAACTGATTTATCTGGGCAAAGACCGGAGAGAAAAAGTACTAGACACTGTTCAAAAGTCCAAGAATGAGTCATCTGTTACAGATTGTATGGAGCCTCTAAGGACCTGGGAAACAACCAGCTGGCTCTCTTCCGTGAGAAAACAGCATATAGATGTTAACAATGAGACAATCAGTTCAAATCCCAGACAATGAACTTAAATAGGCTAAGAAGGTGGTAAAAGTATACTTTTCTCAATATAAAATCTCCTGGACACAGGTAGAGTCAAAAGCATCTTTCTAAGATGGAGACAACTCGTCCAGTACACACCAAACAAACTGAGAGATGTTTATACTTGGTTAGTCAGCACACAGCTTGGTTAGATGGGAGGGAGGGATGTTGATGTTTCCCTGTTATGGACTAGGTCAGCCTGTTCTGTATGGCATATCTGATTGCAAGAAAGTTTAATGGGATGTCTGTGGCATTCTTTGTCTGGCCTGTGAGACAGCAGCACTAGCTTACAGCAGCTTAACATTTTTTAATCAGCTTTTGCAATCCTGACACCCTCTCCAAATACTTTTGCAGACTAATCATTCAGAAAATATTCTAAATGATAATGAATCTATCCACTGAATATCTGGAAGCAGATTTTATTTTCCCTTTACAACAAGAGTCAAATTAATTATGAGCAGAACAGCAGTGCTAATATTAAACTTCAACACTCCACACGGGAGAACAAAGCAAGTTCTATTATATACCTTTTTATTATATTGCTCGTTTTTGCCTTCTAAATGAACAGTGTTGCAGGACTTTTTTTCTTGTTTACTTCTGTCTGGCAGTGGATCAATGTTTTGCACTGTCTTCATAATCACTGTTTCCAAACTTTCAGAATTTGGTATCTCATAGTCACTAAAACACCATGTTCAGGAAAACAAAATCAAGACAAATACTAAAAGTTCCAAAGAGCCAATGCTTAGGCACATAGAAATTAACACATGTAAGAAACAAGAGAACTAATATAAAATCCAAACATTACTAAGGTGACTTATTTAACAGATTTTACAAATAAAGAAGAAATCTATCACCAAAATGGTCTTAAAAGTTCTACTCTGTGAAAATGAATCTCACTCTACAATGCAGAGAAGTCTGAGACTTAGCTGCTTCTTAAAGGACAGCTTTTGTTACAATCTACAAAAGTGACATAAATGAAAAGATACTTGACAGTATTTCAAGTCTGTGAATGGCTCATAAAGCACTAAATTTCTACTTTCCTTCATTTTCACATTTTATAACAAAACACGTAAATGTATAATACTTTATAATATTTTGCTTCAATTGAACTTCATCTGAGGTGTTGGCTGAGACAAAATCAAAAATCACACTTCAGTGAAATCTCTATTTAGCACCCCTTTGGAGTGCTTTTAAATTCTGTAAACTTGGTAATCCTTTCACTGGGATTGCCTCCCATGCAGAGAAACTAGACCTGAAACTTTAATTATTTTTCAAATTTTTCCTTAAAATTGCACTAAATGTGCTCTTAATTGACAGTTTTTCACTGCCTTGCCTCAGATTACTATTTGCTTTCTTATATTCAGTGAAGTCTGTCCTAAAACTTGAAGTCTTGGGTATATAATTTTTTATAGCATCAGTGGCTATTTATTATTATTTGTGCGAACAGATTTGTGAAGGAATCCCTTGACAGAAGGCTATTTTGATTTGTTACTCTTTAAACCAAGATATTTAAAATGGCATAACTGAGTTCAAATTAAGTTGCACCATCATAAAAATCTATGGTTTAGAGATGGAGGCTACTCAACCAGAGAAAAGGCCTCAAATGGAAGAGTTCACACAGAAAAATGTTTATACTTTTCAAAACTTGTCCTGACACATTAGTATGTCTTATTGACCGATAAGAAAAGAAATCAATGTAATGGTTTAAAGGTGTTGCAGTAGCACTGAGACATTTCTAACTACATACACATTTCCAGCACCTGAATGCTTTCAAGGAATGTTCTATTTAGAAAATGGAAACTTGAATTTAGAAACTCAGAGGCAGGTATTAATGATAAAGAACAGTATTTACTAATAAGTAGAAGAGGCAACTAAATGAAGATACTTTCCTAAACTTGTTAAGACTGACATCTTGAAACCTCACTCTCAAAAATGTTCACTATTCTATTACAAGAATTCCCTAAGCCAGCATTTGTACAATAATCAAAAGTAGTATTTATGGCTAGCTATGAAATTATGCAATTATTTTCATAAGCTATGCAATTATTTTCCACTTCAACCTCAAAGTGCGATGACAGTGTGCTCGTTCAATTTTGCTCTTAAAGAGAACAACACAGTAAATGAAACAAAAAGCTCACAGACTGCAAACGTGCATCTACATTTGCATATCTGCAAACAGGAATATTTTCTGTTGAAATAAGATCTACAATATTAAAGAAAAATAAGCTTAACATTAATGATATCAATTGACAAATTACATGGTTCTTAAATTGTTAACTTGCTCGAAATACTGTGTTCAGGAACATCTTATTTTGCACAAGGAGAAGCAGCAGAAGGGCTTAATTTGCCACTATTGATTTGCTGTGTAACCCATAAAGCCAACAAGAAGCCTATGAATTATTCCATTTTCTTTATTCTTTTGCCACCCTTCCTGCATTTTGGATAATACAGGCTTGAGAAATTTCTTTGCTTGTCTGTTAGGACAAAGTCCTGAAAGACAAGGTGTGATAATCATTTACCTAGTGGTCTATTGCTGCCTCCTCAAGTATGTAGGGACAAATGGAAGAAGCAAAACTTCCAAATGTTTATTTAGCTTGCCAGTGCAATTTTCTGAGAGCTTTGTGACTCCTGACTGGGACTGTATGTGGTAACAATTACTTTTAAAGAACTGGTTTTTAACCATCATTCAATTAAAGTTAGTACAATGACTGTGCATAAAACATACATGAAATAATTAGTGTGGATGGGTCTTAATTTAAAGGATGTTAAACAGCTTGTAGACATCTGCTAGCAAGCTGAAATGGGTCATTCAAAATTTATCTAACTAAATTAAGGGGAAAAAATGTTTCTCCTCCCGGGTCGGCATGTCACAAGATAACTAAACCGACTTAGTTGGCTTGCCTGGGAATCCTTAGCTGTCAGTGGTGAATATGCAAAGGGCCAGCAAATTAAATCAACCTGCCAAACTGTCAATTTCAAGCCTCATGACTGCATGAAAATAGCATCACTGGAAGAAATCAAGCATTGCCTTCTTTTGGGTTTCCTGGCACCTATTCAAATACTCATGCAGTTGTGGTTAATTTCACATGCAAATTTCAGTCAATAAGCTCAGAACAAGACCTCCCAAGATATTTCAAAGGATCTGACAGTATTTTTTTTGAATACCAAATCAACAGTAGTTGAAATTCAATCTCCATTTGCTAGTGCTTTACATATGCACAGTGTCCCCTCTACAGGGCTAAGTTAATGAGAATCGTACCTGCTTTCATTCACATCCTCCCAGCCGTCCTTACTGAGCTTCTCAAATACATTACTCATAACCTTGATGGACTGTTTGAGAAAAGCTCCATGATGTCCCAAAGAGCTCTTTTCCTTGGCTGTTTTTAATTTAACCTTGGTGCCTGTTAGCTTGCAATTACATTGCCCGGAGGTTGTCACTGCTTTGGCTTTATCCGGCAAGCATTTCGGCTCTTGCACTTGACTCAGCAAATCTTCACTTTCATTTCTCAACCTGTTAGCTTCTGCCACTTGCCTCTTCAAAGAGGCAACTTCTTTTTCCTTCTCATCAATCACTAACTGAAGTTCTGATTTTTCTTTTTTTATTTCACAAATTCTCTTAAGTAGCATTTCCAGTTCTCTTTCTCTTGTGTCTGCATCTTCCTTTTGTACTTTTAAAGATTCTTTCAAATAAATTTTCTGATTCAATAAGTCTTTATTTACTTCTTTCTGTTTCCTTAATTCCCCTTCAATAGCACTGAATCTTCTTTCTAGTTGTTGCATCTAACAAAAGCAATTCACAACTTAGCATTCACAATATTTCAGCCCATCAAGTAAAAAAAATAACTATGTTCTCAAATATATTTTTAAATGACAATAATATCACATGAAGCACAAGGAAAAAAACAATCTATAGTCCTTAAATTAAAAATAATTCTAATGTAGTGCAGATGAAAACATTTTAGCTGCAATAATACAGCTGTTGAACAAAGGGCAGATGGTAAAAGAAGTTAAAATTCGAGGCAAAGTGACACAGAAGTTTAGGTATGGTAATAAATCTTCCTGATGCTTCTTGAGCTCATTACTGATTTGGTTATACATACTAATTGAATTTAAAAAAACATTTTCAGAAGGATTACTACTTTGAAATACAATTTTGCACTAGCTATGTAAATCAACAAGTTCTTTTAAGTGTCGTAAATACACACATAAAATATTAATTTTATCTTTCAAAAAACCCCAAACAAATCCTAGCAAGTGATATCAGAAACTCAGCACCTAAACCCATGAAAGCTAATAAGTTTTTCTATTCACTGAAAGGAAAAATCTATCCTGTTTTAATTAAGATACTTTAACTTTACAAGCTGCTCATATAAATTCTGAAGAAGCGTTCTACCTATATATGATATATATGCTTTGTTTGTAAAGTCCTTTGAGGTTTACACATATTCAAGGTCATTAAAAATAAACTGATTCTCTATGATGTTCTGCAATATTTGCATAAAGCAGCAACTAAACCTCTCAATTTCCAGCAAAAAGGATCAATTTTAATTTTAGCAGATGTTAAAATGAATATTTAGTCTGTGAGATTTCCCCAGAAGCTTGAAGATGGCAGCAGAGTAAGTTTTGTGCTCAATAACCACTTACTCCAGTATTTTGAAGAAACACTTTTTTAGTTAGCTTTGTACAAGCTGCATTCCCACTCTTTCCCTAGAGGAAATGTCAGGGGCTCTAGATTTCTCTGGATATGGTTAGGAAAGACTATATTCCAAGAACGCACAAGGCTAACTTGAACTTGTCACCTTGTAAAATACTGGCCAGTTCCTTCACTTTGTAGCAAGACAACATGTCAAAACTACCTTTGACACTGAAAATACTGAAATCATATTATTTCTCAATGAATGCTACATGTTTTTACAAGGACATTTTGCCAATGTATTTGAATTATTTTAAAATTTATGGAATCTATTACGAAATGGGTACCACAGATGTGATTCAGATAAATGAGACGTCTTAATGTACAGGGTAGATTTGGACAAGAACTGCTCAAACTTCCTATACATTTGTGAATTTGATACTGAATTTCTGCATTTGATAGCAAATCTTTAATATGAATGCCTATGCATTGCTAGTTTCCATTACGGAAATTCACAGTACTCCCACAGTGAAGAGACATTGCCTTATGGCTACATAAAGTAAATTGGTGAAATTAGAAATAAAAGGGATTTTTTCAAATGCTTCAATGAAACCAAGGTTTATGATAAAAATTGTAGTTTGCACTTTCCTCCCCAGTGACAAGGTGTTAGATGAATACCTTTCTTCAATCACCTTCCTAAACTGATTTTCTGCTATTATTTTCTCAGTTCTTTAAAGCAACCTTTTGCACTCAGTAGTACTTAAAGTCATGTATGACAGCTGGAAGGAAACAAACAATGAAAAGCTTCTACACCTCTCCCCAAGGTACCATCATAACTCTGTATATCCATAGAGATAAAAATTATGTAGTACATGGCAAACAAAATTATACTTCTGAAATATAGATGATAAGCAAGCATAAACTGTGTGACATTTCAGATGGTAGCATTCATATTATTTCAATTACTCACTCTACCTTAAGATAAATGAATGTGAGCACTTCCTATTCTGTGTGTTATTATTTTAACATGATGTTTGTCATTCAGTAATAACGAGATGACAGCCTTCATTGCCCGACCATATGGCAAGTGTTACAAATATATGCAATCACATCATCTGCTGTAAATTACCATACTCCCTACAAGTTAATTCACAAATAAAAAATAAATAGACATACCTGAACTGACGTTCAAAGTTATAGATTCGTTTTTATTCAATTTAGGCATGCTTTCAAAGATTTATAAGTAATTAAACAAATAGTTTTGCAAAATGACAAACAAAAGGCATGATATTGTTTAAAGGATGCCTTTTCTTTGCAAGCAAACAAAACATATGGTAAAATACAAGTGAGCCCTCTGAAGTGAACACCTGTTAACATACTAAACTACTTGTGTATGTTACAATGATCAGTACAAATAGCAACTAGTTAAGAGCATTGTTACTGGAGGAGGCAAAATATGTAGAATGCTGATCAATAAAGATAAAATACCTATCACATTTGCTAAGCTAAAGAATACTACATGCATACATTACTATCTTGTGAAAAGAGTGATAGACTCAAATATGTAGAAAACATTTTCATATGCAATATAGTGCTAAAATTTAAATATGATAAAAGGTAGATTTATCACTATTATGCATCAATTCTATTCTGTAGCAAGAGCTCTATGGACATTAACACCTGATATCATGTAAAGTTAAATAGTCAGCAAAAGAAATGAAGGTTTCTGAACTTTCAGTGGCAAAATGCTAAGCTTGTGTTACTTCCAATTTAGATAATTTGTTATTTTTTAACATTACACCTCTAAACATTCTTTTCATTTTCTCTGACATTAGCCATGTTTATCTTAATGATACATTCACAGCTATTTCCCTAGAATTAATTTCTGCATGCAATCCTGTACATCCACATTTTTAAATTAGGAAAGAAAACCATTGCTTAAATTTATGATCACTGACATACATATATACGTGTGTGTGTGTACATATATAGAGATAGATATAGGATTCTTACACCAAAATTTAGGTCTGTTTGCTGGGGTTGGTATCTCACCTTCTGTAACATCTGATGTGAAACTTCTCTCATATTCCTCACTGGAGTATTATTTTTGACCCCATCATCTTCACTAAGTTTAAAAAGTGGCCCTGTCAGAAAATAAATAACAAATCTCTATCATTGAATAAATAAAATACATTGTGTCATTTAATCTGTCACTAAAACAATCCCTAGACATTTTAAGGAAATGCATTATTTACTTCCACAATGATTTATAATGTGGTCTATTTTCTTGACATGCCTTTTGGTCACTTTCTGAAGAGTGACCTCTCTTCAATTATTATTGGAGAATCTCTGTAGCATCACAGTATGTTTTTTTCAGAGTACAAGCTTTTCAAAGGTACAATAGATCTGCAGGTTAAAGACACTACACTTTCATTCCAATTTTTAGTCTTTTATAGACTATTCCCTCTATGCCTTAAAAGCAGAATTCCTTGCCTTTTTATCTACAGTCACTACCAGTTTTGTTCTCTAGGTCTTGTCCCCTGCTAGGAGGATCAGAGTGATTGGTGAACAAAGCAAACAGTAACTGAATTAGGATGGATGAAAACTTTAAACCTTGGTTTTTGTTAAGTTAAAGATCATGTACTTCACCAGATGAATCATACAAATCATTCCACTAAAATACTGGGAAATCATAACAATTAGAAATTGACACAAGTAATGAGAGTAAACATGAATCTAAGCATCAGTGTCAGAGACAGCCATACACTTTAAGTACTAAAAATCCCAAGTTAAAAATTAGATTTATTGAGAAAGAAGAATGCTAAGAAAATGTTTACAAGCACTAAGACATACAGTCAATCAGAAGTAAACCACATTCTGTTTAGATTTTAATCAAGAGCTTAGCACTCACAAATTGCCCACTGCTCACAGAAATGTCCAATTACACACTACAGAAGGTTTTCATCTTAGAATATGAAATACTACATTAAAGAACAAAAGAATCCCAACACTAAAAACACCACAATATTCATATTTCTTTTCTAGTCCTTCGTTCCTCCAAATTAACTTAAAAAATTAATCTTAAGGGATAAATATCTGCGCTACATGGTGAAGGTCTCCTTTAGAAGTAATATTTCAAACTACAAGCAGATACTGTAGGTCACTTAAAAACTTTTGATTTATAAACAAAGAAAGTGCAGAAGAAAACAGTGTTACTCTCTGTAGATTCACAACCCTCTTGATATAAACAGTGACTAACAAGTTTGTTAGAGTGAATTAGACCTTTCTTTTGTCTTTGGAACGTGTCATGGCCAATTAATACTTCTGTAATCATGAAATAAATGGAACACTATTCTAAAGATAATAAAAGCTGAAAAAGGTAAAACTATGCATCTAGGGAATATGTACCTTTACCTTGATATTAATATGCTAGTTCCCATGTTACTTCAGACTACAGTCCCCCAGCACAGTGGTACTGCATACATTTAGAACATTCTTTAAGTAACACACAAAGATAATATGAACATGCTTTTCATCTTTTTCTAAATATTCACTCATTTGAATGTCTGTTGTAGCTTTTATATCAGCATTTACTGTACTCCACTGAAAAGAAAAATTATTTCCCATAGTCAAAGAAACTGATCAAAGCACACAAGGTGTTATGTTTATTATGTGGATGTATTAAAATGCAATTTAAAACTCTATAAATAAACATATTATATGCAGATAATAAAGAATACTGCTGCAAAATAGATAGAAAAGACTATACATGTTCAGTATTATCACAGAAGACACAAGGAATGTAAACAAAAGTAAAGCCAAAGGTCACTGATACATAACCCTTTCTACTGAGCAGAAAATAAATGGCCCATTCTAGCCCCTTCTCCTCCCCTCCCTTCTAATTGTTATGTAAGTGTTCATTGGAATTGGTTAGGGAGGCAATGAAAAAGCATCACCTGTAACTAACTGTCTGTCTGTGATAGCAGAAAGATACATCATATTAGTCTACTCAGCAAGACATGTGCTCTACCTGTCATACCGCTACATAAAAAAATACCAACTTCTCCCTCAAGGAATAGACCCACAAGTCATAAACCCCACTATCTTCAGTCATCAAATTACCATGGTCTTACAAAAGCACACTTATGTCCCACTGAGAAAACATAGCTAACTGTCAGCTTCAGAATGTAACACTTAATTCCTAATTAATAGTCACCAAATCTGATGATAAGTTAGTTCAACACTGCTGCCAAAATGGTACTTGAACTATGATACCACAGTTCACTATTAATATTTGCAGAAAGTCTTCTCACACAAAGAAAAAAATACCAGTTTTAAGAAATATTATAGAGCTGTGTAATAGTCACTCACTATATAAACCATATAGAACCTATATAAACCATCAAAAGATATTTTTTTCTGTAGTACACCCCAGGTGAAGGATTTCCCTGACAGACAGAAGGTGCTATGGTGCATTGTGTTACTGACTCCAGCTACCCATGGTACTGGGTGGCAAAAACCAGGTGGTGGATAACACCACTGTGAAAACCAGAAGGGAATGCCATTCTCACATATAAGCTGTAACTTATAAGTAGAGTTAGGAGTCTCATAATGAAAGAAGTCTTCAAACTGCCTCCTTGAAGAAATAGCGGGCCAACAGTTTACTGTCTTTTAAGAAGGCATTTGTTATTTTTCTGAATAAGATTTGATGGATCCACTATTCTGCTTTTGGAGGAAACAACTTGACTACCTGCCAACACCTTCTTTACCTTAATATACAAATAATGACATGAATAGCATGAATAGTAAATTTGGATTTGATGACTACTAGAAAATAACTGGACAACAAAGTAAGAATGGAAAGAAATTGGAAAGTGCAGGAACATTTTCCTTTTGCCCTGACCCCCTTCATCTTTGACCACCACGGTTTGAAAAATTATATCGAAGAACAACAAAGCTATCCAGTACTTCTTCCTGACAAACAAAACTGATATCAAATAAGATAATATGTACTATTTTAACCCAGGAAAGCTCTGTCTTTTTTACAGAATTTATCCCTTGATATTAGAATGCCTGATGAAAACAGATATCTGCTAAGGTGAAAGCGAATTCCAACATCATTGATAAACTAAGGAAATTCATGAGCAGCTATTTTTTTACACTTCCATTGGTAAAAGTTTGGAACTGGCTGGAATCATCTCAGTCCTATGTGTTAAAAAGGTTTTGCTTAATACGAATCTTTGGACTGGAATCTTATCAGAAGTTCCCTGTCCATTTAAATGATAGCTAAAGTAACACATGATGGAAAAGGTAAATAAAATTTGCCTAACACGCTTCAGTAGTAGTTTAACCCTTTTTCTCAGTCCCAACAAAAGAACAGTTAATCTTCATACCAATAACCAAATCAGAACTATGCCTCCTCCCACAAGCTTTTAAAAGAGGATATTTTTATCTGAAAGAAAATGAAAAAAGAAGGAATAAAATACTAACTGTTAAAGCACTAAGCATGTCAAGAATTGGCAGGTTTAGAGATTTCACTAGTTTTTGGAAAAGCACGGATATTGCTCAGCAGGCCCTCAACTCCTTCTCACCACTAGTTGTCTTACCCTTTCTTTCTGCAAAAAGACTGACTAAATCGGAAAAAATGAAGCAGCAATTTTTAAAGCCAGTATTTAAAACCTTCACTAGTTCCCTTCAGCTCTGTCTGTGGCTATGAAGGTAACATATGAGAAGTAGTATGAAAGAAAACAGTAACTTTCAGTTTTCAGCAGCTTGATATTTCCATTTAGTTTTAGAGATAAAATTTTAAAATAAAGGAAAAAAAGATTTTATTTTTTCATGCAAGTGATCAACATTATCACAAGAAAATAGAAAACAGAAAACAGCCACCAGCGGAAAACTATGATAAAGAATGGTAAGGTTTTATTTCTAAGAACATGTAGAGTACTTCACCAAGTCTCCTACTTTCCTTTGCACAACACTGTGCATAAAGAATTCACCAGAGAAGCAACACACAGACAAACGTAACTATTAACTCGAATATTTCTCCTAGATGATTCAGGAACAGCTAATAATACAAAGAATCAGAGAAGCGATGGAGAGGCAACAGTAACATATTATCTATCCGACTGACAAATACTCATCTTCATAGAAGAGTACTACTGTACTTAACTACTGTAAAGATTGTAAAGATTTAAAAGAAGATATTGATGATCAATATCTTGATGAAATTCTTACATGAATTTCACCATTTTGGTTTACTTTCAAATTCACATACTTTATCAGGCTAGTTTTAAAATAGAATTCTGAATTAGCACCAAATTCGTATATCACTATATCTCAACATGCAAAAACAATTTCAGATTCTGGAGAGAACTTCATAAGCATATAAACATATTCTAGACTTTACATATACATATTAATATACAACTCATGTATATTTTGCTGTATTTTCTCTCCCCTGTTTAGTTGCAAAGCGGCTTGGTGGGTGCTGGGGTCAACCCACTACAACTACATACACACACATAAAATACTATACCTTCCCTTTTTTGTTGTAAAAATAGTTAAGATCCTGTATTGTGAACTTACCTACAGATTGGTGTATTTTCATTTGATCCAATTCTTCTTCAAGATTCAGTCTACAAAAAAGGAAATAAGAAAATAAGAACGACAGAACAATGACATATGCCACCCAGTCACAAGATGCCACTAAAATCATTCAAAAAATTAAACCAAAACTATATCAATACATTACTGGAAAAAAAGTTGTCAACACTCAGGAATTAGTTCTATTTGATAAAACTTAGCATACTTCATATATAAGGAGTCGTTTGTACAACAGCTTTTTAAAATTTACAAATCATCTGAACTTCCAAAATTCAGATACAGTGTTGATCGTATCATACACTAAGAAGTTTCAGCTGATCTTTTCAGGTAAGAAAATGCCTGAGATGAAAAAAAGACCAGTAGGAGGCACAGTCCTGTTAAGATGGGGATAAGTACTCTGTCCCAGAGGGAACCACCAGCCAAACTTGCGCAAATATATTGTAGCAGTTAGCAATTCTTTGAGAGACTTATTAATAAAATCTTTCCTCCCCTTTTCCAGCCCTGATCTACCAGTATATTACTACCATAGTCTATTCTGTAATATCAACCAGCAGAACAAAATACCTGAATCAGTCCTTTTCAATTTATTAAAATTACAAACAAATAAAGTCACCAGGATACCAGTGCTAAAGTCTCAAAGTCAAATTGGGAAATGCTAGAATGAAAGACATGAATTTAAACTATTCACTTATACTTGTGTTTTCTGACACAATCTCTAACTATATAATTGTACACTATTTCAGCAATAAAATCCCCACCCATTTTAGCCAAGGATCCTACAGCACACAGAACAGTGCACAGTCATTTAATTTGCACCTTTCACTTAAAATATAAACACATATCATATACAAATACACATAATTCTAGCTCTGTTGTAAAAGTTGGACTGCTAGTTTTCTCACAGTTATTTTCTGCTGTACTCTGAACAGCAGTACCTTTTTCACAGGAAATTAATGCTTTACCCTACTTTGCCCTCTGAGATAACGTATAAAAAATTTGGCCAAACTATCTTAAGGAAAGGTGTAACGAAAAAGTTCTTCCAGTATACACAGTATGCTACAGCACATTATACATCATATGCATCTCAGACTCAGCTGTACAACATGAATTACAATGAAAATTATAAACGTAAAAGGTTGAAGTAACTTGCTTTGCATGACACAAAAGAATCCAGCTGGTTTTTCAGAATCACTCAGCTGCCTTCACTGGCTGACTTTCTGTGCTCTTCTTTCAGCTTCCAATACTCAGTCAGTCATCATCAACTTCTGTTATACAGACTACAGTGGCCTTTGTCTCCACACTGTCCTAACTCCTTACAGCATGTTAACTTCTTGCACTGAATGGCAAAATATTTCCTTGAAAAAACATTGTTTACATAATTAAAGACTGAATCCAACATATCTGCTTCCTGCTTGAACCTCTATCTTCTGAACAAGTTAGTTTTCAACTTCAAAACCGTTATTTGAATGAAAATGTTTATAAACATATATAATGCCTCTCTATACACTAATTGACAAGCACACAATGATGATTGTACAAGATTTTTAAGAGCAAACTTTTCATAAAGATTTTTCTTTAGGCTGATGAAACACATGAAGAAGTAACTAAATGATATGAAATAAGTAAAGGGGTAGGTTTCTAGTCTGAATATCTGAAGTGCCTCCAAAAAAATTAATATGTCTGTGAAATAGTCTCCAACTTATGTTATGATACATTTAAGCTGGAAAAATTTCAGTTAAGTCTGGACAAGAAATTACAATATACAATACAAGATCCAACCAATACAAGCCAATGACTGGCTTGCATGAATGTTAGAAATGCTCAACTGGGTTAGCCCAGTGCCAGGTCCATCTATCACTAGTGCTCTGTGTCCAGCAGAGGCAAAAGCAGATGCTACTCAGGAAAGAGAGCAAGCCTAACAGTTTCCGCAGTTTGATTCCAATTTTCCACCCTAGAAGTGGCATATAAGCACTACACTTTGTTTCTTCTGCTTTAACTGGTTCCCTGTTGCTAAAAGAACCTTTTCTCAAATCCCACACCAATGGAATTTTTTTTTCTAAACTTTAATGTGGAGCCTTGTCAAAGGCAACTGAAAAATACAGATCAGATTACTGTTACCACATAGTTACTATCACTCTTCCATAATTCCAGCAGGTTAATGAAGCAGGATTTCCCTTTAAAGGAGTCACAGTAATGCTTCCCCAAAAACACTGTGCTGATCTATGCTTAGTGCTCTTTCTCTCTGGTGTTTTTTTTGGGTTTGTTGGGTTTGTTGGTTTTTTTAACCCCTCTCCAAGCACCATTTTTTCCTAAAGACTGACTGCCACCTTCCTAAGTATGGAAGTAGTCAGGTTCACTAGTCTGCAGCTCCCTCTGGAGCCCACTCTATAGATGGGAGTTACAGTGGCAAACTGCCAGTCCACTGGCACAGTGGCTGTTAACAATGAGATACAGTTCAGTAACTTCATACTTTCACATCCCTTGGGTGTGAACATGCTTCAGTTTCTTCACACCTCGGCGCAGGAAGAATATTAGCATCAAGATATTAACAACTAATCAACTTGACCTCATAATTGCTTCAAATATGCCTAACAGCTTTGATCTATCGGTTACAAAGAATACACGACTTGTTGGCATCTTCTAAGCATCATTAGCAGTGAATCATACACTCATAGAATAGTTTAGGTTGGAAGGAATCCTAAAGATCATCTAGTAGCAAAGACTGACCGAGCAAAAGATTGTTCTTTTATTGTCTTGTAAACCCAGCATATCATTTTACACTGTTACCATTAAGCAAACCTGTAAATTTCCTTACTGTCTTGTTTTACACCTATTATAAGCAAAATTTTACTGTAACAGCTTAAGCACATTTGAAAAACAATCTTCAAGAACCTGTTTAAGCTTCTCAACTTCTCACATGCATATGCCCTGCTACTTTTTATTAGCCCTACTTTTTCGTAGCAACACAAGTTTAAGTATTACATGCTGACCTTTTCTCTGTGAGGGCCATAAAAACTTCCCCATTGAGTCTCTAGACAGAGCTACTTAAGATTATTTTGGGACACAGGTAGGTTTGGGGTTATTTGGATTGGTTATTTGGGTTGGTTTGAGGTTACTATCAGTGCTGGTCACTTTTAAACATTATCTCCTAAGGGCAAAGGAGCAGCAATTCTCAAAGGTTGGAAGTCAAGCAGGCAAAGCACAAGGCTGCCTTGGCTGAACAGAAA
This sequence comes from Corapipo altera, assembly GCF_003945725.1. NCBI lineage: Eukaryota > Metazoa > Chordata > Aves > Passeriformes > Pipridae > Corapipo > Corapipo altera. Next base: position 22,770,935 of record NW_020884875.1, on the reverse strand, counting down.
TCTTTACTTGGAATTAAGGCAAAAAAGGAAGCTGTATGCCCAGTGGAAGCAAGGTCGAGTCACATGGGAAGAATTCAGAGATGCTGCTTGTCGCAATAGGGAAAAAACTCATGAAGCCAAAGCTCAACTGGAGTTGCAGCTGGCCAGAAATGTGAGGGACTATAAAAATTGGTTTTTTCAAATATGTTAATGTCAATAGGCAGCATAGAAATATTATTGGCCTGTTACAGGATGAGAATGGTCACCTCACAACCACAGACAGACACAAGGTAGAGGTGTTTAATGCTTTCTTTGCTTTGCCTTCAACACTGATGAGGGACCAAGGGTGTCTCAGTGCCCTGAGCTGGAGGACTGTGACTGCGAGAATTATCAACTCCTAGTCGACCCTGAAACTGTGTGAAATCTGCTGCTCCAGCTGGATCCCTAGAAATCTATGGGGCCTGATGGAATTCATCACAGAATCTTCAAAGAGTTAGCTGATGTTATTGCAAGATGATACTCGATTTTTGAGCAGTCTTGGGAACCCAGAGAGGTCCCAGCTGACTGGAAGGTGGTAAATGTTGTCCCAGTTTTTAAGAAGGGCAAGAAGGAGTACCTCAGAAACTACGGACCTGTCAGACTCACTTTAAGTGCATGGTAAAGTTGTGGAGAAGAATATTCTGGGAAGTATTGAAAAACAGCTGAAAGACAACATAGTCATTGGTCAGAGACAGCATAGCCTCACGAGAGGAAAGTCCCGCTTATCCAACTTGATTTCCTTTTATGATGAGGTAACCCACACAGTTGATCAAAGGAAGCCAGCTGATGTAATCTTTTGGGATTTCAGTAGAGCTTTTGATACTGTCTCTCACAGAATCCTTCTGGACAAACTGTCCAGCACACAGTTGGATAAACACATCATGCAGTGGGTGAGCAGTTAGCTCACAGGTCGAGCACAGAGGGTAACAGTGAATGGGATGACATCAGACTGGTGACCTGTCACTAGTGGGGTTCCACAGGGCTCCATCTTACACCCTGTACTCTTCAACATCTTCCTAAATGGCTTAGATGCAGGACTGGAAGGGATACTAAGCAAGTTTGCAGATGATACAAAACTGGGAGGAGCTGTTGACTTCCTCAAAGGCAGAGAGTCCCTGCAGAGAGACCTTGACAAATTAGAGGACTGGGCAATCACCAACCAGATGAATTTCAACAAAAGAAAGTGCCAAATTTTGCACCTGGGATGGGGCAACCCTGGATATTCATACAGACTGGGGAATGAGATGCTAGAAAGCAGTGCCATGGAAAGGGACCTGGGGATCCTGGTTGAATCTGAGTCATTAGTGCCCTGGCAGCCAGGAGGGCCAACTGTGTCCTGGGGGGCATCAGGCAAAGCATCACCAGCCAGTCGAGGGAGGGGATTGTCCCACTCTGCTCTGCACTAGGGCGGCCTCACCTTGAATATTGTGTGCAGTTTGGGGCACTGCAATATAGGAAAGATATTGAGCTGTTAGATAGTGTCCAAAGGAGGGCAACAAAGATGATGAAGGGCCTTGAGGGGAAGCCATTTGAGGAGAGGCTGAGGTCACTTGGTCTGTTCAGCCTGGAGAGGAAGACACTGAGGGGAGACCTCACTGCAGTCACAACTTCCCGTGAGGGGAAGAGGAGAGGCCTCTGTGGTGACCAGTGACAGGACTGAGAGAATGGCCTGAAGTTGTGTCGGGGAGGTTTAGTTTAAATATTAGAAAGAGATTCTTCACCCAGAGGGTGGCTGGGCACTGGAACAGCCTCCCCAGGGAAGTGGTCACAACACTATGCCTGACAGAATTCAAGAAGCACTGGAACAACGCTCTCAGGTACATGACCCTTCTTGACCCTTTTGAGTTCCTTCCAACTCAGCATATTCTGAGGTTCTGTTATTTTATTTCAATTTTTTAAAATTGTAGCTCATATTTTGTGTGGGTTTCAGCTACAGTATCTTTCTTAACAATCTCGAATGGTACATAGGTTTCTGCTTGTTCTAGTGTTTGGGGGGTAGGATATTTTTTGATTAGTTGCTTCATTTTTATGTGGCTCCCTTTCTGGAAAGTGAATATCCCCAGTCCAAGTGGTTTGGTCTACTGTCTTTTGATATAATTTAAAATAATTAAAACAAAAAAAACCCCATATAAACCCAATAAGGGCCTTCCCTTTTCTTCTGGTAAAGTTATGGAACAAATCATCTTGGAAATCATGTCCAGTCAGCTAATGGACAAGCTGACTGAAAACAGCTAGCATATATTTACCAAGGAAAAATCTTGCTTTATGAACCTCACTGCTTCTGTAAGAGATGACCGGTTGTAAGCATAAAAGTAAAGCAGGCAAGGGTGCATACCTTGAATCTGGTAAGGTATTCAAGATGGTCTTCCATCTCTTTCTTGCGAAAGAGTTGAAATCTGAATAGAAAATTAGATAAAGTGTCTGGAAAATTGGCTGGACGGTGAGGCTGAAGGGGTGATAATCTGTCATGTGGAGTACAACTGGCAGCTAGCACCTATAAGCATTCCTCAGGGATCCATAACAGAGCTTGTACTGTTTACTGTCTTCATTAACAACCTCAAAGATGTGTTAGAGTGCCTCACAGCAAGTTCACAAATTATATAAAATTGAGGGAAGTAACTGAGGGCTCACTAGAGGCCTGGACCACTGCTCACAGAGATTTCATAGGAAGGAAAAAAATGGCCTGATGGGAAGTTAATGAAATTAAGGCAAAGTCCTGTTAGAATAGCTGCTTGCAACAGGACATGCTAGAAGACTAACTGGCTAGAGAGCAGCTTTGCAGAAAAAATAGGGTCCTTTGGAGGAACATGTTGAACATTAGGTAGTGACAGGCCTTTGTGGTGAAGGCTAACAACACGACAGCTATACAGGCAAGAGTCAGTCAATTTACAGAATCGATTCTATTTCAGCCCTTGTCAGACAGCACGTGTGGCTGTGTCTTGTTTTAGGCTCTTCCAAGAAAGACATTGACCTAAATAGATTAGGTCTAGCAAAGGGGTAGTCAGGGGTCGGGCACATGATTTATTGATTTATGACAACAGAGTGAAAGAAAACCACCCAATCCCAACACCCACTATACGTAAAAGAGTTCCTTTACTGTAGGACCACTCTTGGTGCAAGAGGACATTATCACATCAGCTAGACAACAGGTCTCATATTCATGGTCTCATCTAAGAGACTAAATTCCTCCTGGCAACTTCTTTTTGCAAGAGTTACGCTTTTCGTGGCTGCACATATAAAATGTCTTATATGTAGAAAATCATACATGTCTCACTAAAACAAACGGAATAAATTGCATGCCACTGGGGGACTCCTACCTGCATCCTGAGTTTAATTTTTTTTCAGTCTTGGGAAGCTAACATAGGTTAGCCACCCCTTTAGAACCAATTACTGTCATCCTATCCTATTTTATCCTATCCTAATTAGTCACTTAGTTGGTTTCTTTTATTATTTCTAATCTGAAGCCTTACAATCTTCTGTTCACTAACTTTTTAAGTTTTGAATGCAAATATTAGGCCACTCATGGTCAAAATGTTTGCATTGAGGCAATTTTTAAGTATATAATTCATTTCAAAACAGATTCTATACTGATTTCTAATAAAACTTTTTTCTTGAAAAACAACATAATAAAACAAAACCTTTAAACTACTCAAGCTAGAACTTGTAAAAAAGGGAAAAAAGCACCTGTATATGTATTATAACAAGAAATATACATCTAGTTCAGTTCTCTAAAATTAGCCACAGAAGTACCGTAGCCTGCACTTTTTGTTACAAGAGAGCAGCTCAACAAAAAGGGGAATAGGATGTAATGTGGTGTTCTTGAAGAGTACAGCTCTTTGCAGAGCCTATATAATTGCTACTTTCCCCAATAACAAGAAGCATCAAAGAAGGTTCAAGTACGAGTTTTCTAAGGAGCAAGAAGGGACTCTGAGGAATTCAAGGTAACTGAAGAAGTCACAGAAAACTACTGATGTATAATGCAACACTGACAGAAATTACTTAACCTGAAAGTACTAGTGGCAAAAAGCCAGGGTGGGGGGAAATAGTTGCATTCCAGCCTTTCATTTACACCATTGTCTCCCTCACTGTCTCACACAGATGTGCCAACTTAATAGGTAAGAACTGGTTTTTTTTATGAAATTCTTCTCCCTCTCCAGAAAATAATGCAAATGAGCCTGAAGATAAACATCTCAGTGTGCTTTTTGCCCAAAAGTGGGACTGCCTTTAATAAACTATGTCTACCCCACCAGTCTTTTAAATGATTCATGTACAACACTTTCATAAAGCAGATTAGGTACTTAAAAAGGCCTGTGATACAGTTGCACAGATTCCAGTGACATGAGATGCTTTCCTCACCTACTGAGGGTTAAGGAATGATTGCTTTTGCAATCCTTCAACTTAGAGGATCAAAAATAAACTCTGTATGTAGTAATGAAGAATACTAACCTCCTAGAATTACTGAGTCAGAACAGCAGCATCAAATTTCAGATACCATGAACAAGAGCTTCCAACGCTATTTTAGCAGATTAATATTTGCTGTAATTGTCTAAAGCATATGCTCACTGGATTTACTGCATCAGTTTTTACATCTTTCAGTTTCATTTAGCACATCAAACAACAGAAAGAAGGAATACAAGACACAAACTGAGGCTGAGGAATGGAATCTTTTAAGATATTTCAACAGTGGAAAGGTGGTTTCTGTGTAAAGTGTTCCTATGCTGACTGTAGACTTGAGTCATGGAAATTGAAAAGAAATATTTGAATATTAGTACTTGTCCTCTTGATCTTTTGACAGTAGAAACACTGGGAAATGCTTCAAGACTAGCCAAGAAATGCCTTATCCATATGTGTTTCTACAACTTTTTTTTCTTTTAGGGTTTCACATTTTACAATTACTACAACTACAAGGTTGATTTAAAAAAGAGAAAATAAAAGTATACTTTAAACTTTTTGTATCTGATATCAAATATTTTTTTCTTCTAATAAATCCAGTAGTTACTAAACAAAGTGAAAGAAATTATAAATTTACACTGTAGATTAGGTTGTGCGTCTTATTTCTGTTGGAATCTCATAAACACAATCTCACCATTATGTCTGTTAAACTACTAAATAGAATACTACTAAACCCCCTCAACCTTAAAAGCATTTTGCAAGAAACGAGGAAGATCTAGAATCTGAAGTTCATTTAGAGATGATATCGCTGTACAAGAGGAAGACTGCTGCATGTAGGTATCCAAGTGCTGCAAAACAAACCATACAAAACATCGATAAAAGATTAGGGTTCAGAATTGAAATACACACAGCAACGTAGAACTTGAAAGTCTATAGTCATAACAATAGGAAAAAAAACCATTTGGAAGAAAGGGGTTTGCTTGATGGACTCAGAGGAGATAAACCATTGAACTATAATTCAAGAACAAATGATGGGATTTGAATACAATGAAAATATGCAGGTCAAGAGAAAAGACAAAGCAACCTAAGTACAAGTATAAATTGGTCTCTTCCAGCTCACGAAAAATTCACATCTTTGCACCTTGTCTCTTGACAAAGTCAAAGGCTGCTACTGCATTTTATTGTCTCAGTCACATTTCTGCAGTGTATTCATTCTATTATTTAACTCAACTTTTAAAAAAGGAAGTTCCTGGAATATAATTTAAAACAACAGATAGATAACAGACACAACCTTTGAGCAAGAGTTTATCACATACTTAGTGAAGTACTCTGACAACTTACATAATCTTTTTTATAGATATGGGAAGTGGGTGAAACCTTGCAGATTGTTGTAATTCCAGAATTCTGTAAATAAGCTCTTATCCGCTGATAAACTGATGGAAAGGAATAGAAATAAAACCTTACTAAATTTGAATGTGTTTGAGAAGTAATAGGAAAAACTGTTCCAAATTATCTCTGAAAATTTGCATAAAACACCTTCTAGCTGTATACATAAATAACCTTAGGCAAAGGAGATTCATTACCAGAAATACAGATCAGCAATTTAGAACAAAACGAATAAGTAACCAGTCAGTTAAACTTTAAAAAATTTCTTTAAACTCAGAAGTCTAAACTCATATCTGCAATGGAAATGCTAACATAGTGAGGTATAAAACGTTTTCAAAACATGGCAAACAACTCTTTTTCTGGTGACGCTGTGGGAGTCTTTGCAGTCCTGATTAGTTTATAGTCAAGGTTTAGAGAGTCCTAAAGAAGATTGTATTACTGTATCCTGAAAATTTACAGTAACAACCTACCAAATTTACCAATAATGAAGGTTACATAACTGAGTGACATACATGATTGATATTTCTAATTTTAAGAATACGTTAATCCTATATCTATCTATTAGATGGACTGTAAATGGTCTTTAAAATAACTATGTAGCTCCCACATAGACTTTTCTGCTATTAAAAAGAGGGGGAAAAAAAAAGGCTGGTTTTGCAATGTGGTTGAAAGAGCAATAAAAACTAGCAGACTGGAAAAAAATCCAGAATTTATGACTCTTTCCAGAAAAAAATGCCATGCTCTTATTTATACTCACATGTTGTATTTTCTAGTAGCTTTGCTAAGTTTAAGTGATAGCCCATCAGATGGAAGAAAAGCAACTTAGAGCAATACAAAGCCTATAAACTAGTATACTGCTTTTCAGCTTTATGTAGTCCTGAAACTTCTCAATGGCCTTGAGCCTTCTGCATAAAGAGGTTATGCTGCTTGTAAGTATATCTTTAAGTAGATTTTACTCTCTTTCTTCAGTAAGTCTTTTTAAGGATAAGCATTTTCGTACCTGGTTCCAAAACAAGCTGACCTTCTGACAATATAATCTACTCCAAAGTACTTTTAAATATTACTCTATTGACAGGAAACAGTCCAGGGCAGCAACAGTGCTAAATGCTCTATACTAGATGGTCAGAGAATAACTTCCAACTCCAAGGAGGAGCCACTGAATCCTTGCATTAAAAGGAATCAGCACTCAAAATTAGCAGGACTCCACTGGCACTTCCTAGAATACCGTCAGAATCTTCTAACATGCCATGTCAGAACTAGAATCATATCTTTTGTTTTTACATCCTGAGAACAATCTCAAACTGATTGGTTTACTACAAACAACTTCGTGAAAAAAAAACCTTCTTCTTACTTGTAACATATATACAAAATGCACCACCAGGAGCAGGAAAGAGTACACCATTCTGTTTTATGTACCAATGCTTCATTTCTATCCAACCATGATTGCCACAGCCTTACTTGGTAATATTAAAACAAGGATATTAAGAAATCAAGAGATTCAATCTATCCAGATAATAGTTGATAGTGGTATTTCATACATTTTTAAGGTACTCATCTTGATCCACAACTACAGTATCTGCTGTTTTACAGAATCATACAATATGCTGAACTCTATTTTTGGCATTATAATACTTTTGATTACTCCTTCTTTATTTAGTTTATTTTTAATGCCAATTTGGAACATAGGAAGAGGTAGTACATTAAAAATGTGTGCTATAGAATCAGTTATGCTAGAGGAATTACTTCTGATTTCTTTCGGATTATAGCTAGGCATCAGCAAGAAATTCCTTGTAATAGTTGCTTACTTATCAAGTTACTAGAATAGGAGAAATGCTCCTGCCATCTGCATATGAACACGGCTTCTGCAAAATATACCTTCTTGCTAGAACAAAATATCCTAGTACTCACTCACTATTTTTAATTGTCAGCAATTCTAAAGATAACATCAGGAGCTCTCACATAGCTCCAAATCTAAAGTACATACACGCATGCGCACTTGGGTCTCAATGCACTAAAGAAAAGCTAATTTAGAAAGATAGCCTGAACTATAGCATAAACTTTCTCTCCACACTTAGAAGTTTAAAGGGCTCCTTCCCTCCAGAGTTGCTGACCCTGGGTTAACCCATTGCCAGAAGACTCTAGTTAGTTCTCCAGCAAACCTCTGTCTCCTGAGTAATACGCATCCCATAAGCCAGCCATTGCTCATCAGCAGCTTTCAGCATGTACAGGTAAAGCAAGCAGGAGACTCATACATTCCCCTGCATAGAGATAAAAGGAATTAAGAGACCAGGCTCATGGCAGTCTAAAATAAACATCCAAACAAACAATAAGACTTTTTTCCATTTGTCCCAGGGAGTTTTATCTGGAAAATAAAGAGAATCTAATTTCTAATAGAGCTGAATACATAAGATGAAATAACCCACTGAGGAAACTGACTCGTTCCCAAGGATTACATGTTGTAGAGACTGCAGCAGGATGACTCTTTGGAGAAATAAGCATAACCAACCATAATCTCCTCATGCATATTGTTGCCGGTGTGGACTGATATCAGGGGGCTACTCCAGGAGCTGCTGCAGTCAGGGAATCTGAGTCCAAAGGGTTAACTATTGCCTTTTCAAATGTTCCAATGTTTTCCTCCAGGGTCATGGAAGACTGTTAAAGACTCGAAAGCCAAATTACGAAGAAAATCAGACAGAAAAAGACTGCTAAGCAAGCTTTGCCTGCTCTTTATCAGAGTCCTTAAAAAGGGACAGTAGCATTGCTTATTACAGTAGCCAAAAAAAGTAAGTTTTAAAGACACTAGGTCAAAGTAGTATCAGAGAATTTTTTCTTATCCAGACCTTAAGCTAAATAGCCTAATAATCCTTGCAAGGAAAATGAGACAGCAGAAGCAGCTCTCCTTTCTTCCCCTCAGAAAAGAAAGATCCTTGAGAAGAAAGACAGCCTGTCATAGAAACATCATAGAACAATATAGAAACATCTTCTGGGTAGGCAAAGCTGAATTTTACTTTTTGTTCTTGACTCCTCAAAAGGGTAAAAATTCTGCTCTGTTATACCAGAGTAGAATGCACATGCACATTATACAAACTCTTGTAAAAAGCCCATACAGAAAATATAGAAAGAGGCTTTCATAAATTAAGTCTGATGCATCAAAACGCAAACATTCATTCTAATTTTCTACTACTCCAAAATTATTTAGAGTCAGGAGAACTGAGGTAGGCAGAAACTTTATCCAACTTTTACATGTGAAATACTACTCCAGCAGAAATTCTTCACTTTGTTCCTACAGCATTACAATTCAATTACATTTGCCTGCAGTAACAGCAAAATACATTCTTTTCATGGGTCTGTATATTTATGTGTCAACTGACAGCCTTGGGAGGTGAGAACAAACCTGGGAGCAGGTGTTTGATATAGACTGTGCAAGACAGCATTACATATGTCTGGGCATAACGCTGCCAAAGGAAGAGTAAAGCAAAAAGTACCAGCATTACTCCAGTTCTGTGATCATTCAAACTCTCCAGAATGATTTACTGTAATTCCTTCACAGTAAGAAACGTATAGCCTTAATTAACCAAAGAAATGAAGTCTTTGACTATATAGAGTCTTTGAGCTATCCATCTTACTTGTCCATTCACTTCCCAGAAATATGTCTTTATCATTCTTGTTTCCCAGTTCAGTCAGTTGTAGGATGGATGAACACTGCAGGGAGAGCTATCTGTTGGTGATAAGTAAAGTCTTTCTGATTTACTACCCACATTCAGGTGCAAAAAAGGATAAAAGCAACTCTCCCATCAGTCCACTGTCTGTTCACATAAGAAAAAAGTGAATAGTGTCATAGTTGTCAAGAGTGAGTTTTGAGATATATTTCAAATTAACAGTAACTCCAAAACCAAAGAAGCACTAGTGATAGTGACTAAGATAATTTCAACATGCAGCATAACCTTTAGTTTGCAAAAGGATGGTAGAATAACATGCCTAAAATTTTATCTACCATTTAGTAACCTTGAATTTGTTTCACTGTAGCACAGAATCCACCTGACTGACCAAAAAGTGTTTAAAGAAAATATAAATGTTACATTGTGTGAATTGTGTTCATTATTTAATTTGCAATTTTTCATTCCTTTATAACAAGACCATCCTAACAATCTCATAAACAGTATTTACCTGTAATTAGTTCAGAATGGATTCAACTTCAAGGGCTAAGACTGAGGTATCAATGCCCATCAACATAACTCAGAGAAGCACAGATGATGAGGATTCTATTACGTGGATATCAGGAGAATTTTATTTTTGTATCAGTGCTTTTAGCTTTTTATATAGACCTCAGATGACAATACACTAGAGCCTCTATTGCCTACACCTGTTGCTCATATGGAGCTGGTTTCCAATAATGCAAATAAGAATGCAAATCAATTTCTTAAATTATTCCTTACACTGAAATATTTGAGTTTTAGGAAAATTTGGATGATTTCATGTTTATTCTCACGTAGTTGTGTTTGAAAAAAACCCAATACTTCTTAGAAGACGTATTCTGAATTTCTTACAAATTCTGAAAAGATCCAAAAGCATTAAGATAGGCTAAACCTTTGCATGTATATGCATACTCTGCCTCATGCAACAAAAGACAGCTAAGTAGTTGATCACAAAGATCATAATAAAGGTCCACTTAGCTCCACAACTGAGTTTCTAGAATTCTAATATGGTACACTTTAGGGAAAAGAGTCCAAGAAATAAGGCAAGAATACATAAATAAAGCTTAATAATTTTCGTGGTAAAATACTATCCAAACTCTTTGAAGAAAATGTCCCTACATCTTCCCAAAATTCAGTTGTTGAAGTTCCATATGGGATTAGCTAAACTGAGACGTAATCATCAAAATTTGTGATTTTCCTTCAAAAATCAGTACTATGCAAAGGAAAGTGGAAAATTAACACTGTATGCTAAATTCATCTTGCCAGAAAGCACCAAGCACTGCTACCTTTACCAGAATTCCCAGGAACCCAACTGAAGGTGTTGCAGGGAAACGTACATTCATTACTCCCTCCTTATTCTCTTAATATAGCAGTCTGACACGTTACTAGCTTTGGTGTGCTTTGGTGTTATAGACTGTAGGTTTATAGGTCTCTTCTATGAACATTCAGTACAGTTTAACAAGACACACTTATACTTGTTTATTTTTATATATACATACATACTTGTAGACTGATAAATCAGACCTTTCTATATAAATGCTGATGACTTTTTGTCTGGGCCACAGAGGCAAGAAAAAGACATCCCTTTTGCAGGCAGTGTGCTTACCAAAGGTACAACAATTCATTTCTAAACCACTCAGATAATCTACAGAAACCACTCTGATTCAACATCAGGGCAGGCAATAGTTCTTGCAAGCAGCACAAAGGGAAGCTAATACAGTGTCCTTCCTTCACCATCTCTCTGCTATTCTTGTCCCTACAATGCCCAGATTTTATCAGTAATGAAACTTCAGTCTGCCTTTCTCTGCTTCTGTATTACGAAAAACGTTTAGCAGCATGACTGCATGTTTCCAATAGGACACAATCCCACCATGCATGAGCACTGAGGTACAAATATCTGTAGACAAGAAGAGTCTGATTAAACATGGAAGAACAAATGAAAAACACCAACGCATATGATTCAAAAAATACACTAAGCCCCCAAATTTGTCTGTTAGCTAGGACGCAAGAAATTATAAGATCTGGTAGACATTGGTAAGAAATGTTCTAGACAAGCTTAACAATTAAAAAGCATTAATCTCATCATCCCTGACCAATCGTTCTCCCTGGAAAACAATTAGGTGACACAGTGCCTTGTGATAATGTAACCGGCATCTTGCTAGAAAAAATAGTTCTCTTCACAAAAAGGGCCATGTATGTTCATTCTAAATTACTTCATGTGGCATTTCTAGCTGACTTCGGTCCCTTAAAAAGATCTTCTAAAAACTACACCCTGCAGTACACCTAACGTTGCTGGTTTTTTACATTTTACATTATTTGTACACACTCTTTCACATTCTCACACTTGAGCCTGTCATTTTCACTGAAAAATCAGTCAGTGATCATGCACTTTTGTCACAACCCTTTGAAGAGTCCCACCACCAGCAGCAGAATTTAGGCTGCAATTTCTTTCAGTAGAATGAAAGGTGGCATTTCAGATTTAGCAATCTTTTTTCCACCAGAAACCTAAACAAACACATACACATCATCATTTTAACTATATATCCCTTTGCACTATAGAATTATTAATTGCAGAAAGAAGTAAACAAGAACCCTGACCTACTAGATTTGAGTATTTTGCAGTAAGATGTCTGCTATGTCCCACCACTCCTAAAACTGAGAACTAGAAAGATTACTTTACAGAGATAATACGTAAATCAGAAGGGCTATAGGCTGTAGATTACACTTTTTAACATTGATTTAGCATGAACGCACTTTGTTCCAAATTATCTGGCATACAATGTAGCTAGTCAGTGGAACAAAGAAAAAATACTGCAGTATTCGGATGTTGCACACAACAGTGGAGGTTTAAATAATAAAAGTCTCTGATGACCAGGTATTTCCTATTGTCAGAGACAGTTAAGGTTATTGAAACTGCATTATTTCAGCAGGTTCTCTAGAAAAAAAGGGGGTGAGAAGGAAAGACACATTCAAGAAGCAGATGAATTAACAAAGTCTAGGTTTGTGTTTCTTAACTGCCACCATTCCAGAACAGTTAATTTAGCTTTCTTCCACCATACCCTTTATATCAGAATCTTTATCTAGATTCTGATATCTAGAAAAGGCAAAAGGCATCGCATGCTTCCGGGCCCCAAGTTAGGCTCTTGTCAACTAGCTTGTGCCATATCAACACATGGTATGTAACAGTTGCTTTGACTCTGCTGGAATGAGGAAATCACAAATCATGAGGTCTTGTTTTCCTGAAAAAGCAAAACTAATAGGAAACTTTTATTAAATACCTGCTATAGTAGAGTAAGGATGCTATTGAGCAGTGACCCCACATGCTTTAAAGATCCAGAGCACATTCCTACATGGCTACCACGCACAGATACACAGGCACTCAGAGGAAAGAATGACTACCAAAGGTTCTTTGAATGATGTGGTTATCTCTTTCACCTCATAAACATTTCCTCCTTATCTCTAGCTGCATATGACCATATCATATGGACAAATTTCCAGTCAGCTGTGAAAATGATGACTTACATCATAATGCCTAATGTCGAAAAATGTATTACGTCAAATAATTCAGTGCTGCTGGTATCTATTAAAAGATGTCCTACAAATAATTACAGAATGAAAGATGTAAAATTGTAAAGCTTACACAATAGTTTACATAGTTATCTATACCTTTCTGAAGTCTGTACATAAAGGCCAAAGGGACGGGGTATCCCTACACCCCAGCAAACTAAATTTTAACATGGAAATGCCAGTTTAAATGAGCCAGTTTGCAATCAAGTAGCCATTCAATTTACCTGAATTCCAGCAAAATGAAAGTAATATAGGTACAAAAATGATTCTATCAAAAGTGGGAAAAAAAATATCTGCGGACATATATGTCAAGACAACTCTATAGAAAGTAAGGTAACACTTAGCACTTCATAGACAAAGCTTAATTAATCTATCTAAAAACCCAAGAAACATACTAGAGATATATACATATATGTCTATGCTACATATATATCTATAATAATGTATATGTCTTTCTTTCTGTAAAATTATATGCCTATTTTCATGTAACTATATATGACTATGACTATATTGAAGGTTACAATACCTGCTTTTGTAGCCTTCAACAACACGATACTAACAAAAAATGACTGCGGCATAACACAAGTATTGCATACTTCATTGGGAAAATGACTTGTGAAAAGACCAAAATGGGACATCCATGCAGAGCTGTGGAATTGTTTTTGCTTGGCCAACTAGCATTAATGGCCAAGCAACCCAGGATGTTTGTACAGACTGGGGAATGAGATGCTGAAAAGCAGTGCCATGGAAAGGGACCTGGGGGTCCTGGTTGATGGCAAGTTGAATATGAGTCAGCAGTGCCCTGGCAGCCAGGAGGGTCAACCATGTCCTGGGGGGCATCAGGCAAAGCATCACCAGCCAGTCGAGGGAGGGGATTGTCCCACTCTGCTCTGCACTAGCGCAGCCTCACCTTGAATATTGTGTGCAGTTTTGGGTGCCACAATACAGGAAAGATATTAAAGCTGTTTGAGAGCATCCAAAGGAGGGCAACAAAGATGGTGAAGGGCCTTGAAAGGAAGCTGTATGAGGAGTGGCTGAGGCCACTTGGTCTGTTCAGCCTGGAGAAGAGGAGGCTGAGGGGAGACCTCATTGCAGTTTACCACTTCCTCATGAGGGGAAGAGAAGGGGAAGGCACTGATCTCTGTGGTGACCAATGACAGGACCCAAGGAAATGGCCTGAGGTTGTGCCAGAGGAGGTTTAGGTGAGATATTTGAAAAAGGTTCCTTACCCAGAGGGTGCTGGAACTGACTCCCCAGGGAAGTGGTCACAGTACCAAGCCTGACAGAGTTCAAGAAGCATTTGGACAATGCTCTCAGGCACACGGTGTGCCTCTTGTGGATGGCCCTGTGCAGGGCTAAGGGTTGGATTCAATGATTCCTGTGCATACCTTCCAACTCAGAATAATCTGTGATTAATAACCACTTTGAAGAATACTTACACTTCAAAGAATACTTAGGGATTTTTTTTCACTTACTTCTTTTTTGTTCTATTTACAGCTCTTCAGTTTGGGCATGAATTTAGTTGATAGTTGCTACAGGATTTCTAAAGATAATGAATTGCTGGCTCTTAAAACTTAGACTATTTTCTTAACTACCAGATTAGGTCTCAAAGTGAACCAAAATTCTGGACCTTTTTATTTTTGTTTTGTTTTGTTTATTAATAGAGAATTTTAAAAATGAGATTTTGTAACTTGTAAAATTAAAAATGAAGCCTTCAATCTGTACGACAAACATGGTCGAATATAATTTGATATTTTTTGTGAAAGAGTAAATAGTGGGAGAGCAGTGCTTCATAAAGATGCCAGGTAAAACTAATTTCTGTAAAGCCAGAAAATAATTATTCTGTAATGCACTTAGTACCACAGTAAATCACATCAATAGCCAAAAAAAAAAAAAAATCCTCTTCCTTTCCTTGGTCAAGGATAACTGGCTTATAGAACACCTAGGCAAACATGTCCATGGGCCCTGGTGGGATGCATTCATGAGTGCTGAGGGAGTTAGCAGACACCACGGATGAGCCACTCATGGACATCTTTGAAAGGCTGTAGCAACCAGAAGAGGTACTTGAGGACTGGAAGACAGCAAACGTCACGCCAGTGTTCAAGATGAGAAGGCAATCAGGAGCAGCCAGCATGGATTCACCTAAGCGAAATGATGCTTGACCAATCTGATTGCCTTCAACAACAAAACAACTACCTGGACGGATGAGGGGAGAGCAGGAGATGTTGTCTATCTCAACTTCAGCAAGGCCTTCGACACTCTCTCTCACAACATTCTCATAGGCAAACTCAGGAAGTGTGGCCTGGATGAGCGGACAGTGAGATGGATTGAGAACAGGCTGAACAGTAGATCCCAGAGGGTCATAATCAGTGGCACAGGGTCCAGTTGGAGACTTGTCACTAGTGATGTCCCCCTACTGGACCCAGTATTGTTTAAATTCTCCATCAGTGACTTGGATGAAGGGACAGATGCCTCCTCAGCAAGTTCACTAATGACAAAGCTGGGAGGAGTGGCCGATACCCCAGAGGGCTGTGCTGCCCTTCAGAAGGACCTCGACAGGTAGGAGAGATGGGCAGACTGTCTGAATTCCACAAAGGCAAACACCCTTGGGATAGAATAACCCCAGGCACCACTACAGGCAAAGTGTTGACCTGCTGGGAAGCAGCTCTGCTGAGAAGGACCTCTGGGTCCTGGTGGAAAACAAGCTCTCCATGAGCCAGCCTTTGTGGCCATGAAGGCCAGTGGTATCCTGGGGTGCATTAGGAAAAGCACTGCCAGCAGGCCAAGATGAATGATCCTGCCCCTCTACTCAGCTCTAGTGAGGCCACATCTCTAGTGCTGTGTCCGCTTCTGTGCTCCTCAATACAAGAGACACGGAGCTCCTGGAGCATCTCTCTTATGAGGAAAGGCTGAGAGAGTTTTTCAGCCTTGAGAAGAGAGAACTGAGAGAGGACCTCATCAATGTGTACAAATATCTGAAGAGAGGGTAGGTCAGAAGGGTGGAGCCAGGCTCCTCTCAGTGGTATCAAGCAATAAGAGAAGAGGCAGTGGGGAGAAACTGATGTACAGGAAGTTCCACCTGAATATGTGGAAGAACTTCGTCACTGTGTGGGTGCACTGGAACAGGTTGCTCAGAGAAATTGCGGAGTCTCCCTCACTGAGTATATCCAAGAACTGTCTGGATGCAATCCTGTGCCTGTGCTCTAGGATGACCCTGCTTGAGCATGGAGGTTGGGCCAGATGACCCACTGTGGTCCCTTCCAACCTTACCCATTCTGTGATTCATTGATTTCAGGCAGAATATTGGGAAATTCAAGAAAAATATAAGCATAAAACATCGAGCAAACACTGAATAACTCCAGTTTAATGATTATTATATTTTACTAATCCAGTATGGGATTGTAACAATATAGAAATACTTTTTTCTATATAAAAAAATGGCTTAAATTTATACATCATTCATGGAAAGTATGTAGCCCATGACTCTGAATCATATTTCAGTATTAACTGCAAAGCAATACAACATCTACATACTATTCATTACTAATCAAAATGCTAAAAAAAGAAGTAGTAACAATGCCACAAATCTCCGAAAATTAACTCTGATATTAGGCATTCTGAACTTCACAAAAACAGAAAACTTCACATTTTTTTCTAAAAACAGGTGCTTAAACTTAAGTCCCAAAGCCTGTATTTTCTTGTATGTTAGTATAGATTTTGAAAGATGGATAGTGTTTAATAGCTTACAGGAAAGTCATAGCAATCCTTGCCTATGATGAGAAGAAGACTTTATAAAAGAAAGGACCTGACAGAAAGCAGTGGCTGACACAAAGCCTTTCTACCAATTTCAATAGGATTTGGAATTAGGCACCACCAGAACATGTTACTCCCCAAGCAACTTCAGTTTTTCCTGACTTAAAAACAGATTTCATACCTTACAAACTGACTCTTTACAGTGTGCTAATATTCGTAATGATCACTTTGGAGCCTGGGAGCAGCAAAAAAAGTCAGCTTTCCCTGGCTTTACCCTATGATGTATTTACTATCCATCAATTGTCAGATCCATGTATGTGCAGATTAAAGACATTTTACATCATAGCTCTACCCCTCAGAAGGTGGGAGAGAAAATCTTTCTTACAGGTTAAACACATAAACAAACAACAATAAATAATCCTCTTTTCCTAACATTTACTCTTTGGCCTACTCAGAGATGAAAATTACACATTGAAAGTTAAAACTGCTTAAACCAAAATGAAATCCCTACACAGACACTCTTCTTTAAGCAATGCTGCATTGGTTTTGGCATGTAAGTGTTCTACATCAACTCAAGCTAACAAGCAGTAGGGTCTATCAAATGATGTGCATCCACAAAAGCTATGGGTTAACATGATTTACTTACACTGCTGATAAAATTATACATATAAGTAATTGGTACAACTCAGTAATCATACCCTTTGTCCACAGAGCTCAAAAAAGAATGCATGCAATATAAAGAAGCCCTATCCACAGATCTCAAAAGTACACTAAATTTAGTATTGACTTTCTTAAGAAAATGAACTCAGATCCTGAAACAACAACTGGTTTCAACAAATTTAAGACAGCCATTATTAGAGAAAGACAGATATAAATCCCATAGCAGTTATGTATTCATTCCTTCCTTACTTCAACCAACAGTAAGTGACATTGCCCATAAGGAATAAAAGCAACTAAACCCACACAAGAAGTTCACCTTAATGAACATAATGCCATACTGGCTTATTACTAAGTACTGTGCAGTATTTTACAAACCTATTTTGTCTTATAAATTCTGTATTCTGTTTGCTCATGCCACCTCACCACAATCTAGTCAAAGCCACTAATCTGCAATGTACAAGACATAAGGGTGTTCCCCGTAAATGTGAGTGCACAGGAGTTCTAAAAAACCAGTCTAAGTGTACCAACCTTCAGGGTGTGTACAATACATAAGCAATCTCTTTTGCATGGCTTTGCGTGAAAAAGAAGGCTTATGTTATTGCTCCTGAGTCACTATTGCCTGTAGTGCTCGCGTTCTTTAGTGATGGAAGGAGAATTACAACTGCAATTACATGTATGGCAAGAAAGTGTTCTTTCCTATATAAAAATACAAAAAGAAAACCCACAAAATAATTACATGTGATAATTTGTTGCTGTAGTTTCAAAACAGCAAACAAAGACGACAATGAAGCAACGAGAACAGGCAGACAATTGTAACTGACAGATATAAGAATATCCCATGTAACACAGCTACTGGCAATATTGTCTGTAATACACGAAGGCAACTTATGGGCAACACAAGGACTTAGTACAAAACAATTTACTGCTGTTGAAATTCTGTGATAACAGCCTTCATGGTATTGGCACAAAATTGGTTTACATTGTGACCCATTGGGAAAACACATTTTCTTTAATGTAGAGAAAACCAAAGTCTGAATAAAACTTTCTATGATGTCTTGATTCTTAAATTAAAACAAAAAAATCAACCTGACTTACAGAAAGTGTTAAATAGTAGCAAAGGGCTAATTATACCATACTAACTTCCTTTTGTCTAGTATAAAAGGACATTTTTTTACTTTGCCTGGCTGAGTATAATAGCCTATGAATTATGAGATCAAAGCAGCAAACTGTATGTTTTCTAAAGTAAGAGTTTCCTTCACCAAGTTTTACACTTAACTACAGCTGAAAGAGCTGTGTGAAGGGATCAGCACTAAACCCAAAGGACAGGCTGTGCACAGCAAGAAAGAGAGCAACTCCCTCGTGCTTTTTGCAGGTCACTACCAAGGACCATGTTAGCAGATCCACACCAGACCCTTAACAGGCAGCTCTGCTGCTACCAGTAATTAGCTTGGACAGCTCTGGCTCCAGGAGTAGCAGCAAGGCTACACCATAATGAGCTCAGCTGGGATTAGCAGGACAGGGCAGGGAACCAAGAGAGCTGAGGCATTCTGCATTGCGTATGTATCACAGAGATCAAACAAGGATGGCTGGCTAGGTTATCCCCTCACCACCTCATTCCAAAAATGAAGCACGGCAGTGTGGAAAATACAGGCTAATGAAGAGCGACACCTCCAACAGATGAGAGCCACATTAATTAACACAATCCCTAGATCATGGAATACAGTTTCTGTTAGTGCTAGCAAACTTGTAACTTGTCACTGATTTAAGGGGTAGGGGGAGGGAGTGGGGGAGAAGAAAAAAAAAAAAGAGCTGATGTTTTCTTTTTCTGCTTTTGGTAGAAGACGTTTTTTCTTGCAATTTTGCAAGGAATTCCTCCTATATGGTCTGCAAAGTACTATCTTCAGAAAAAAAAACACAGTATTTTTCTTAACTTAAACACCTTTTAAGAAGCAAACTCACTTTTCAATCAACAGCTTTTTGTGTTCCCTTTTGAAAAAAGCCAGTTCATTCCACACCACGTCAAGATCCTCTTGACAAAGCTGACAGGAGTCTGTATGCTGGTATCCGCTTTTACTATTTTCAAGCCTGTTTATGAAAAAAACAGCTTATTTCTTTTCAAATACCTACACGTTTTGCTTTCCGAAAATACAAATTTTCAATTACATCATCTACTGAATCTACATTTTGCATGAAGTATACGTTTTATGAGGCACAAAACCTCAACTGTGGTAATACAGAGAAGTCCAATAGCATAGTTCCAGACAGATGTTGTGCTAGTATGACACCATGCGTCTCAACCTACATGTGCCAGAACATTCTATCAACATTACTTAAAACAATAGTATGAGAAAGCAGAAGTTGAAACCATCACATAACCTCTTGAAAAAAAAATGGAGAGCCATCAGCTCCCCTAATCCACTGGGAAACCAATCTGGTAGTTGCACTAATGCCTACTCTAAATCAAAGTATTGTCCCACAGATCAATGGAGAATAAACTGTCTACGGACAAGATGACGCATAAGGAAAAAGCATACTGAATTCAAAAGCACAGAAAAATAAATTTAAAATATTTAACAGTTTTTCTGTCATTAAAATATTTTTATGTATTTTAATAATGCAAAAGCTAAAAATTGTATTAAAAATTCTTTGTGAAATCAATTTAAAACTCTCTGCAATCTGACTTCATACTGGGCATACAATAAAGTCTTACAGAATGTGATAACCTCTTAAGGACCCCATCATCTTTGCAGTCATGTATATCAGTGCAAGTTGTATGTACGCTGAAAGGTGGATTAGGTCCCATCAGCTGCCATCTTGATAACAGATACTAATCTATGACAAATAAGGAGAATAGGGTCCTCCATCACTTATAAAGGATCAGAAGTGCCACATAAGGACCTGATACTGAGTTCTTAATGCACAATTTACATTACACCAGCACTATACAGCTTTTTGAGATACCAAAATAACAGTCTTATTGCTACAGACTGTTTTTATTTGTGCCTCAGCTACTTTCCTTTGTTTAAGCATACTAAAAAGGAAAACCAAACCTCTTCTAGTGTGGCTTCATATAATTCTACTATGATGACAACAATTAAAAAACCCTGCTATTTTCCGCTTATCTTAAATATATATGAAGAATCAGATGAATGAAGATTTAACATTACATTTTACCCAATACCTACTTTTCCCAAATACATTCCTGTCATATCACAAGTTGGTTTTATTTATTTTAAACAGAAACAGAAGCCACTTTTGTCTCTCTTTCCTGTTCTTTCTTTTTTATTTATCTTTTAAAAAACTATCAGAACCAGAACACTCAGTGTTTCACTGTATATCAAGTCTGATTTTACTGTCTTTATCTAGGTTGAATTTTTTTATCTTTTCAGTCTTGGCCTCTCAGTGGACAATGAATGCCTTTTAAGCTATAGACACAGAATTAAATAATTTCATTGAATATAGTAACTATCATCCTGTAGTCACTTCCAGATTGCACTGAATTAAAAACAATGAGTTAGAGGAAAAAAATCATCCATGTTTGTTTTTTTTTCTAAATAAGAAGCAGCTTTTCATTATAATTTAAACAAATTTATTTGTAATTATGCTTGGATTTTTCAAAAAAATCTTTCTGTGCTATCACGAATGGTGTAGCAGTTTTGTACTTTACCATTATTTTCATCCACACTTTTTTGTCTTTTTAAAAGAGAAACTGTTCTTAAGTAAATGCCACAGTATTTCAAAGCAATGCAAATCTACTCATATAGGCCAGAGCATTACTTATATATGAGGGACAGTTTATCGGTAGGGCTCTGACCAGCTACCAGTTTTGCAGCATTTTCTGTGACTCTCTTTTTGTTCAGAGAGCATTACAGAGTTTGTGTCAAGATTAGTCAGTATTGTTCTAATTGCAAAAAGAATTATTTTTAAGTAAAATGCATATGTGTTTGGTGAGCTGTAGGTGCATGCTGAAGTCCTGCTAAAGCTACAAGGAAATTACTTCCTTGAACCAGGTCCCAAAAGACAGGAGTGTCTCATAATTGAAGTGAAATGTTTTCATAACTTCAAATGCATTATTTTACCAAAAATTCTAACTGTCTGCTAAGGACTTTAAAAAAAAAAAAAATGTAAAAGAAAGGAAGTTTTGCATAAAATTTCCACTGTTCTGTATAGAATTTAAGGGAGAATTATATGTAGAATGTTCATCATATAAATTTTTATGTAGTAGAGTCATTCCTCTTTCCATTAATAAAGATCTTTACTGTAATTTTTTTTGTAAAATTATCAGGAATAATTGATTTTTAACTAATTTAACATATAAAACCAGCCTGCTTTCATGCACATATTATTTTTTTTCGCTATTAGGAATGAGATTTCAGGATCGGATTCAGTTAATATTTGAAACACTAAATGTTAGAGAGGCTGTTATTTCTATATTTTTAATGAATAAAACTATATTTTAAAACCATTTGAAACATTATCAGCAATTGTTGTATTAAAGAAAACTAAAAAACAGACACAGTCAGCAAATAATTGACTGGGGAATTATACAAACATAAGGAAGCAATCCTAGCAGACCTTTGTCCAGTACTCAGGCTCACCACGAGATCCTAAATAAAATAAGTCAAGGTGTCAGCTCGATACATTTTCTCTTGGTTTCAACTGCAATTCTTCTCATACAGGGATAAGCCATGTATTCTGCTTTAACAAGGGATAAACTCTTGATCATAGTCATAGCACCTTCTTCCTTCAAATCAAATTCTATTTTCAATACTTATATAAAACTTCTGTTCAGATTTCTTGTGTAAGAGAAATGCTTTTAATGAGCTATGTAACTTACCCGGTATCACCCTCTTCCCACTGCTTTAATTGTTCTTTTAGTGCTCTGTAGTTGGTCTGTAACATCTGCAGCCTTTCTTTGTGTTTTTCATAGGCTGCTCTTAGCTCATCAGTTTCTCGAGTCTGTATGAAACCAGAAAAATTGAATTAGAGTTAGTCAAAATGTAAGAGACTGTCACACAGACCACATGAAACAGAAGTTCTCTTTTAGCAACTATTAAGCAAATCAGAAATCTAAATAGAATGATCAGGAATTACAGTCTTTGAGACCAAAATTTTCTTATTACTACTTTGGAAAATTTTGCTAATTTGGCAAAATTAAATATTTTTTTTCATTCTGCTGAGAAAATTAAAAAATTTACTACCAAAATGTCAGCTTTCACATTGTGAATACATTGGCCTAATACATCTGAAAATATATAGACTGAAAAAGGATTGCTGGCACCATCTTTTTTTCAAACTACCTTTTTTTTTCCCCAATGGAAAACTGACTTTTGCATTTTCAAGGAAAATACTGGAACCCCTAAATTTAAAGGTTTCAGTATTTTTTCATGTATTGTTTATATATGTATATAAACCTACAACTTCCAGACTTTGTCTTCTAGTAATGCAGCAAACAAGAAATAAAACAAATTTTTACAATAGCTTTTGTATAATCAAAACCATACAAAAAATGTACAGAACAATACACCTCGATTTATATTACAGGATAACATCATCTAAGTTTAAAAGATTTTCCCAAATGACAGTACAGTGCTGTGAAAAAAAAAAAAAAAGAATACCAAGAAGAAGTGTTTCACCGTATCAAACAAGTCAAACTCTGGCATATAGCAATAAAGAATTCACCAGACATTATCCTGTAGCAAAATCTGCACTCAGAGATTCATTTCCACTTCAACAGGAGCTCTGCTTGTAGAGCAACTACATAACTAAGTAAATCACAATACTTTATCTGCAAGTATTTACTGCTTACATGCAAGGAGGGCTTTTCAGTACTAGCCAATAAATAAGATACACCAATAGCCAGAGTCGCAAGCAATAAAGTCCCACTACAAAAAAATGGTAAGGGTTTCTAGAGTACTGCTAACTACAAAGTAGCTAGTCTACGCTTGGCTTCTAAAATGTAGCTCTGCTTTCACAATGCACAAACTTGAAAGTTACCAGCTAGAATTTCAAATGTTACTACATACAAAATTCCAGAAGTTTTTTGGAAATGACCCAGGCAACACAAAAAGATTTAGGAACAGAAGCATGTCCAAAGTGATATGACCATTAAACACTTTCTCAAAGTGGTGGTAGTAGGCTTTTTTCCTGAAACAACCTGTAAACCAGACACATTTATAAATTTAGAATTGCTTAAAAAGTACTTTTGATTTTTTTTAAGTGGCTCATGTAAATACTACCATGATATTAAAACCAATCACACAAATAGCAAGATATAACTCAGACTAAGGACACAAAGACTACTACCATGCTGTGTTTCACATTGTAACAGGAAATTTTCATAAGAATCCAATTACAGATGTTGTATTTTCAAGAGAAGTTCATGAAACAATTGTTCCGACATTGTTTGACATTGCTAGTAAAAACTGATCAAGTCTGGCAAGGTACTGAAAAATAATGTCTTCAGCATAAATTCTAAGAAGCTTATTAGTGTCAATGCCCTTTCAGAGGTGCAACCAGCTGTAGAATTTGGCCTTTCCCATTTATAAATCTACATTTTTCATTATTGCTTACCTGTTCTATTATCCGTTTTGTTACAATTATTCCCTTCCTTTATCACTTGCTCTGCTCTTGCAGAAATAGAAATTAGACAATTAACTGCTTAATCACTGTCTTTATTGAATTAAGCACTTCAGGATTTTAAATACACACTGAAATTTCCACAATTTGTTAGATATGTCTCTCTCTGATTGAATTATGCCATATTTAATAAATAAACTGTCTTATACACAGTTTTCTATATATTTACAGAAATGGACAGAACAACCATTTCTTTCAGTGCTGGACCTCCAGACTAATCTCCAGCTCTTCACTGTCATTCTACAGTACTTCCTAAGCAATAACGAAAGACAACAAGAGAAAGTCCAATCTGCAGGAGGAAAAATCCAATTGCCTGTGAAAAAAAAAGCCATTCTTTTCTGGCATGCAGTTTAGACAAGCCAAAAGATTAGCAGTTAATTCAAAACGTTGTTGAAATTGACCTGTAACAACTTTTGTTATAGTAGAAACGAAATTTTAAAAATTATGCTGATTCAGTTATTTGACTACTATTCTTAGGCTTACATGAAGTGACATACCCAATCATTACAAAAATAGTTTCTTCCACAAACAGTTATGTGAACAAGCCACAATACTAATAACAATCTATTTTCAGCATCTGAGCACCATACAAAAAATAGGACTACACGGGAAATCTGAGCTAAACGTGAGTGTGGTCTTGCTCACATAAACAAATATTAAGGTGGGCCTAAAGAGAGATCTACACATCCCAGTTTTAATTATCTCAAAAAATTTTAGAACTTAAATAGGATGAGAAAACTCAAAGGGAAGAGCTCTGCTTGCTTTTGAGAGCTTTCTGGTACAGCCAGGATTATCTACTCTGGGCTACGCCAGCGCTCACAGTTCTAAAAACATAATACAGGAGAAGATAACATATTCTTAGCTCATATCAAATACCTACTCTTGACAACAAAACTCTTACCTACTTCTGAAAGACTAAAAGTAGATTGATGTAGTTATGCTTTGGATCATTCTAAGTGGCAGCTTGATAATTTATTATTTAAAACCCAGTAAGTACTCTTATTTATTTTGACATTCTCTTCTGTAAACAACTGCACAATCGGGCATGCTCTGTTACTTTTTAGTATGTCCAGACACAAAGGCAATTCTGTATAAAAACTGTGGACACTCTGAATTTACATGATCATCCCGCTTATAAAAGCAACAAAGATAGTAATAGTTAACTTTTCTTGGTCAGAAATGAGTCAGCTGAGGAGAACTGGAAAATCCTGTGAATAGGATCTTGTCCTTTTCTGCTCCTTTGCAATACTGACTGAGGCATTCCTGTTCCTGAAAACCCCATAAATAGAGCGCTCTCTCTTTTTTTTTTTTTTTTTTTTTTTTTTTTAATTTTTACCAGTTTTTCAGAAAGACTAATGGATAAGGTCACAATTTCATCTTCCAGATATGCATCATCAGTGTGTTTATCGGTACAGCAAGGATTTTTCTGAACAAGAATATTCCAAGTAATCATATAGTCAACACCCTGTCTGAGGAGGCAATAATGCAAGTGCCAGTTTTGAAAATTTTGCTCATATGCATTATTCTTAGCCGGAAAAAATGCCTAAGAGAAGGTTAACATCAAGAAATCACAAAACACCAATAGAAATATTCTGACGTTAATGTTATGACAGCTTAGTTCACTGCCATGCTGGCAGTAGCCTCATTGAATTCTGAATGTAGTGCTATAACAGTTTAGTATGCTGACCTGAGCCTCTACAGCTTCTTTTCAAACAATTAAAGCATTCTCCAAAAGAAGACAAGAAGATTTTCAAGAGCAAATGCAAAGAGTTCATGTGTTCAGTTTCAAAGGGAGATATAAGACTTAGCCCTTCATGACATCACGGTTTAAGAGCTGTGATAGAGATCCCACACTTGCAACATAATAAACCTGCATAGATTCCTAAATTATATTTTAAGATGAAATAGAAGATAAGGTAGGATGGTGAATCGTACAAATTACGATATGAGGTTATGCAGAGAGAGTTCTTTCTCTTCTGTATCAACTGAGAAAATCAGTGTTTCCCTTCACTCTTTTTTCCAGAAGAAAACACAGAGAGTGGAGCTCTCTATCATTTAAGGTAACAACCATACACACTGCTGTGTGAGCTTTGCTTCTAAGGGTGAACAGCTGTAGTCCACATGTCAGAATAATCTGTAGCATCAGCATCTGGCAGGCCAAGTAAGATTAACAAAAAGAAAGCCTCCCAAAGGCCAGTTCTCAGCCTGAGATTTAGCTGGTGGGACATGCCTTAGATTTCTTAACAGAGAGGAAAAATGAACCAAAATTAATTTTCTGACTCCCAGAAACAAGACAACCTGTAAGACTGAATCTGTAGTCTAAATAATCTTTCCTGTATTATTATAATAATCTTTCAGATATTCTCCATGTGTTAGGACACTGCACTGAACTCTCTCAAGTATACGGGGAGAAGAACTGTGGCATTTGTGCTAAAATATAATTCCCACTTACAGTTTTTCTAAAACTGACTTATCACATGGGTGTCTTTTTGCATGAGGCAGGAGCTTAAGGACTATGGTTGGTAGAGCTATCAATTTTTTTCACTTACCTGACATTTATCACAGCATGTTCAATATAAACAGTTCTGCTTTAGGCTACTGAAAACACCTTTCAAATTCTGTAACTCTGAACAAACATAAGCAACAAAAAAAGGAAGGGAGGAGAAGGAGGGAGGGAGGAGAGAATGAATTTTAAATGTTTAAGAAAATATGACTTAGGGTTTGAGTTTTGTGTTCTGAGGTGCAATTTGAACCCAATAGTTTGTTCAAAAGGTACTGTATTTCTGAAGCAAAAAATCAAACCAACAAAAAAACTCCTACAAAAATCTATGAAACAGGGAGAAATTGTAATACATGCTCAATTAAGATATTCTACCAAGGGGTGGAGGGAGGAGGATTGTTTACTGGGGTTTTTTAACAGCAGTTGTTAGAACATCAACTTCTGAGCCATAACATCTAATATTTCCAGGGGTAAATCTGTTTCAAGTAATTGACTTCAACATTTTAAAATACTGGCTTCACTAAAAAGAAAAAAAATTTTGTACTTTCTGATTTACTTTACTTCTATATGAACACAAGAATTTCTCAGAATATATATTCTCAGACACAAACTTTGAAAATGTATTTAACAAGTAGGTGTTATTGATGACAGGTCAATTAAGCTTCTATAGGACTGCAGGATTACTCACACAGTAAAATAAAAATGTAAACTAATGGAGTGCTCCCTTATGCTAATACAGAGTCCATAACAGTATGTGTATTTTTAATTTTTAAAATGCCTATTTATTTTGGAGTATCTCACTATGCAAGCTTATAGCTAGCAGGTTTTGGGTTGGATTTTTTTAACATTCACCTTTAGCTGTAGTGTCTTCTCTAAGTTTTCAATCTTCCTTTCAGCTATTTTAAGCTTCCTTAGCTCCTCTGACTCTCTAAAAGAGCTCTTTGGGGACAGAGACCTTGAACGTTTCACAGGTGGTTCCTGGAGAATAAAACAAGGACATGGTTGAACTAGTTGGAACACCGGATTATGAAAGACGTGCAGAATTAAAGAAGAAGTAATTTTGAATACTAATAATGAATTATAAAAAAAAAATCTGCATGGAATACCAGAGAAATAACAAGCAGAATTACCACAGCGCTACCACTAAAGGTTTCTCTGTGACTCGTTAATGAGAATATTCATTTACATTTACATTGTTTCTTTCAGAATAATGATGTCCCATTAGGGAAGACTAAAGGGTTATAGACTCAGAAATGCAAGAAACCTCATTACAAAGGAGGGGATAGAGGCTGGTCTAATTGCTCTATAAGGGTCCAAGGTTACACTTGATAGGACAACCAGAAACAAGAGGGAAAGGATTTTTTTCCCTTTGAAATAGTTTAACACACTGTGAAGTTGAAGGAACAATATGCTTGAGGAATATAAATACAACAGACAGTAGATCTTATACCATAATGACCATATGGTCATTAACTATAATGTGACTAACTAGAGACAAGAATATGTGTTTATATTATGTACAGCTTCATATAGCAATCTGGAGAAAGAGTATGTGAAAGTAACACTTAAACTGGGCAGTTTTCTTCATTCTGTGTCATATGTCCTTATGGCAAAGAAAGAAAGACCTCATCAAATTAGACTTTCAGATTTTCTGAATAACTTTGGTTAAGAACAGAGAAATACTAACACACACTTAATACCAATAAGGTAAAATGTTAATATGTAAATACATAAAGTCAAACAAAAACTTAATTTATGATTATTGTTGTTGCATTTTGCCACTTTCACTATAAAATAACTGATTTACAGCAAAAGGAATTCAGAATAAATTCTTCTTCAATACTGTATATGTCAACACTTCTACTATTTTATTAAATTGATTTAACCTTAAATAATATCTTAACTAGCAGCTGGCATTTTTTATTTTGTCCATTATTTTCCAGTATGATACCTTTCCAAGATGCCATGGAACATACTTTTCACTTTAAACAGGATGAGTTTCCAAAAAGGAGGAAAAAAAAAATCTATCATGAAATTTCACAAAATAGTAATATCACACATTTTAAATTACGAATGTAAATATTGCCAAGGTGGTTTTGTCATCTAGTTTTGGGATACTTTTACTGCAAACCCCCAACAAACAACAATTTTTTTTAAAAAAGCATCATTACCCTCACTCTCACCAAAAAACCCCAAACAAATAAAAAATAAAAAAAAAATACTAGGATCTAGATATCAAACTGGCACAGATTCTCCACAATAGGTTTTAAAAGTTTGTATCTAGTTTTACACAAGGGAGTGTAATTACTTTTTTTCTGACACAGTGATCAGTTCATGACAAACACAGTAGTCTCATTTACATTACTCTGAGGAAACAGACAATGACATTGGTGGTGGGTCAACCTTGGCAAATGGTCAAACATCCACTCAACTGCTCACTCAATTTCCTTCCTCACTAGGACAGGAGGAGAAAATAGGGCAATAAAGCTTATGGGTTTACCATTCACCATCATGGGCAGACTCACCCTGGAGAAAATCAGTTTAAGTTATTGTCACTTAAAATAGATTTGGGTAGTAAGAAATAAAGAAAAAAAATTAACACTTTATCCCCCTCCCAGGAGGAGCTCTCAGCTTCCCATCCTCAACTTCATTCTATCACTCCTAACTTCTTTATTTCCTTCTGAGCAGTGCAGAGAGAGGTTTACAGTCAGTCCATAACACTTCGTCTGAGGCCATTCCTTCCTCCTTACTTTTTCTTGCTCCAGCATAAGGCCTCTCCATAGGCTAGGGTCCTTCAGGATAAACCTTATCAAAGCGGGTCTTCCACTTACAGTTCGTGTAAGAGGAACCTGTTCCAGTATGGACTCCCCTCCACAAGCTGCAGCTTCCATGATGGAATACCCATTCACTGTGGGCTCCTCCACAAGCTTTAGTATGGACATCTGCTCCATGGTGATCCCCTCAATGGGCTGCAGGGAAATACCAGCATTTGGAGCAACTTCTCCCTCTCCTCCTTCCCTGACCTTGGTGTTTGTAGGGCTGTTTCTCACCTTCTGTCCTTCACTCTACATTGCTTATACAGCATTTTGTTCTTTCTTACACACATTTTAACAGAAGTGCCATCACATGCTCCTGAAAAAATGTTGTAAATTATGTCTTTTTCCAAATATAGTATACAGTACAGGATATTAAGAAAGAACATCATACATTTTTCACAGAAAATGTTATGAGATACCAAATATGGGTAAACCAGAAGCTTTTCAGGGAAATGGACATGATGATTGACTCTTGAAAATGGACATGACGGTTGACTCCTGTAAATTATTTATATCATTCAGAATCATGTTCATACTTGCAACCTTACTAAAGAAATCTCTTCCAAGTTTCCCATATTCTATTCAACCACAATAAAAAAAATAGATAAGGAAGAGGCTGAACACACGAAAAACATCATGACCTCAGTTAATTTAATAGATCAGTTTAAGCCACAGAATTATTTATGGTTCTCTTTCATTTACTATAATTTATAGCTGTTACTGTTACTGATGCCTATATTTAAGAGTGAGACACCATGAAAGAGGCGATCCAACACCATACAAAGTCAAAAATATAACCTTCAAAGGACATTTTTGTCATTCTTCCTAAAAAAGCCCCACTATATCCTACTATAAAAATCAAGAATTTGGAAAAAAATATTTTTCATTTATAAAACCATAATAATAACCATTTATATTTCTCCCATTTTCCTTCCAGAAAAAAGATGGTCATTCAGATAAACACCACAAAATATCTGATAAATATTCATTTTAACAAACCTACAAAGAATTTATCCTTCAAATAGTTCATTTAATTAAGAATCCCTTATTCAGTATTTAATAAGGTAAAACCTTCTACTCCCAACAGCTATTTTAACAAGTCTTTGGCAGATATCACAAGAACCATTTAAACAAGCTTCCAGAATTATAAGCAGCATCAACAGATATTAAAATTATTATCTAGACCCTTGAGCAAAAATGTTTGGCATCACCAGTCTGACTTAGACACAAGGCATTAAAACTACTGTACTTCATGCTTTCTTTGCATCCTTACATTGTTGCTTTCCAGCATATCTGTAGTGCTCAAATTATGATATGCAAGGTTAAAACCCGAGTTTTTCAATTTTTCCTGTAAAAGCTCAATTTCAGATTTTTGCACTGTAATAGGGCACTGTAGCTCACTTAAAATAGGCTGTTGAAATACTTAACAATAACTTTAGGTATATTGATAACAAAAAATTAGAAGCATAATGCACCATTTACAAAAAACTGCCTAGAGAAACACAACATTAACAATATTACATGAACATGCAAAATCTGTAAATAATTCTGCTTTTGTAAATGGCTCATGATTCCATACTCAAAACCAGACCTCAAAATAATAACTAAACATTTTCAAACCATGACCACATTTTCCACATCTAAATTTACATTCTTAAAAATGATTGTTTTATACAGCTGTTTCTTCTGCAGCAACTTATTCTACTATTTTGTACATCACAGTGCATCAAAATTTCTTGACAAAATGTTTTGCCTCCTAAACTTGTTTCCTTAACAAAATATTTCACCTCCTAGAGTTGTTTCTTGTAAAACATTTTCTGGTGAAATTTCAAGTTGGTAGGTATCACCAGCCTAACAAACACTGGGGGGGAAGAAAACCAAAAACCCTTAACTGCATATTCTGACAATAAATATATTCTTAGTTAAAAACTGCCCCAGAAAGATATCTTTTTAATGTCAATCAACAACATGTATCTGCTATGTCCTTAAATTCGGCACAAATATTGAGGTCAAACTTGAAGACTTGCAGAAAAATAGATGGTAATTCTAGATCACAGTGTTACTCAAGGCAGGTATGTCATTTCACTAAACCACTGAAATCCAGGATCCTTCCCAGCTATCAATCCATGCATAGCAATTCCTTGCCATAATACAACACTACCGCACACTGAACTACTTGGCCTAGTTACAAAACCTGTTCCGACAACTCACATTTCACTGGTATGAGCTACTATAAGTTATATCACTGGTGTCTGATAGCAGACACATGACCAAGAGTGGTCAAATTACCATGGCTTGATGACTGTCTCCTTGCCAGTGGAGTTTTTATGAACCGAGTGCAATCACACCCCACTCCGCTACAACAACCCAACAATATGCCTGTTGTGTCAGTCTACGGAAATCACAAAGCGAAATGCTTTACCACAAATCTCCTCCACAGTGCTTTAAGGCTGGGGACACAATCTTCAAACAGCTGTGCCAGACAAAGATAATATAATTCCCAGATGGTCAATGCATCCAGGCAGCTGGAGGTTAGCACCTCAACACTATTGCTGGAAGAAGGGATGATAGAAACTGCCTCCCTAATCAATTGCATAAATTTAAGGGCAGGTTAGTTTAAAAAGTCAATGCAAGTGGCCTGAGCTGACCCAGCTGACCTTGTATTGGATTGATGAGGGCAAACTCATGAAACTCTATTGCCAGTGGTGCTCTGACAGCAATGACAAGCAGCTAGGAAGCAGTACAGTCTTTAATCAACAAAACTTGCTCCAGAAGACAACTTTCTCAAGACTAACTAAAAGTTTATTTTATACATACTTTCCCTAATTAGCAAAGTTCTGACAAGGTCACTTCCTTGCAACTGTTTGAGCATATTCTTAAGACGAATACTCACTTCAACAGAGAAGACAGGATTTGGTACAATTACCACTTGTTCCTACCATCTCAAATACTGGTATTCTCCCCCTGTTTGAGATGGTAAAATAAGTAAATCAAGTCAAGTATACTGACAAAAATCAGAAAAGGCAGTGTGAAAAAGGTTAAGTAAGCAAATCTCCAGATTAATGTCACTCAAGAAACGAGATGGTCCAAAGTTGATTAAAATATTAGTAAGCATAGTATTGATAGAAACAGACTAATCAGCATAGCCATTTTATTTCTTTCTGTGCAGAATATGAAGCTTTTCATAAAGCCCACTATAAACTCAGATTTTCAACAAATAAATCACAAATTAAGAATACCATACACTTGTGTTAGAAAAACTGCAACTCTTCAAACAGCAAAGAAGCATAGGAAATTTGTTACAGAGTAAAAGTTGCCCATGGTTTTGCCGACTGTTCCTTAAATAAATTCAGTTCCTCATTTTGCAGTTTAGGCCATACGTAGTTGCAAATAGATGTCATTTCCACCAATGATCAGCAAAAGGCCTGTTTATAACCATTAGTTTATTAAAACTCTATGCAGAGGAAAAACAAAAAAAAAGGAAAGCAGGAAAACGAGAAGTAGACAAGCCAGGCATTCAAAAGAATGCGTCAAAGAAAACTGGACTTCATGTTCGTTTGACCAAAACCTGAGCACTATATACAAGCAAAAGAATCCGACAAAACCTAAAAGACAGAAATATGCCAGTAGATAAGTGAAACATAGTTATGCTTAAGTTGGAATTGTTTTTTTTCACCTGAACTTTATTCTTTCTTCTTAAGAAAGAATACACTTTCCAACTAGATACATCTTACTAATTTCTCAGTTGCATGTAAAAAAGATTTCTATGTGTAACATAACCTTTATAATTTTCTTAGTAACTCAAAAAAGAATCAACAAATCTGTTATAATTTAAATTCATATTACTGTTACTTTAAAAAGTCAACAACTATTAAGTCTTTATAAAATGGTTTACATTGAAAATGACCTTTAAGATCATCGAGTCCAACCTTTTAACCATGAACCCCATGACTTTAAAGCCATAAGAATAACACTAATTTAGCTAATGACTAATTTCTTACTGTACCACACTTTTTAATATCTTCTTTAAAAAGTGAAATGTAGAGTACTTTGAAACATAACTCCATTCAAGAGTGATAAAATACATCAAAACCCTTCTCCCTATGTCATGTAAGTTCTGCTATTGACCTTAATAGAACCAATTTGTTCTGAGGTTATTTTTCCACTCTTTTCTTCTTCCAAAAGAGAACTCTAGAAATTGCCATACTGTGATACTTATTTGAAATAAAATACCATAAAGGTACAATTTCTAGTAAACCCCTTACGACAGTCTCTGTGTGCATGCCTATGCAACATATTTCTTGGAAAAATAAAACAAATAAATAGCGTCTTACATCTTAACTTACACCTCAAAAATGTCTATGCTTTTACCTTCAAAATATTCAGTGTATCATTGTTACCTAAACATATCTTGCTATATTATTTGGGTCTAGAATATCCTCAAAACTTGCTCAATTTTTTAAGTGTACCTATGAAGTTTCTTCAGTTTCAGGAATTCTAAGAACCCAGATGTAACCCGATGAGATCCATTTAAAAACTGACATTTTGCTTATCATTGAACTCCAGTTAAAGAAGAGGTAGGTATAATTTTCTGTTAAATTTAACATATCCTTTAATACTTGAAAAATATTCTTCTAAATTTCTTAGCCTAGAAGACTTTTTTACTCAAATATCAAGAAAATTTTAAACATTAATTTTTAAGACATGAAAAGAAGTCTTTCACAGAGTTGGATGAAATTTCTCTGGTCTTTTGTTTCAGATTCATGTATATTTAACTTTATACTACTAGCCTTTTTGTTACAGGTATCTTTGTTTAGGAGGGAAAAAAAATTACTGAACCCGAATTATTTAGTGAAAAGATTTGGCTATCAAGAGAACCTTAATTCCTGCTGTATAAAATACAACTCTATGAATGAGCCAGAGTTCCCAAGATTTATGCATGAAGAAAGAAGGACATTTTTACAAGAGGATGTAGTGACAGGACGAGGGGAAATGGTTTCAAACTGAAATAGGGTAGATTTAGATTAGGTATTTTGATGAAATTCTACACTATGAGGGTGGTGAGCCACTGGAACAGGTTGCCCAGAGAAGCTGTGGATGCCTCATCCTTTGAAATGTTCGAGGTCGGGCTGAATGGGGCTTTGAGCAACATGGTCTAGTGGAAGGTGTCCCTGTTCACGGCAGGGGGGTGGAACTAGATGATTTTAAAGTATCCTTCCAACCCAGGTCATTCTATGATTCTGTGAAGTGCAATTTCATCAGATTCTCAGGAGACATGGCCTTTTCTTGGCTTTTCATTTTCTAGCTTTACATCTGAACTCTAATTTCAGTGTAAACATTATGTTGACCCTCTTCACAGTCTATCCATCTACATGCCAAGTGTAGTTTTCTTTCAAGTGTATGGATCTTGGATTAGACTCTACCTATATTACAAGGTCTAGCCTAACAGAGTAATGGTTTCTTCTTTCAAAGAGCAAAATCAGTTTGTAAAATATGCTATTTTATTAAAGATCATGTGTCTGTTATGATATTGAAACTTAACTTACATCCAAAACATACAGTCCAAATAAATGTCAGAGGCTTATTTATGTTTTAAACAAAAAATACAATCAAGTAAGTACTTATTTCTACCAAGCAGATCCCTCACTATTCTTACACTTACACAATGAGACTGAGGTGATGTTTTCTGGATGCATTAATCAAGATGAAGCATAAGCACCATCTTTGCCACAAAGCTGTACCACATGGGGAACCATCCATTGTTCTTAGGGAAAACAATCAAATACCAGCGCTGTCAGCTATCACAAAGAGTACATGCAATGTGGAGAAAATACAGCTGTGCTCCATCACACTTCTATTATGCATGACTTTCCTGAACAAGCAAAAGAGCAGGTACCAAAACACCAGATATCTAAGAGCTTCAGAACTAACAACACAGCCTCATGTGTACTTACAGCTCAGACTAGAGGACACATGTACAATTAAGAATGTACAGTATTTTTGACTTATGGTACCCAACCAGACCACGACCCATACCCCCAAGTTTTCTTCCAGTCAAAACTCCAAGAATCCGGTGCCATATGCCTTGTAAAGCCATGATGCACAAAATGTTCAGAGACAGTTTATATACAAGAAGAATATATAAGAAATAACGTTTCTTCTTATTCTGTTACTGAATTACACAGCCGGGCAGCTAAGTCAGAGGCAATGGTCACCACAGCATCATTTGCAAACTCCCTTCTGCAGCACAGAAATCCCAACTGTCACAGCCTTATCTCTATTCACTGCACATACATCTAGGATGGGCGACACTAGTAAACTCTTGAAGAGCAACTTACCCAGCCTGGACCTTGATCTCATGTGTCCCCATGAGCTGCCAAAAGACACTAAAAGCCAGAAAAGGGTTTACACCATCCATGCACCCTCATAACATTTATATTTGGCATCCTCCAAAATTCACATGAAAATTAATATGAAATTAATATGAAAAAGAACACACTGATCATCTTCTAGAGAAGGGAGGTGAAAAGAGGATGCAATTCCTTTCTGAAGACCATCAGAAAGATTTCCCGAACCAGGTATGACTGATTTATTTTATTCATTAGGGAAATCAGACCTCATAGTATAAAATTCGTGCTCCAAATTATTGGGAAAAATATGCAATTATAAGATAAGAAAAACTTTTTTAGTCTGGAAAAACATTCAGAAGAATCATCACTGGAAGTAACAAGACAAGGCTGGTTTTCATAAACCCTTTTTGTTAAATCAGCCACTCATTTCCTTATGTATTTGTTGGACTGGCAACTTTTTAGCAGCAAGTACACAACATAATTGGGCATTTTTCCCATTAAACTGATCAGAGAACAGCAAGTAAAAATTCAACAAGTATTGCTGAACATCAGTACTATTTACTCTAATACATTACAATTAATAGACATTATAAGCAGAACATAACACTACAGAAGCCCAACTAAAGACTGGTTGAAATATCTTTATTCACTTGGAAGCAATGCTTTACAACTATGGCTCTTAGAAGTTTCTATTAAGTTTTATATAAGTTTCTTTTTCTTCTCTTTTTTTTCTTATGAACTCTTACAGCATCTTCTCCAGCATTTTCGTGTTTAAAGAGCTTATTAATTAGTTACCACAAGATTCTACTTGATTTTACTTGACCAAGTACTCTGAAATGCAGACAGTCAAGATATCTTAAGATATGTGTGTGTATATATATACACACACATATTCACACTGTAAGTTACCAGGTAAGTTTAAAAAAAGCATATTTTTCTGAGTTACATAATCAGTACTAGAAAGCAAAAAATGTAAACCTTCAGCTGATGGTGAGGCTGCTCCAAAAAATGCAGCTTTGTTATCTGTTGAACTATTACACTATTATCACAAGTAAAAATCAAACCTGTGCACTAATTGTGTAAACTAGGGAATGGGCTTGTTATGCATTATCATCTCCGTACATTAGAACCTCAATCATACTCAAACAAATTCACTAAAGTGTGGTTTTCAATCTGCTAACTATGCATTCCATAATAGCCTGTAATTATTAAAAACTGACAAGAAAGCTACGCCACCTGTGTTTATGTGAAGCCAGGTAATGAAAAAAACAACAACGCTGTCATCACCTCTCAATTCCTGATTGCATTATCAAAACTGTAGCCGAGTTTGGCATCTGGGTGTGACCTTGTTAACTGCTAGGGTAATTAAATTTATTCTATTGGGAAAAGGGATGATAAATTATTAGCAAGAAGATTTTGTTCACATTTTATTAAATTGGCCTGTCAAAGGGTCGGCCAAATTATCAAGGGCCTCATTTATTGGAGGCCAGCCATATTGCCACATCTGTTACAATTATTTATAATTTCAGCAGTTGAAAACCAACTGAGTTAGGCATCCGCCATGTAAAGTAATTTACAAATTATCTGATGAGGGAGTGTTTTAGCTTCTCCCTCATTTCTAGCCAGCAGAAAGCCGCGCTGTAATTACAGAACACGATTAGGTTCTTTAGGGAACTTATCTTGCACTCATAGCCATAGTAAGATGCAGCAAGAACATATGGAGGAGCTTGTGCTTCTACTCCCTGAAGCTCGTGACCCGCCTGCCGCTGAGCCCTTGAGTTGAATTTGAATGAGAGTGCCATGGCTAATGTTCTACACATGCACCATTTATGCCACAAAACAAATCGGATCACTGTTAATTATGAAGCAGCTATAATCAGGCCTTCACATCTGTGTAATGTGAAGCGCAGTAGGCTGTATTCCAATAATGTATGACTACCTTTGGGTCGCAAATTGCGAGCCATATTGCCTCAGTAG
Source organism: Corapipo altera (assembly GCF_003945725.1). Lineage (NCBI taxonomy): Eukaryota > Metazoa > Chordata > Aves > Passeriformes > Pipridae > Corapipo > Corapipo altera. The sequence goes on along the minus strand of NW_020884875.1, from coordinate 22,733,182 downwards.
TAGTTACTGAATTCAAAGCAAGTCCTTTGATAAAAGCCCATCACAAAGATATTTTTATCCATTTTTTTTAAACACAAGCCTTTCTTTATCAGCTATTGACCAGAACAGTTAAAGCATATGGCACAAGTTCATTAATGAACAGTAGCACACAGCACTCTAATTTAATGAAACCACTTGAGCTATAAAAATCAGATTTAGTTAATTCCCTCTTTCTCTTTTTTTTCCTTTTCTGCATTTAGCCTATACCCTGGACTCCAACATAATGTCATGGGTGATCTTGCTGTAAAATATAATTATTTCCTTGTACATTTATAAACAGATTTTATTTTTTAAGAGCCTGAGCATTTTGCAACACAGAATGAGAGGATTGAGGGTGTGTGTGTGTATGAATGAAAATAAACTGAATATTGGAAAGAAATGTCCAAGAAGTTTCCTCTTCATAACCCAAAATTTAACCTCATAACAATTAATATTCCATATGTCATTTCTATTTTAGAAATTATTGTCTGGAAGCTGTCTTCTAACAAAAAAATATTCTTTAATCAGTAAAGAATCTTTCTGTGAGAAAGCAGCTAAACAAGCAGCACCCAGATGGCAAACCAGCTATAGTTTAATTAATCCACTAAAAGCCATTCAGTTTTCAGTAAGGGTAATGTAATTTTGAATAACTGTAGGGAAAAAAAAAATCACTAAACGTTCTTAAGTTTTATTACAGCAGCATGAATAGTGCCACAATAGAGTAGTTAAAGTTGAGTTGCTCTTTGCATTATAAACCCACATTATCAGTATGGTGGTCCTTTTTGATTATTCTACATTGAAAATAGATATATGGAATGTTAAACTAAACAAAATGAAAATTAATCTATTCTTCAAAACAGCTTTTTTTTTGTTTCTGTCTTTTTTAACACTCTAGAACAGGATGTGGATTAGTTTTCAAAACTTATAGTATCTTCTTAAAGTACACTGCATTTCTTTCCTTTTTTAAAGTAATTTCAAAAGCTGCACAAACCACTATTCCTTATTTTATACACAACACATGCCTGCATCCTGGCACATCTACAACATTGTAGGTGGAGTCCCAAATTGTCATAGTTAAACACACCCAGGTGTAACTAAAATTGCATTTTATGGTGATCAAGTGCTACTATACTGTGATCCCACTAGCAACAATGACTCCACAGACTCTGTTAGACAAGCTATAACTCTACACAGCTTTTCTGATGACAAGCGCCACTGAGTACCCAGTCCTTTGTATGTGTCTATATTATCCCACAATTGTGCAGCTCAAATAAAAGACTGTAGAAAAATAACAATACTGTATTTTCTCCTTTCCATTTTGTTTAAAAGACATGTATACAGGACATTGTTAAATGTAGTCTCATGACATGCTAGTATAAGAAAAAACATTTGAAAAGTAACAAATTATTATTGCTTCTTTGACTAAGAAACAACCAGACATAAACTTACACTGGTTTTGTTTTGTTTTGTTTTGTTTTTTTAAAGTGTTTAGCTGGAAGCTACCATAAATAATTTGCTATAAAAAATACCAAAAATTAAAAAGACATCATTAATATTGAAGATCACACATGTTGTAAAGGTAAAGTTAAAATTATACTTACCTATGTATTTCAAATACTAGAAAATACTGATTCTTTATATTATATATTTACACACGGAACAAACTCAACTTTACAAACTATAATCTATACCTCTCCTTATTATAAGGGTAATAATCACCAAATAACAGTTAGTTTGCAATTAGGGGAATACAACCATTTGAAAAATGTTACTGGTATTTTCCATCATTAAAGACTAATTATTTACTTATATATAAAGTTATATACTCATATATAAAGTTTTGTCACGTAAATTGGTCAATTTCAGTTGCATATTTCTTTTTCTGTTACTTCAAAGCCTGAGCCTTCAAGCAAACAGTGATAAAATCTTTTGCTTTCCTCACTGTGCTGCAGTTACACAGCTCTAATGACCACTAGCATTTCATCCTGTCCTGTACAAATAACTTTACACTACAGTATTTGTTAGTTGCTTTAAACAAAATTACATTTTGACATCTTTGTGATGGTTTTAAGTTATTTTTTAATTAGTTCAGTATTTCTAAAAACAGAAAGATATTTCTGTCAAGTTTTGATCCATAGAGGGTGCAAGCCTGAGAAACTTTGACTAAAAATAAATAAGTTTTCTAACAGTAAAGCCAAAATAATTTTAACTTATAAAGCATTTTGTTAGGAATTAGTTTCAGTAACTGAAATTATCATAAAATTATAAAATGAAATCTACAGCACCACACTTTGAACAGGATATCTTCCTCTTTTTATGCTGTATCATTAACAAGAAACAGAAAATTAAGCCTCAAACATGGACTTTACATATTCACAGTATGCTGGACTAAATCTAGAACCACTAAAACAAACTATAATTAACCTGTCCAGCTAAGTTTTTTTACCATTTATATTTCAGTCAAAATCAGTATTTTAAAGACTCTACTATAGAAGCCTAATAAACTGAAATCACTGACATACTAATGTTTAAGACAAAAGTAAGTTATACTCTGAAAACAAGACTTGATAGATTTTTGTGTGGCAATAATGGATGCAGGTTTTTTTTACATATTTTCTTTACATATTTCACATATGAATCTAAATTTTTATTTTAGTTAAAAATCAGCTTTTTTTCCCTCTAATCTTCAATTACATCTATGTGCAGTTTCTACTTCATTGTTTTACTGGTGTTTTCTATGTGAACTACTTGTAAAAACTTCATAATGAGAAATAAGTGGCAGTAACTCCGTATTAGGTAGAATGCCCATACCTGTCAGATGTTACAGTTACAAATAAAAAAATTTACATGTCTTTTAATTACTGTTCTTTGATCAAGTATCACCTCTTAATACAGTCTTTGATGTCTGCACATGTAAAAAAAGTAGGAGTTAAGGTGGAAATTACAGCTTCAGTTCAGAAAATATATTTAAATACTTGCTATTCACATTGGTAATAGTTGTAGTATACTAATTGTATGACTAAAGGTATGGTATACATCTCAGACCTTTAAAATGAACACCAATAATGAAAAAGAACCAAAACAATTACATGAGATGAAATTAATCAAGCCCCACAAGCTTATGTCTTAAAAATTATTTTATTTTTTTTTTACTGTGTAGTCTGAGCATAGATCCAACTAAAATAACTTCCAAATTCAAAGGTGGCTAATCTCTGAGCAGAGATCAGGCATTTGAGAGCTGCTGAATGCACACATTCTAACATGTAAATAGAAATTTACTGTAAAGCAGACTCAAATTCTTTATGACACACATTAGCAGAACAGGTAAAATGAAACGAAGCAAAAGTTTGCCCTCACCAACAGAAGTGCCACCCTGACTAGATTAAGATTACAATATTTTAAAAAGGCATATTTTACCCTTATTGAAAGAAAAAAGATATATTCTTGCTAATAAAGCCAATAGTATAAAACTCATTTTTGTCTGACTATGATGTAATCTCAACAGCAAGAAAAGTTCAAATCCACTACAAAGTTAGTGCTAATATATGCAGCACTGATGTATACTAGCTGTTGAATGTCTGAAGAAGATACATCAGTGCTGTTAACAGACTGTTAGCATGTCCCACTGGATGAACTTTCAGCAACTCATGAATCTGAACATGCTCAAGAAATCAGTATTTAATAGCAGAAATAAAATTGCATTTAAACCAACTTACTTTTTTAGGAAGGATTGTTTCATGGAATGGTAACAGGAAAACTTGTAGGTGCCTATACTGTTTTGGTGTCCTGTTAATTAAGCCTCACTTCCAAATCCATTGTTTTCTAATGTTGCAGTCAAGAGATAGCAGAGTAAGTTAGAAGGCTCCTCTTAATCATGTTTAACTTCAGAATTTCACAAATGAGTAGAATTATGCTTATCTAACAGTTCAGAGAAGGAGTGATAGGTAACCACCTTTCTTCCCCTGCAGAAACCTCAGCTGTGGAAACACACAATAACCACTACCTTTCTAAAATTTATACAAGATAGTGAAGTTGGTGATGGGAAATTTGTCTATCATCAAAATGCAGCCAACAATGAGCATTATGACACATTCCCAAAAGGCATACTGTAGCCTTTCAACCAGAGCAGGACTGCATGTCAATAAAATTTGAGATACTTTTTATAGCAGAATGCAAGAATGTTAGTCAAGAGAAAACATTAAGCATGTTAAGCACATACTGCTTCAACATCTCTCAACAAACCTAGTAGCTATGTATCCTAATGAAGGACATTTCCTTCCCTATGAGGCTGCTCAGTAACACTAATCATTTGTCCCACCACAGCCTGGTTTAAGATTAATTGACTGAAAAATGAAGCTTCATACACTACATTTAGCTTACTATATTACATTCATTATCACAAGTTGTCTACTTCTGCTTCCTACCTTATCTTCTACATTAGGATTGGTAAATAATCTGACTGAGCTCATGACAGATCACATGAATGTTCAACTAATATATTTCTGCTAAATGTCCAACTGAACTTACATTCACTAACGAAAAAAGAAATTCTCAATGAAATATGGCAGGAAGCCAACAGAAGGTGATAGGAAAATAATTATTTGCACCCATGTTCACCATTGAGTAATTTAGGACTCCTTCACATTTAGATGCTAATCTACATGGAGTATACTGGTGAAAGCACTTCAAGATCAGACACCACTGGAAGAAGACAGGGAATAAATCAACAAACAGTAACAATTCACCCACGCTGGATGCAATTAATTTAAAATACCCAAAGGAAATCAAGTATAAAGTTGAATCACTAATGCAGATTGTCGTTACCTTTTAAAATAATCTTACTTTTGGCTTCAGAAATTTCTTTAAGTTCTTTAAAGAAGAAAAGAAAATTGATCCAAGTCAAATTTTCTACTTGGATTTGAAATGCATTTCATGAAAGCTCTATACTAGGAGCTCCTAAAGAAACCCAGCTGCTGTATTTTCAAGGGAGAAAAAATCTTACAGAATTGCTTTAAATATAAGAAATAAGTAATAGCAATAAATGCTTAGTTTACTCAGTGGGAAAGAGTCACCTGTAGTGTCCCACATGTTCAAGAAACATAGGAAGACTTCCCACCAGACCAGGTTGCTCAAGGCCTTATCCAACCTGGCTTTGAACACTGCCAGGTTTAGGGCATCCACAACCTCCCTGGGCAACCTGTTCCAGCGTTTCCACCCTCAAAGTAAAGAATTTCATCGTAATATCCACCTTAAATTTCCCTTCTTTCAATTTGTACTCGTTACTCTCTGTCCTGTCACTACAGTTCCTGACAAAGAGTCCCTCTCTGGCTCCCCTCTAGATAATGGAAAGTTGCTCCATGCAACTTTCTCTTCTCCAGGTTGAACAGCCCCAACTTTCTCAATCTGTCCTCGTAGGGGAGATGCTACAATCCTCCTATCAACTTCATGTCCCTTCTTGCCCCAATAGTTCCCTGTCTATGTTATGTTGAGGACATGAGAACTGTACACAGCACTCCAGATGGGGATCTTGCAAGAGCAGAGTAGAGGAGGAGAATCTATTAAACTGTCACACAATATCCAGGTTTGGCAATATAGGTGTTGTATATGGAGGAAAGCATTATAAGATCACTTCACAAAGACAACCAAGGCCTCCCTAACTTCAGGAAAAATAATCCAGAGACATAATGAAAGCTTTTAAGATAAAAAAATCAAATCACATGAAAAAATAAACTGTAAAGAATTCCTCAGAGCCATATAATATGATGAAAACTCAATGATTTATTGAGAAATACAGCCTGAGAATTTGAAAACTATGATCCAAAGCTGCATGGAGACTAAGTTTATAATGTTTAAAAAAAATCACTAAAATCTTCTAAAAGAAAAACGCCTAAATTTCAAGACTCAGGAAGAGGTCTGGAATAAACAAGAGGTAAACACTTCACAATGCTTAAAAGAATGTATTTTATCATTTGTGAAACAAAATTGTTGCATCATTAGATTAAGTGGAACTTTAAAAATCACATAAGTACATGTGGCAGTTTGAGCCACATTAGAAATCCAAAATCCAATTACCAGGCTTCCCCCACCCCTTGCCACAATTTATCCCAACACCGAAGAGAAAACTTTCAGGCCAGAGGCTTCTATAGGGGGAAGAGGAAGTATATACATTTATTTTACACAAATAAATACTATACAAATTAAAGGCAACTATATATATTATTACACTTCTATCAGTCCTTTTAAGCCCCTCCCTTTAACTTTACTCCAGGAAAAGCCTTCCAAGGCTGATATGTAATGCAGTCTCTCTCGTGGGAGTGTTCGGGGCCCCTGAACACTTCCTAACAACCTTCTGCTGTTTGCTGCAGTTTTTCCTTCGAAGTCCATGAAGATAGCTTTGAGTCTGTCCTCTCATACCTCAGTTCATAGGCTGCTGTAGTGTAGTGAGTTTATCAACATATGTATCCTGGAATTTCATTCCTCCTCCGGGTTTTTGGTTGTCCTGCGTTTAAATCACTGTGAAGGACATCCTCAGGGCCTCTCTCCAGTCCACCTCTAATTTCGCCTGGGGGTTTCTCTTCCCCTGGCACCGAGCTGTATTTAGCCCATCCACTTTGGCTCTGCTCCAATGTTGAGCCTTAAAATCCACTCCCACTAAACAGCGAGAGGGAAAAACAGCATCCTTCTGCAGCCTGGTTGCAAAGGGGGGGAAGAAGAGGGCCTGGCTACAAGGCCTGCCTCTCCTCGCTTACCAGTTGTTTGTGAGTCGCATCCCTCACAAACATGCACTCATTCCAATGCTGCCTCTAACTCTGACCTAGGTAGAGTTGGGGTGCCACAGGGCTCCCCTCTCCCCCACCGGAGGGGAGGAAGAAGGAGCCCAGCCACCCCGTGGCGGTCTCCACCTACACGCAGCAGACACCAACAGCAAAACTGCCAACAGCTTCCGGGGCTGTGATATATGATTTTGAGCAGAAGCGAACAACATGAGTGGTGACTGGCTCTCCAGGGAACACTGTCCTGGCACCCAATCACCTCTGAGCCCCTGACTCCTGGGGGGGCCATCTCAAACTCTGACAGTACAGAACAAGAATCTTACAACAAATAAAGTTAGAATATTTATTCTGGAAAGACTATCAGAACAAATCCAGGAGATACTGCATTCTGTGTTTTTTGTTTTACAGCAGGTTACTATTTACACAAATCTTGAGGAATTAAACACTATGGGTTTTTTTTAATATTCAACTTTCTTATTAATATAATCCTTGATTACAGATCTACCTTATCTCACCATGTTAAGCAAAGTTTTATATTTAACAAGCATTATTACCTTAATTATTTTCACTTCTCTACTTAATCAAGGGAAAGAGTGTTAGTAAAACTGAAACTCACATGTACACCTCACTGATGTATCTACGGAAGAAACTAAGCTACGGTGTTTACAAAAACAATGTGGGTAGATAATTTCAAAGCCTTTCAAACTCTCTTCAAGTCATAAATTGGCCTTCGGAAAATGTCAGGAGTATACATATAAGACCTGGTACACTTGTAAAGTTGGAGGCCTGTTAGATGGATGTATTTATGGTAATAGTTCCAGATGGCACACTAAAGCTTAGAAATTTTTAGACAAATGCTTCTCTCCACCATAAAACTTTCTTTAGATTCATGATCTCAAATTTATTTGCATGGTCAGGAAAAGTGTAACAAATCAGAAACAATACAATTTCATTTTGATAGAAGAAATTCAGATACTTCACAATTTTTTCAGTGAATTTGTTTTCAGTAACAGTAGCACTACGGTTTTATTTTTATTTTTGGTATCTTTATTAGAGAATATAAATAAAAGTCTTGTTGAGTGACACCATTACTCTTTTTTTCTTTATTAGAGAATATAAATAAAAGTCTTGTTGAGTGACACCATTACTCTTTTTTTCGCCATGACAGATTTAATTGTGAAGTAGCTTTGATTAGCAACAGCAGAAATTGTTACAGTACTACAGCATCATAGTTGCATGTTTGTTTTTAAAACAAAACAAAATAAAACACCAAATTGCAATTTCCTTTAAAACTGTCTGATACAGAAGCTTAATTTAAACGAAGAAACAACTTTTATTATTCTAGAAGAGGACTCACCTGTGCCTGATATTTTGGAGAAGAATTCTGATGTACTGCATTAGAAGCATTATGTGCTTCCTGAAGTTGCACTTGCAACAGACAAATTGTTTTATCTTTTTCAAGTAAGTGATCCTGAAGAGAGGTACAGCTTTGCTGCAGCTGAATTTCACTTGTTTTAACAGTTTCAAAACATAAACTCAACTCGTTATAAAGCTATGAGAGGGGAGAAGAGAAATACTAGGATTAAAAATAACTCCAATGCAGATAACCACATTAATACAGAAAGTATAATTTAAGTAACTTATCCACAAAGATCACCCTCTTTTTTACATTCAACAATTTGTTCACACTTGTCCTCCTGCCTCCTGTCCAGTTCTACACATTTCAAAATTGCAACAATCACTGAAACTTTTAGTTTGAAATAAGTTTTCCAGAAAAATACAGCTCATAGTAGAATATTATCAGTTTCAGTTGCTTCTCTATAGCATTTATCAATAGAAATAGCCATCTAAAAATCAGGATTGATTTTACTTCTTGAACAGTTTATATAAAATACAGAAAATACAAAAGGAAAAGAAAATCCCTTCCTGAGAATAGGCAAAAAAATTAAAATATCTGTTCAGGGAATTAAATTAAAGGAGCAAGAATACCAAATACCATTATTGTCTTTTTGAAGTAGTTTCATCTTTTAAAAGTAACATTTTAAATATAGCTCGGATAGAAATACAATGAATCCACTAATGCCTATCGCATTTTGTATGAAGTGTAAAATGGTTGTGTAATTATTCTGTGGGAATTTTTTCACATTAACTATAAACCCCAGAGATTATATTGTATGTTCTTATCCCTGGCTGTTGTACAACTGTTCTTTCTGAAACCAGAATATTATATATATATTTTGCAATTGCTTTAGAATAGACTTCACACACACAAAGAATTTTAAAAACAAGTTCTAAAAAACTAGCAGTACATGCCATCTGACAGAAATAAGTTCTCTTATTCTTGCAAAATAAGTTAATAACCACCCCATATCTCCATTGTTACCCATCTTTTTCCGTTTAAGCATCTGAACATTATTTAAAATGATTCATCATTAAAAAAAGAGAAAAAAACTGTTTGGAAAATAAACCTGTAGTTGAATAAACAGTACAGATTCTAAAGGAAATACATGACTGCACCTTTACTAGCTAACCATACATTCCTTCTTCTCTTCATTTTAGTCCTTCATTCCTTTGATTGCCCTTTTTTCTCAAAATGAACAATATACCCTCTGACTATTCTACCATAAAATGATCTACAGAAGGCATGAATGTACCCCTGCAGGGAACAGTTTTCTTTGGAAAATCCATCTCTGCCATTCAATTAAAAAAAAAAATTAAATATGAAAATCAGATTTTCCAAATATATCAATAATGTTTGTAAGCACAAGAAATTGACACAAGATATTTTACTTGTAAAAACACTATTTTACTCTTCATTTTCCCCCTTGTGTTGCCAGTTTTATTTAAATTCTACAATCCTTTCTCCCTTTCATCTGTTTACATCACTTAGAAGTTAAAGCCTTTGAAAAACAGTCACAACTTTTCAAGTGGTAAACTGTCTACCCAACATTTTCTGAGAAATTTGGAAATAATAATCACTCCTTTCCTTCTTCCTAACATTTTCTACTCCCGTGGTCTCTCAAAATCCACTTAGGACAAAGTAAATTACTTCTTGCCTATTTCCAAGGCAGATCAGAGATCATGTCTCTCAGGCAAAATTAATTCAAAGTCCAGACAGATTGATATTTCAAATGGCTCCAAGTCATTAAACATTTGCATTGAAATTTCTGTGCCTACTGAATCTTTCTTTTTTATTTAAGAATGCTTACATCATCTCTAGAAATGCAAGTTCAAGATTAGCCAATTTCTTATAAAAAATCAGTAAGTATCTCCCAGGAAAATAAACAGTTCATTTATCAAAAACAAGCATTTTTAGATAATATCCTTCCAAATGAATGGAACATCAAGACACAGTTACTTCCAGCTATAACTATATAAGCTCATTAGCTAGATCATCCTGGTATGACAATTTGCTGTTTTTATGACTAGAAGTACTTAAATGGTTGTAATTATAGTATCTGAAAGGTAGCATCCTAGTAAGATGAATGGAGAACATCAAAAATATGATGTCTTTTCCTAGTTGGCAGCTGCATCCCCTAATGCAGCTAATGGGTATTTTTGGTAGTCAGCATTTGTCAGGGCAAGACAAATAGCACATCTTTTGACTTGCACAAACTTTTCCAACCTTTCCTGCTTTGAAAACAGTACTAAAACACAAAACACATATATTTCAAGTACAAAACTAGCTAAAACCTATGTGCAAAAAACCATTCATACTGTTCATCTCTTTACACTAAGGTTTATATATTTTTCAAACACCACCAATGTACTATTTAATAGTACACAGATTCTTTTTTTAAGGAATTTAACATCAAGAATTTTCAAAATTAAAATTATCTGTACAAAAATAAATAGTTTCATCTACTGTCCTCAGACAACTGGAACAGCTTCTAAGTTTCTATTTGGATCCCCATATTTTCTTTTACTGTTTTGTGGATTAATGAGTGCCTAATGTTTATATTGGATTATTTTGGGGTTTACTGTTCATTTCTGACCCTGTTCAGAAGAGGCACTACAATTAATCACATTGCAGTGAGCACATTCTAAAATACAAAGACTTGCACAGCACGATGAAATAGGTCTATCCTTAATAAAGAAAGTCAGGTGTGGAGAAGCATTGTAAAATGAAGATCAGATTATTAGAGAAGGAACATTGCACAGAACAGCCAAAGAAAGAAAAAATATTGTAAATTATTTATCTCAGAACTAGTAAGCTTCACAGAAGAAATGAGTGGAATCTTGACTGTACCTATGTGAATGGTTATACCTTACCTGAATGTCAACAGGACATGAGATTTACCCAGTGAGCTTGGTAATCCCCCAACAAAGTTATGAAAAAATATTCATGTTTACAAGATAGAAACAAAAAGGAAAATATTTAAAATAGTTCTTTGTAACATTTTATGACACTTGGTATTTGAAAAAAAAAACACATTAGAAAGTGACACAAAACTGCTCTGCAAAAACTGTTGCACTGACTATACTTTCAGAATCTCTTTCTAAGGCATTACAGCTGCCCTTTCTCTGACAGGCAGCACAGATTATTGCAGGTGAAGGTACTTAAAAACAAAGGAGAAAAGATTAGAAGTACCTGAAATCAGTACACTGTAATAAATTTAGTTTGTATGACACAAGAGCATTATTCATCAGTCAGAAAGCGTAACTTAGCTGAATTGCAAAAAAATAAACTACTCCGTATTTCTTAGCTATCCTAACAATTTTCTATATTGATTTACCTGATTTCACCAGAAAACCCTTTTTGGTACACCTTTGAAGAGTTAAAACAGAAAATGTAATGCCATCAAGTAACCTAAAAATATCAAACTAAAACCAGGAATTCCAGAACCAAAAAATGGAACTCTAATGGCTGCTCATATGCAATAGAAAACATTTAAGAGCCTGATAATGTGGGATGAGGAAGTACTACTGATATACATTAAATACATGTTATGGCAAAATTATCTTAGATCAGAGCAAAGAAAGTTGAGAAATTCCAACAAAACCTAGCAAAATTAAATAATTAACCCATGCTATTTATTGTGTGGTGTGGTATGGTGTGCTAGCCAGAATCATAGTGCAGCTGGAAAAAAACCTGCAGAGTGAAACAGCTGAAACAAATGACCAACGCTAACAGTATAGAAGTGTGCAGGATTTATTTTAAACTAGGTTTAGATGGCTCCTGTGCACTACATGCCAGCTAACAGCTGGGGCATACTTTTCAGTTCCAAAATAATTTCCAGTTCCATACTCCAAAAGGCATTTAGTTAATACTCTCATTAATTTTTCTGTGGTATCAACTAAAGTACAGGGAGCAGGGCCATTTAGGAGACTTCCTTCAAAATCTCCAGTGAGGAACTAACACTAAGGTAGATCCATCTAATGAAACATAACAGTAGCCATATATAAGCATTGGGTATAGAACAAATATTCTCCAACATTAAATGTTTTATCTAAATGCTCACACCCTAAAAAAGTATATTACAGAGACCTGAGTAAATAAAATCATAGAATCACTAAGGTTGGAATAGACCTTCAAGATCATCAAGTTCAATCTTTGACCAAAACTCATCATGTCAACTAAACCATAGCAGTCAGTGCCACATCCAGTCTTTTAGGAACCCTAACCTACAGTAATACTGACCATATAGTAATCACATAAATAAAAAAAAAGTCAGTCTAAATTAAGACATACTAAAACTATAATGGAAATTATCTGTGGTGGGGGGAAACAGTTTTCCCCCTGCAGTTATAAAATGGTAAAACCCCAGGGGGTGGTGACCCTTGAAGTTTTGAGGTTTTACCCAATGAGCGCTTCTGCAAAATATAAACACATCACAACCAGAACGGAAGAGAAGGTAGTGGTTGTAGGAAAAGTAGCCATGTTGTAAAAGCCACAAGGAGTGAGGGTAGGAGCCCCCCGGGGGGCTCTGGCCTCCCAGCCCCGGCTGGGCGGGCTGCAGGGACTTCGAACAGTGTAATGCTGGACTAAGTACCTGTGGTTGAAAGCTTAAGAAGTTTTCTCCACCGTTAGTGAGCAGAGACAGAGCAGAAGCAGCATCCAGAGATTGTGGCTAAGAGCCAAGAGATAACTGAAGAAGCAGCAACAAACATGCAGCCAAGGAAGACACAGAGTTGTCTGAGAGAGCCAAGAGAGAGAGTCAGCAGCAGAGAGAGCACAACTAAGCTCTACAGAGACAGAGTTGAGGTAAGAAACTGAACCAAAAACCCCAAACTCCTTTTGTGACCTTTCCTAAGTGGAAAGGATGGACTCCTACTGAATGAAAGTCCTAAAACTGCAGCAGCACTGCAGAAAAGAGCTGAAAAACTCAGGCGTCCTGGAAAGCTGGACTGGGACGATTAAAGGAATGCAGAGGGGGTGACCTTGGTCCCCCCTCGCCACTGCTGCCAAGCTGGTAGCCTGAGACAGAGCACAGGAGCTCTGGTAGAACTCTTGAGGTAAAGACTTTCAACTGAAAGCTGCCCGAGATGTTCTGACTCAGGGGTGGAATCCCCTGAGGAAGGGACCTTAATGGGGGTCTTATACCCCATGATATGACGTGGTGACGCGAGTTTTGTCCCTGCTACGCAGCCCACGGAAGTGAAGACCCTTGCTTTAGATGATGGGCCACGAGGGCTTGGATACCGCCTCCTGCGTACTGGCAGAGATCCTGATACAGCTGCTGCATGAGAAGAGTGATAGAGAGAGACTGCTGCCCTAGAGAGACTGCTGTTCTGAGAGTGGAAAGGGATCTTTTCCTCCTTCCCTCCTGGACTTTTATTTGGAGGGGAGAAGAGATTTGATCTATTGTAAATACTTTTATGTCATGGTAGAGATAGTTAAGATTGTATATAATGTATTGTAGTATCTGTTTGTACAGTCATTGTAATATATAATCCCTTTCCCCCATTTTGAGTCTTGTATGGTGTCTGGAAAAACCATCTCACACTGAGTTGAGATGTGGGAGGGGGTTTGGACTAGGGAATTGGATTTTAGAGCTCTCAAACCATGACATTATTATAGTACCATTGCAGAAAGCCACGTTACAAGCCATGCTGTTTACGAGAACTTGAAAAGAACAAGGACAGAAATCTGCCGGTAAAGCTCTAGGGTGTAGCTGAAGAGACACTCCAGACAAACGGTACATAGCCCTTTCATGATGTTTAGTTTTATTTTATTTATAGATTATTAAATTTTTTTCCCCAAATGCTTGAATATTCTGCAGATACCAATCTACACCACTACACACAGGAACTATTGCACACTAAGAGTATCAGTACAGGGCTTTTCAAGCACGAAAATCAACGCCTCTGAGTCCATAATTTAACATCACCCTAAAAGAACCAGAGTTTACCCAGGATTTATTCGGCTTTAGCCTACAGGCACATCTGATGCCAAAATTCACTTGCTAGCCTGTGACCAACTGTACTGATGTTTGGTATACAAGAACAAAGACTAAGCTAATTAACACACTTCCCAACAATAGAAAACAGTATCTGAGCTTGAACTAAAGTATGTGAATCTGTTGAAGATCTGAGTTCCTCACAACTTTAATATACAAAGCGCACTAGGAAAATGATGGTTTACTTATTACTGATGTGGGTGTCACCATATTTGACCAGACAGAAAGCTTTTCTCTTATCATGTGTGAAAGAACTTATGTTTTTCATTCCAATATGCGTAAGAACCTGCATTGTTACTGCCATTTACAGATTTGTATGGGTTTAGTTTTTATTTTGTGAATTCGATGCTGCTTACATAAAAATTAACACATTTATGTATTTTTAGCTATGCTTAAAGGTTGTTGCAGTTACAAAACATACTGGACATGGTAAAATTTAACCTTAATATGGTAAACACAGTAACTTGATGTCCTGATTACAATTTTTCAGGCTTGAAGGAAAGTAAACTATCTCTACACACTGACACACTAGAAAAGGCAACTAAAGGTACAAAACTAACATCTGAAAGCATATCTTTCATATTTTTCATCTGCTTGCTGGTGCACTTGATGCAGACTTCCACAATACCTCATAATTGAAAACTCTTACTGTGTTTTCTAATTATACCAAAAATCTAACTATTGAACAATGTTTTCTTCATTACAGAAGAAATACATTGCACTATACCTTTTTCCACAGTATTCTCTATTTGAGAGCCGAGTTCCAGGACATGAATTATCATTTCTCACTGAATGACAAATTACTGGAATATTTCTGCTCCACTAAAAGGGCCTTCCATTGAAAGACTTAATCAGTGTGATTAACATAGGTCCTAAAGGTCACATCAGATCAAGTGAAAGTACTGCATTATAAAAACAAGGGCCTTAAATTGTAAATTTCAGAAAACTGTGATAAGCTGGCTAAGGACTTCAGAATCTCTTCTTGTCTTATTATCCCTAGTATTGATTGAAATCTCTCCACCTTGAAATTGTTGGTGAGGACAAATCTATGGAGTCTCATTAAATCCAGCACAGGAATGAACTCCCCAGAGCATCTGGGACCACTAAAACAGATGCTATACATTTTAGAAAAATATTCTCTATCCTTGAGAATGTGAACTACAGTTGCAATATGAAATAGATACTAATTTGTTTCCATAAAAGCTCTAATGTAAAGGAGTTACGTAGAACACAGTATCCTTAAAATCTGCACTTAGAGAAAAAAAAAAAGCAGTATGTAAAGTCAACACAACTAGATAAAAGAGATTACAGATCTTTACATGCTGCTCACTACAGCAAGACTTGGAAGAGAATTTGTGGTCTTGACTGGATTTACACATAATCCAGTGTAAGTTTATGACCTTTGTCAGGTTTATTAGAAAGGTTTTTTCTTTTTTCACTGTTTCATACTACATATTAACATCAGCACAAAGATCTCTTCTTCTCAATGGTAGACTGTTAAAATGAACTTGCAATATGTGAGCCAACCACACTACCTAAGCTATAGCATATACTGCCTATCTGACCAGAGAGGTCACTGATCTTGCGGTAAGGGACAATATATCACAGGATGTACATGCTGATAGGCTCAATGCCATCTGAAGCAGTAGGAAAATATTCCTTTGTGACTGTGTTTATGGAGTAGCTGACACATCCTTATCTAGCTGTTGCAGCCTGCATATTATTAATACAGGGAAGACAAACAGAAAAAACATTTGTCTGCAATAGTTTGCCTTTCTCATTCAAAGGAGAAAATAGACATTTGTATTACTTCTATAGATACTGAGTTTTCCAAATGCCTTCTGTGACTTCAGTAGAACTGTATATCTCGTGATTTGAAAAATGCACATTACTTTGAAGCAATTACAGTTGGGTATTTATACAGTTCTGATCAGAAATACAGAACAGGATTGTCTGTTTTCCCTTCCAAAGCTCTCAACTCAATTTGCCACAAACATTATAAATTCTATTCCACTCTGACTTTGGGAACTTCACTTCTCCTTTTTTTACTTCTTTTTCTTTTACTTCTTTTTTTTTTTTTAACATATTTACATATTACCTACATTCTCTCTTTTTTTCATTCTATAATTTACTTTGTCTGCCCCAAATAGGTAAACTCCTGTTGCCTCGTAAATGTTCTGAAAAACCTGTTGCTTGACTCGGTTACTATTGTAATGTATGAGAGATTTAATGTCTGTCATCACTGCAGTCAATACTAAACTGTAGAGCTTTGTAGGGTGGGGGATTTTTTCTTCCTTTTTCTATACAGGAGCTCTTTATGCTGGTATTCCACAAAAATTTATAATTCCACAAAATTTATAATGCAAACTGCAGCACACAGTACAGCATTAAGTACACACAAATGTGCTGGGCACTATGAGCTATAAAATGCTAATCAAAAACATCTTTAGAAACCCAGTGATTCTGGGTTGACTGAGGCCTAGTTTCACAATTTTTATCACAAACTGCACACTCTAATAAGATGACAGAGGGAGACACTTTTTTGGGAAAAAGCACTGGCAGTACACAATTTGTGAAAGTAGTTCCAAGATGGTAAAAGGTGTGTAAAAATTATATATGCAACTTATTACTTGTCTTCTTCCTTCTCAGTGTTTCTAAAAAGGAAGCAAACGTATCTTCCATATTTCTTATAAACTGAAAAACAGATCCATATAACTTGGTAACCTAAAAGAAGTTCTGAGTAGTGCACATGTGCCAGCTCAACATTTTCCCTGACAGTCACCAAAAATATGAAACTGGTCTGCAAGTGTAAATATTTTAAAAAGATACTATAGCGACAATTTTTCCAGTTAATTTTGATAGAGCAGGTTTTTGCATCTTAAATCACTAAAATTATTTGTGATTCACACAAATACATTGTTTACAAGTAAAGGGAATTTCTTCAACCAAACTAAGAAAAGCAATTTGGAGAATTCAGTAACTAAAAGCTCCTGTACTCCAGCAGAGGAAGAAATAAACACAAATAACACAAAATTACATAAAGAAATTTATATACTTCACAATTCATTCCTATTTTTCTTCAGATGCAACAAAATCTTAATTTTTAAGGCTCATCAATCCAGTGGATGCACAGGTATGTAATTGAGTCAATAAACTCTGCTACTCAACCATATTTTGCAACAATAAAAATATAGATATATAAAGGATACAACACTACAAAGTACTTTGGTTACTCTGTCCACTGATATTGTACAGATGGATATTAAAATGAATCCTGTGATCATAAAGCAGAATAACGTACTTTTTGATATAATGTTATTTCAGCTGTGTGAGCATCTTCTTGGTCTTTCATTACTTTTTGTGTATTAGCATTGAGAGCCTGAACCTGCTTTATCAGCTCAGCCTGCTGTGCTGTATATTCAGTGTTTTGTCCACAAAGATTCTGCAGCTCCTGTAACTCCTTCCTGTGCAAAAAGAGCAATAAAAAGAAATTCAAAAAAAGAACAAACTCCATTAAAAAATTGTATTCAAATAACTTTACTGTAGATAATGAGCTTTCTATTTTCATTTATTTTTTCTGCCAATTGCCTTGCAAACACTAGAAGTTACATATAAAATATCACACGCTTTTGAGAAATATCTACAAAGCAGTTTAGGTTCAAAATGGAATGCCTTTCAATTTCCCTCTAATGCATTAACTGTTCTAAAATAAATGGATTTTCACTACTGCATTGTTTTCTAATCAATATTCAGTTAACTCTTTAGCAGTGTCAAAATGTAAAATATGTAGAACACATTGACTGTAAAATAAGTTTAATTTTTTTAAACTAGAACTATCAGAAGGAAATACAAGTTTTTCTTAACTTTCAGAGTATGTTTGAAGTAAGTCTCTTTTCTGAAATGCATCTGCTCCCTAGACAAACGAAGTATGTTTGCTGATAAATTATTTTTTGTCTACACGTACAGCATACTGCAACAACCATAAGCAAAATAAGCAAAAACTTCAGTGTGTATTATATAAAATAATAAAAAGTTCTATGAAGACAATAATAGGAATCACACTGTAATATACTATAATCAGCCTGCTTGATAATTTAACTGTACTGCTGATGGATTTTCTAAACTAAGAATGAAGATCAGTAACTCTTACTTATTATAAACGATGATTAAAAATTTAAAATATTTTCTGTAATATATATTAAAAGTTCAGATAACTATTAATCCCTATTTAAATATTTTATGCTTAGGTCACTTTTTAATTCACAAGCATATCTCACAGACATACAGATACTGAAATATACACTTAGCACTCCAACTAATTTTCTTCCTTACTTCCTCAAAGAACTATGTCTGTAACCTCCAACACATAAGCATCATCTTTGCACCTAGAATAATTATTTACAACAGGAGTTATCACTGCAATTTTATAATACTGCTGAGATGTCCAGGCAAATATTAGTGTACAAAAGGTAAGCAGAAATACCAACTTCATTGTGTTTTCCAGAGAAAAAGCAGAATGACAAAGAAAATATTTTAAGGGAACTTTCCAAAAAACATTTCTGAAGACCTTTGTCACTATTTAATAGGATGATAATACAATAAAGATACATCTGAATAATTACATTAAGAATTTAAATTACGTGGACCACAACAGGACAGTCAGACAACTTAATTTTGTTAAAATGCACTGTTTAAAAAAGCCTGTTAACAGACCAACACAGGATGACACTTAACATGCTTACTATGCTTACTAGGATTTAACAGTAAGTCCTACTGTTCTTCATGAAATGTAAAGTAGTTCCCCAAAGCTAACAAGGGCAGAGGTACATCAAAGACATTAAGAAAACCAAAGTACAACTGCAGTATGTACCTTATATGTACTAATTTAATTCTGCTCAGAAGCACAACAGTAGAAATAAGAACACAGTGATATATCTGCACTTTCTGGCAGCTGCACAACAGGCCTCCAAACAAGCAGTTCAAGTAGAAACAACACAACTTTTCACTGCAGTTAAAACACAGATTATATTAATTTTGCACCGGTTCTCCTATCAGATCGTTTTGTTGTGGAAGGGAAAAACATGGGATAACACTGAATCCTCAGATACTGCTGGAAATGTTGGCAGTAACTATTGCCAAGACCAGCCTGCTATATTGCTGCTCTTTAATTTGTATGCAAACATCAATGCAGTTATCTGTGTCTGTCACCCAAGAATGCTCAGTATTATGTGTTCTGCCCACAAAGTGTATTAAGGTCAATGGGAATATTTTTTTGTTGACTTTTATCAGGGTTTGAGTCAAATCCTTAAGGGGAGAGGATAAGGGGGAAAGCTAAACCTTGCAGTCACACAAGAACTGCAGCACAGTCAGAACACATTAACATGTTTGTTCATGTTAAATCCAAGGATTTCCAAGTGTAAGGAAACTGTCACCACCCTTACAACACATTTTAAAAATCAAACTTTATTTATTCAGATACATATTTTAACTTGTTGTCCTCTTTAGTGAATGAGGTACTATTTTTACATTACAAATCAATGGAGGATTCTTCTTTTATTTCATTTTTACAGAGGAAAAAGGAAATTATGCTCATCCTACCAGGAATTATTCAGTACCAATGGTGTAATACAAATAAATACACAGAATTTGACAACCTTTGACAACAGACAGGCCAATTTGATGATGGGAGCTTTAAACTAGGAACGGTAGGGGACAGTGATATTGATGAAATAACAAGTGAGGAAGCTGTGGCCTGGGCTGGCAAGCAAGGGACACAGGTAAATATGGACAGAAAAGACCATGTGATGAGCATCAGAACACTCAGGGAAGACTATCTCCACCATATGCACATAAATAAGGGAGTGCTGATAGCATGGGGGAGGCTCTTTAGGGTCTTTCTGGGAAATAAACACAACTGCGTACCCATCTGAAGTTGCTGTTCAAATGCACACAGCACACCCCCACAGAAAATCTCTGGAGGAATGAAAGATCTGCAGGGCTCATTGGGATCACAGAGACAAGCTGGGACAATTCACATGACTGAAGCATGGACATGCATGGACAGAGGTTCTTCAGGAAGAACTATGTTCAAGAAGAAGGGTCTGGGAAAATACCAGCAATCAACCATACCTTAGTCCCTGGGAAGGTGATGAACCACATAAAGGACAAGATAATCACTGGGAGTGGTCATAAGGAATTCACAAAGAGGAAATAACGCCTAACTGGCCTGGTAGCCTTCTCCAATGAAATTACTATCTCAGTGGATAAGGGGTGAGCAGTGAGTGCAGTGTGTTTTGATTGCAGTAAGGCTTTTGACATTGTCTCCTATAAAATGCCCATAGACGGACTGATGAGGTACAGGGTAGGTATAAGTGGACAGTAAGTTTCCCTTGAACCTGGCAGAACTACCAGGTTTAAAGAGTTGCAATCAGTGGCACAAAGACCAGTTTGAGGCCAGGCACTTGTGGAGCATCCTAGGGGCTAACACTGGGGCCACCACTTTTTAACATCATTAATGACCTGGACAATGGGACAGAGTGCACAGTGGCAACTTTGCTGATGACACAAAAAGGGGGGGTGTTAATTGTTTCAACAAATGTTTGTACTGCCATTGAGAGAGTCCTTCACAGGCTGGACAAATGGCCTGAAGTTCAACAAAGACAAGTACAAACTACCAGTCCTGGGGAGCAATAACCCCATTTAAAAGCACAGTCTGGGGACTGACAAGCTGGAAAGTAACTTATCAGAAAGTGTCCTGGGGATTCTGGTGGACACTTGATTGACTATCAGCCGGTGATGTGGTCTTGTGCCAAAGGCCAGTGACATCCTGAGCTGCACGGAGAACAGTGCTGCCAGCAGGGGGAGGAAGGTGATCCTTCCCCTCTATTCAAAAGTTTTAAGGTACATCTTAATGCTTGTCTGATTCTGGGCTCCCCGGTAAGGGAGAGACATGGAAATGATGGATTGAGCCCAATGGAGGACCATAAAGACAATGAAAGTACTGGAGCACCTGCTGGGCTGGGAAAGCTGGGGTTGCTCAGCCTGGAGAAGGGAAAGTTAAGAGGTATACTATCAAGATGTATAAATACCTGATGGCAGACTAGAAAGAAGATGCAGACAGACTTTTCTAAGTGATGCACAGTGAAAAGAAAAGAGTCAAGAAGTACAAACAAAAATCAGATGAAATTCCAGCTAAATACAATAAAGTGGTTTTATCCTTTAAAAGTGGCCACACATTGGAAAAGACTACCCAGAGATGTTGCAGAGTATCCATTCTTGGACATACTCAAACTCAATTGGACACAATGATACTGGATAGCCCTGTTGTGGATAGCCTCTGTTGGAGCAGATGGCTGCAGCTGTGTAACACTCCAACTCTGGGAGCTGCAAGCTCATGGGCCCAGTCAGGAGTTTTACTTTTAAATATAGATATAGGGTTCTTTAATACCTTGAGATAGCATCAAGAGAATAAGCCACAGACTTGTTCCCAACGGGTTTCTTTATTAATTTAGGGGAGAAAACAAGGGAACCTGGCAAAGGTTCAAAAAAGACACTACACAAGCTAGACAAAATGTTCCACCACATTTCCAATCCACCACATACTAATCCACAACACTTAAGTCAAAACCCATTCCCTCCAGCTCCAAGCCACCCAAAGCATCAAAAAAGGAGCAAAGAAAGAGAAGCAGAGAGAGCAAAAAGAGAGAAGGAGAAAGAGGGAAAGAGAGATCATATAGCTACCACTGAGACTTTGTGGAAGATCAGCTCTCACACATCCAAGTGACAGGGCCATGACACATGGCAAACATATGCTTTTGTTTTTTTCTGCTCTGGATCCCATGGCTAGCCCCTCCAGCTGGGGTCTCTGACCCACCATCCACTCTGGGGTTCTAGGCCAGGGTGAGGGGCAGTGTCCTCACTGTCCCTGCCAATCTGTGGCTGGCTTAGGGGCTGCAGGAGGTGTGGTGTGTTGTAGTTTTCCTGGGCTGTTTGTGACTGACAGCTACTCCGGGGCTTCCTCACGTGGGTTCCAGGGGCCTGCCATGAGAGATACGACGCCACCTCACCTCCATGAGTTTTGACCCATCCCTTCCTCCTTCACACACACCCCCTCCCACTCTCCCGCCAAGGTGGTTCTGACCCAATAATCACTGATCTAGTGTCTAACAACCTGCTGGGGCAGCAGAACTACACAATCTCCACAGCCTCAGCCACTCAGTGATTCTGTGTGATTCTGTTACTACTTCGCTTTGAGTAATTTGCTCAAAGAGAGCATATAAAATCAAGCCCATGATAATAAAAAAAAAGTTACAAGATAAAAATTAATTTCTGATCAAAATATATATTAACATGCTTACTCAAAGCGGTGAACTAGTAAACAACTCTACAAGACAGACACCTGCCTGGCATGTGTCCCTAGAAAAATCATACTCTTGGGTGAGCATGTAGAGAAGAAACAATCAAAAATTGAAAATCGAATGCAACAAAAGTAACGAGCTACATCTAAAATATAAGTGCCTATATACACACCCATATATAAGTATATATAGGCATCTATAAGTACATAAACAGAGATATAGAAATATATACATCTACACGTAAAATATATAAATTATATGTGAAAGTGTATATACATAGATACAAGTAGGATATGTGTATACAAACATAAGCACATATTGATAAAATGTTTCAATATACTGTAACTCTAAACAAACACAAATTTAAGAAAAAAGTCACCACCAGCAACAGTATTTGAAAAAAACTATATTCTATCAGGTAAGACCCAAACTGAAACACTCCTTAAGTCTACTTTTTCCCCATCATCCCTACACTTCCCATAACCAAAAAGCTATGATACACTGAGAGCATTTAAATTCATTTAACGGTGAAATCACTAGGTAGTACTGAGGAATTAAAAAATACCTCTCTGTCTCCAATACTTCAAGATGAATACAATGGGAAATGAAGAAATTTACAGAAATTTCTGTACTCTTTGCACAACAATAATCAGCATGGTATAAAAAAGTCAGGTCTTTCTTACGTCAAAATAGAAGCATTACTAAATTATTTCAACCACTTAAGTAAGATGGTTGTTCCAATATCCTTAGTAGACTTTGCTTTCAGTATGGCAAGAATGCTACACAAAGACAGTAGAAACTGGACTGCAGAAGGATTCAAAATATTTGACACCTTGTCCTGACAATAACTATTTTAAAGTCATTACTATTGTTAAGGGTAGGGACAGCTTTGGTACTCAAATCTGACAAGAGTGTGAACTAAGGGGGAAGAAAACCCAATATTACTACAAAAGAAGTACTTGGAAAATCATCAGGGATACATTTAGACTATGCACTAATCAAAGGAACAAAGGCATGGCCCACACTTCCACTAAAAATATAGGGGCAAGAAATTCTAATTCATTTTAGAATAGAGGTTACTATATTTGCAAACAATTTAACATTTTCTGGATACCTGTGACAGCAAGGCTAAAGTCTCAGTGAGTCAAGGAAACCTCTCCAGAGGTTTTGATGTTCAGAGTTCCACCAGAGCTCTGTGTCAGTGAGACAGACCACCAACTGCTCAGATCAAAAAGTTCTATATCCTGCAGTTAGCATAATTTTAAAACAAAAATCACAGAGATGCATTGAAATTAATCTTCAGAAACAATGGGCAAGATTTTATATTCTTTGAGAACATGAGAATGGAAAGGCTATCAGGGACTCTAAATAGATCCAGAAAATCTGTACTGAATGCAAACATGAAAAATATGCCCAGGGAATGCATTTCTCAACTAATTCAGGAGTTTGAAATTAAACCCAGTGAGGTCAAGCTGTATTTTTCTGGATCTGCCTATGCTCCCTATGAAAGAAGACAACAAATGAAGGAAGCCTGTCATGGTTTGAGATTCCCAAAATCCAATTCCCTAGCCCAAGCCCCATCCCACATCTAGTGTAAGATGTGTTTTCCAGACAATCACACGAGACTCAGAATGGGGGAAAGGGAATATATTACAGTGACTGTACAAACAGATACTACAATACATTATATACAATCTTAGCTATCTCTACCATGACATAAAAGTATTTACAGTGGATCAAATCTCTTCTCCCCTTCAAATAAAAGTCCAGGAGGGAAGAAGGAAGAGATCCTTTCTACTCTCAGAAGCAGCAACATCTCTAAGGCAGCAGACTCTCTCTTCTTTTCTTGCAGCAGCTGATAGTTGGATCTCTGCCAGCACACACGAATGGGAAATCCAAGCCCCTCGGCCCTGTCGTCTCCAAGCGAGGGGTCTTCTGTGCGCTGCGTTCACCCCAGACAAAGGTCGCTCCACCACGGTCATATCAACAAAGCACAGGAGTCTCCGTGACGGTCTGGTATCTTTAGGGGATTCAAGCCCCTTGTAGAACTTCTGGCTCTGATTCCAAGCTGCTAGCTTCTCTATAGCTGCAGCGAGGGAGGGCCCCAAGGTCTACCTCCCACACATTTCGTCCTGGCTGAGCTCTCAAGACGACTGAGCTTCTTAGCTCTTCTCTGCAGTGCATGTCGCACTTCACCACTCCCTTCTAGGACGTGAGGGGTTTCCAAGGAGTTCGGGGGGTGGTCTGGCTCAGTTCTTACCCCCAAAACTCTGTCTCTCAGCTGCTGTCTCTCTCTCGGCTCTCCTTCCAGGAGTCCTCTCTCTTGCTGCATGCCTTTGTTGTTTGGTTCAGTTCTTATCTTTTCTGGCTCTTAGCCACAATCTCTGGATGCTGCCGCCGCTTCTGCTGCTCACTCACGGTAGAGAAAACTTATTTAGCTTCTAGTTGCAGGCCAGTTTTAGCCCAGTTTTATGCTGTTCCAGGTCCCCGCAGCCCCCACTGGGGGCTGCTGCTGCTGTTTCTCCTTGTGGCTCCTACAACATGGCTACCTTCTTCAACCACCAAACTACAACTTTCTCTTCCGTTCTGCTTGTGGTATGTTTATATTTCGCATGAGCGCAGATTGGTTCAAATCTCAAGTGTCACCACCCCCTGGGGGTTACCACTTTCTTAGCTTCAGGGGGAAAACCTGGTTCAAACCACTATAAAGCCTGTTTCCTTCCTTTGTTCGTCCAGAGTTTGTTTCTAATAATTACGACTGTGTTGCTGGTCTGTTTTAAAAAAGGAGGAAGGTGGGGAAGGTAGGAAGGCAGCAGACAGGGTGTCGTGATTTAAGCTCTGGTGGAAATCAAGCACCTTGCAGCCACTCTCTCAACCCTGACCCAGGTTGAATGGGGAGGAGAATCTAAATAAAACTTGCATGTTGAGATAAGAACAGTTTAATAATTGAAAATAAAATAAAATAAATAATTATAGTAAATAATAACAATAATTATAATAAAAAAGAAACAAGTGATGTACAATGCAATTGCTCACCTGACTTACGTCAGGCCCCCCTTTCTGAACCCAGGTCAGTCCCCCTTCCAGGTAACTCCCCCATGGTTCATATACTGGGTATGACATTCTATGGTGTGGAATATCCCTTTGGTCAGTTCCAGCCACCTGTCCCAGTTGTGCTCCCTCCCACTGGCAGGGCATGGGACAAGGAAAAGAAAAAAAAAATCCTTGACTTAGGATAAACACAACTTAGCATAAAAAACCTGCATCAGTTTGTTATCCACACCATTCTCATTCCAATAAGCACTGTCCAAAACACAGCTCTATAACAGCTACTGAGAAGAAATTAACTATACCCTATCTAAAACCAGGACACAAGGAGACAGAGCAGTGGGGAGAACAGAGACATTTGCAAATAAGGTCTTTTTCAGCTCCAGTGAATAGCAAAGAATACAACATTTTGAGACATTTGAAGTTCAATGATTTGGCCAACTCAGACTATCATAAATCGAAACCACCAAGCAGTAAATTTTCTTACCTTAACTATCCAGCCTTAAAATGCCTTCTTTGCTGTCCCTAGTCCTCTCACACATATATATACTACTGAGAATAATTTCTACTAGTCCATTGCTGAATTTCACAAATTCCATTGACTGCCTCTATCAGTACAATTTCCCAATAAACTTGCCTATTTTTATTGACTTTTTGAAACTCAACTGGTATTTATTCCTTTTAAACATGAAAATAACAATATATTATTTTTCTTGCAGAGATTTCAACAAATACTAGGGTAACAATTAAGGTCAGATGCATAAAAAATATTTCTTGGGGCTTTTTTTCCAAAAACACTTAGATACTGACTCCCTGTAGAAAGATTATTTCCGCCTGGAAAGCAAAGAGAAGTATCCATACCAATGATTTCTACATCCCATCTGCAGCTCTTCAGGTATAACCACAGTTTGAAGGAATATTTAAGGGAATATTATTTGTCTAACATAGAAGCGAAGTACTGTGTATGCCTGTGAAACTAAGAAGTGAAAAATGGACAATTTCTTGACAATCCACCTAAAGTAACTGATTGTCTTGTGCCATTACCTTCATTCTGAGGAATTCAGTAGTCTAGTCAATTCATATAATTCATTCTGCCCTTCATTTCTTTTCCAAGACTCAAATAACACAGCACTAATCTTACAGATTCAGTGTAAAGAAATAGTGTGTGAGATTTAAAATAAAGCTTAACTCACTGCGCTTTAAACATTTAGCACAGGCCTATGTAGATTTTTGCTGACTTGTCAGATTTGACTCTCATTAGAAAGTTAAACTTAGGTTTAAAGCTTTTCCAAGTTCAGGGCATTTAGCCTCTCTAATTAATATTGATGTCACCAATCATATTGTTAGTTTGTTACTTTCAGTAGAGATTGGTAGTTCTCTGACCCAACGCCAATTACAGAAGTGTACAAGTCTATACCTACTCAAAAACTGGTAAAATAGACCAAGTGTCAAAATATATCAGAGTTAGTCTACATAAACTGGTAGTCTCTCAAAAGCCTTACATCCTGTGGAACAGAATGATATTAAAATACACTGTTGCACAAAAATATTTCTAATGCAAGATACTGCTTTGTAAGTGGAACAGTACCCTTTTCGAGAAGATTCAGACTTGAAGGTAATGAAATTATGAAATACTTACTTAGCTTTGATCACATCACAATTCTTTTGGAAGAGTTCTTCCTGTTTCACAGCTACCTGAGATGACAAGTTACCGCATATACTGCATAACTCTTTTATTTGTTCTCTTGCCTCTGCTAAATCAGTTTTCAAATTCTGCAAAGAAAGTATTTTAAATGCATTGAAGATAACGTATAAGAAACAGTTAAAATCTACTATGCATGTCATCTATGGATACAGACATATGGCGTGCACATACATGAACACATTTACTGTGGTCTAAGCAAATACATAAATATCTGTATATGTGCATGTATGAAAAACGTGAAATACCAGAAAAAAAAGGTGTATTTCAAATTTTAGTTGGCCATCTGTTCTTTAAGAAGTTTTCCTTAACTCTATTGCTGGATGTGGAAGGAGAATCCTGAATCAAATCTTTGCAAAATAATAGTACCCAATTTAACTACTGAACTGATAAAACTTTGTTTTTTAAGTTGAAATTCCTTAAAAAAAAAAAACAAACCAGCTTTACTGTTTTAAGCTCTCCAAAAAATTCACAATGATGTGCAGATCAACTAAGAAACATAGATATAGATTCATTTTTGAGACTGCTTAAATCTTGCTCTGGTTTTGCACTGCTAATTCAGTGCCAGGAATAGTTTCTTCAGGAAAAGAAATACCATACAAGAAAACTTCTGGAAGTGCTCTGAAAACAATGCAAGCAAGCGTTTGCTTTTTATCATAAGCCTTACTGTATAAGTTAGTTAGCAAACTGTGAAAGTGTATACGAGAAATATAGCAGCAAGGCAACTTAATCAAGCAAGACCTCAATCTCTACATAAACCTTGCTAGAGTTCCCTCAGAAGAGTATATCAATCCTTAAGAAGCTTCATATGACTATTCTCCACAGACTGTTTTGAGGTAAGAATGGAAATATAAATATTACAGCAATATCTAGAACAGAGTTTGAGAAGGTGGCAACAGCCTTAGACCTGCTTTGGTATTACACTACTCACAGATGAAATCAATTGTTCTCAGTAAGGCAAATATTTCAGGATTCGTCAATAATTTAAAATAAAAACTCCATAGTACAATAGCATCCCTAATCTACTGCCAAGAGTATATTAGTTTTCCATTTACATATAGACTTAGTTAAAGAGATAAAAAATGTACATTTTTCCCTTTCAGCTATGATACTTCACATATCGAAGTTATCAAAATGTTTTTTTAACTGAAAAGTAAATAATTAATTGTTTCTCTTTAAACATAAAAAATGGCTTATACATATTTAGAAGTATCAGAATGTACTACAATAGAATTCTTTGAACTTGGACAAGAATTACGTCCTGCTAGCAATAGTAACATGGATGTGAGGAAACAGCAAAATTCACAAGTGAATGACATAGGAAAACTGTTTGTTTCTTGATAAGTCTCAAGCTATATATCTGATGTATCCAACTAATGAGCCATCAGTCAATCTCAAAGGCTAGTAGAAAGACTTAATTTTTCCTTGAATAATGGAAGATTTCAGAATTATAGGAGATAGTTCACTATCAACACATTAAATTTTTGAAGAGTACCCATCATTCATTGCAGAGTACAACAAAAGAATAGGTAAGAAACAATCTGGCCATAAATACAACTTAAGAAGTCATCTAATGGCAGAATGCAAAAATAAAAAAAAAGTATCTTTCAGTACTTCACCTCATTTGTGACATATATAACTTCAGATTTTGCTTTCAACTAAGAAACAAATCAATTCAACCTTTTGAATGTATTTTGAAACCTTGAGTTTTCTGGAAGCATTACTGAAAAACCAAAACATGAAAACAGGGATAGGGAACAACTGGTTATAAAATAGCTTAGGTACTGAAATATCACATATTGACATACAAAAGCTGTGCTGAATACTGAAATCAGAAATCTAAGACTGAATCACAGAACTGTTAGGGTTGGAAGGCTTAAAAGTTCACCTAATCCCAATCACCCCTGACATGGGCAAGGGACACCTTTCACTAGACCAGGTTGCTCAAAGCCCTGTCCAGCCTGGCTCTGAACACAGCCACACATGGGGCAGCCACAACCTCCCTGGGCAACTTCCTGTTCCAGTGTCTCACCACCCTCAAAGTAAAGAATTTCTTCCTAATACCTAACCTAACTTTCCCCTCTTTCAGTTTGTACCCATTACCCTTTGTCCTATCAGTAGAGTTCCTGATGAAGAGTCCCTCTCTGGCTTCCCTGTAGGCCCCTTTCAGATACTGGAAGGTTGCTGTGAGATCTCCATCCAATCTTCTCCAGGCTGAACAGCCCAACTTTCCCACCCTGTCTACATAGAGGAGGTGCTCCAGTCCCCTTACTGATGTTGTAGCCCTTCTCTGGACTTGCTCCAACTGTTCCATATCCTCTTATGCTGGGGACCCCAGAGTTGGATGCAGCACTCCAGATGGGGTCTTACCATAGCACAGTAGAGGGGTAGAATCACCTCCCTCAACCTGCTGGCCTCACTGCTTTTGATGCAGCCTAGGATATGATTGACTTTCTGGGCTGTGAGCACACATTGCCAGGGCAGGTTGAGTTTTTTGTCAACGTCATATTTTCAATCATGATATAACCTATAATGTTTTACACTCAATTTTTGAGTATCTTTATTTTTAACATCACATGGAATTGATTACATTGCCTTTCTGTTGATACAGTAGCCAAAAAGGTTCATTACCTAAACATGCAGACTGAAAATTTACCTAACACAAATTCTCATAATCTGGGTTTTCAAATTAAAGTCCATTTCAATAGCACATACAGACTGTTTAGAATTCCATCTTTTAAAGCGTATTTAAAAAGTGCTATTTAAAACACAACAGGTCAAAACATCAAATAATTCAGTTATATGAGAAAGAAAAAGTCTATTTATAGAAGACACAGTACGAGACACAGTACAAGAAAAGGTGAATTCAAAAGAACTTCAAACATGAAAAGCATAACAAAAACAAGGCATGAGGCAGCACAGTTATGCACATTACAGACTCACTAAGAATTAACACTAAGGTTTTCTACCTGTAGCTTCAAACCCTTCAGAAGTCACTTTCAAAGACAGTAGCTTTGTTTTCATGGGGTTTTTTCCCCATAATACATTATGACAGAAGAGAGTAATTTTTCAAGCTCCCATTTCAATAAAACTCTCATGGCATAAAAATCCCAGGCTCCTCTTGACAGAGATGGCTGTTTCTTTCAAAGTTCCCACCTTCAGACTTTAGAAACTTTAAAATGAACTGTGCTAACTAGAAATTAAAAACAATCAAATACCAACCAGTAAGCAATTCCACTATCTTTTAGTCACCTCCACTTAAAATCTGACAGTCTGACTTCTTTTATCTACATACAAAGCTTTTTTGTGACTTGAGTTTGGTAAAAAATACATTTTTCTTAATATTAAACAACAGCTTCACCCAAAGGACAAAATAACTCCAAAGTCTAACTGATTCTTAGATAGGGAGACACATACTTGCATAAGCTGGCTGATTGACAGTTTCTCCAGTTCTGCACTTTTGGGAGATATAGAAGGCTGATATAAGCCCTGGGAAGCATAAAAGCAGCTCAAGAAGTTCTCAAGAGCTACTTTAAGGCAGAAAGAAAAGCCCTACATTAACCTTCTGTACACTGAATCTTATTTGTATGAAGGTACATATAGAAAAGACAAACAATAAAACACTATTGTCATAATTTTAACCACCTTATCAGGTGTCTTCCTGTTAACCTCACTCTGATTTTGGCTAATATGGCAAATGTTTAAAGAAATGCTCCTTAAAAGGACAAACTACCCATAGCTTTTTCTTTCTCTCAATTTTTAAGAAGTTGAATTTTATACCTGAATTCAGATTATAATGGGTTTGAAAAACAACCAGTCTTTGAAAGTGAGAAGTGGTACTTCTCTGCACAGAAAATGGTTTAAGGACTGAAAAAAAATGGGCTAGTAACAGTTCACTCTCTGAACAGGGGGCCACTTTTCCAAAGGGGCAGTCTGTTATTTAGATCTACCCTTTCTGTCATCTAATGCACTTTACATTTACTTTACAAAATCTAATACATTTTAAAGACAATGTTGAGGTAGCTAATATTGATAAGGATTTATTTTATTCTTTCAAATAGAGGAGACTAACATGGATAGTGCCTGTATAAAACATCACCTATAACACTGTTAAACAGAGTATTTACTGCTAAAAAATATGTAAAAAAAGATGCTGATTCAAATCCTGAACTCAAGGCTGAGAGGCAGAACTGACTTTTAGAGGAGCTTTCACTTCTTAATTCAAATGAGTTTTATCTATAACCACTTTTTACAATCACTTGACAACACCAATAGGGACATGTTATGTTGAGGTATATATATAAGAACATCAACTGGAACTTAATATTGTGTAGTGTGATAATGTCATATTTGACCTCTGTAGATATGAAAATTACCATATTTTCTGTTTATAAGCATCCTGTTAAGAGCCAATCTGGCACCCAATATGTAATAGAAATATCAAGAATTGAGGAATATCAAGAACAGAGGGAGAAACTAATTCAAACTGAAACTTAAATTTTCAAGAAAATATTTACAGGAAGAGTATATGTAAAACCAGTGATTAATTATAAAAATATCTTTGTGTGTTCTTACAAATTACTATAGTACAAAATATTGATTAAAGTGATAAGACAACATATTGTTACTTCCTAGAGGTCAAATATAACATTTCCCTCTTGCAGACAGTAATTTCAGTCTGCTTCTCAATACTTGCAGTAGTCTTGTTAGATGACTTCATCTAACTGTCTGCTAGCAAAGGTGTATAATCACTTGCCTAACATTCCTATAAGGAAAAAAAAATAGGGGGGGGTAGAAGCATAAGCTTGGGGCATCAGACCTATGGACACATGCAGGTTGGCAGAGACTGCAGGAAGTCTCAAGTCACAGTCCCTGCCTAAAGCAGGTTCACCTGGCAGGGGGCAACCAGGCTGCTCAGGGCTTTATAAAGTCAAGGGTTGAAATCTAAGGATGTAGATGGTCAAACCTCCACGGGACCCTGCCCCACTCCTGGGCTGTCCTCCTGGGAAAAAGGCTTACTCTAGCCTCAAGTTTTCCTCTTTCAGCTTGTGTTGCCTTTCACCACTCCAACACACAAAGATGTAAAGAACGAATGCATCTCCTCCAACCCCTCCCGTTCGTGCTGGAGATGCTGCTGGGTGGCCCCAGCCCCAGAGCCATTCCTTCTCCTGGGTGAGTCAGCCTATCCCACCACCTCTCCTTGCAAGGTAAAGTCTCCAGATCCACTGTCCCACCTTCAGTCAGTTTACCGATGTCTTTCAGTACTGCACATGTACCAAAAACACTACCCAAAAAGAGGTGTGGTATCTAGAGTACTGAGTAGAGTTCTCGGGGCCATGCCCCACTCATACCTCTCATTGCTAGCCCCGATGCAGCGTGCTACCTGCCACTGCCCAGAGGTTTTCCCTGTTTGGCTGCAGGGCTCTGCCTTCACAGGGGAAGACTCATCATTTGTCCTGCCTAAGGTTCCCATTGTCCCAGTTCTACCAAGGCCCCCCCCAGATGGCAACAGCACCTTCAAGCACATTCACTTCTCCCCAGTTTGCTGTCATCTGCAAACTTGATGATCACACCCACTGTTCCCTCTTCCAGGTCACTGATAAAAATTTTAAGCAAGAAAGGTCCAGAATGGATCTTACGGTACCCCACTTACCACCAGACTACAGACTATTACAAACCATTAACTACAGCTCTCTCAATCCAAACATCCAAATAGTTTCTTTAAACATGTTGCTGTCCACCTATCTAGCTATAACATCCTAACTTCAATAAAAGGATACAGCAAGACAGTGTCAAATATTAGCTAAAGTTAAGGTCAATCACACCCAAGCTCTCCTCTTGTCCACAGACACAATCATTTTATCACATAAGACAATCAAGTTGCTCAGGAACAATTCACCCTTGGTAAATTCATTATTGTTTCTGGTCATGTTCTCCATTAGTGCTCAGAAACTACTTCCAAGATGACCTTCTTTGTGATTTTCCCAGGACTGAAGCGAGACTAACCAACCTTTCTTCTTGGATTATCCTTTTTTATCACGGAGTTCCCCCAATAAAAGTTTTCTGCTACTTTTGAAGGACAATAGGCAGCTGCCTGAGAGTGCCATCAGCCAAATCTCCCAGCACCCTTGGATGCAGTTCCTTTCAGGTGGTCCATCAGATATGTACTAGTCAAGTTCTCTCAGGTATCTCCCAACACATCCACTCTCAGTACTTCTCACTGAAGCCTGTCTCTAGGCACAAACTTTTAGGGACATCTTGGAGAAGACTGAGGCAAAGATGATATTTAGTATCTGTGCTGTATCTATTACCTTCTTTCACTAATTCATCATTCTGTTTCAGCAACAGGTCCCTATTTTACTTGTTCTGCTTTTTACTGATAAAGTAGTGCAAGAAACTCATGTTATAAGTCATTACTTGCAAGTCAACTGCAGGTTGGTTACCACCACCTTCAAGTGCTCAGACAATGCTTCTGAACTCCTCCTCTATTGTTTTCACTGTTTCTACTTCTGGAATACTGTTCTCCACACCCACCCTGGCATCTGGTGATTAATTCTGTTTAACCACACCGGTCTCTTGATATATCCACTTGTTTTCCTGAGCATCAGAGTGGATCATATGTGGGACTGAAGGAAGATGTCTTTGAAGACTTGATATTTTTTCCTGAGTTCTTTATCCTTCAGTGCTGCTTCTCATGGGATTCCACTTACTGGTTCTCTGAACAAGCTGAAGACTCTGCTTCTCACCTCCAGGTCTGCACTGTGCTATTCTCCTGCCTTCATTGTCTCAGGGTCTTGGTCTTGACAACTTCATGGTAACTGTAGCCCAGCCTGTCATTATTATTTTCTTAATTAGTTCTTCCTTGTTTGTAAACAGCAAATCCAGCTGTGTGACATCCCTGGTTGGCTCAGGTAACACCCATACCCAGAAGTAACCTCTGTCATAGTCTAAACAACACCTTGACCTGCTTGTAATGCCACTCTGAAACACCAACACTACTAATTCCCATCCCTGCAATCACCTGGCTCTGACACACCTTTCTCTCATAAGTGTGCCTCATCAGCCAGGAAGAGAGAGACATAAAAATTATTCTGTGTTCACTGAAGGTATGCATAACAGATTTCCAATAATTTATCCAATATTACAAGCACCACATTTGACAACTTGAAAATTATTACATCGGTTTAGCACACACTAGATTTTTCTGTCCCAAGTATTAACAAACCATTTCTTGCCCTGGGAATCCCATAATCCTTTCATGATAACCCTCCAAAGGAGCCAATTTGCAGGAACTTTACTTTGCATGTTAACAGATCTGAATGAAACTCTTTACAAAGGCTTTCCAACAGCACAACAATTGGAAGCATCACCAAAACAACTGAATTGCTAGTGCAAGAAAAAAGGATGTTTATGAGTGAGGTATTAATTAGGTAGTTACTACAATGAATGTACTTCAATAATGTAAAAGAACACAACATTGTAAGTGTACAATTAGTCATGTAAACAATAAGAATCCAATACCTAGATATGTATATAAGTAGCTGTCAAACACTAAGATACTATGTTTGTGGTTTATTTCTCATAAGGAATTTTAAAAAATGCTAGCCAATTTTCACCAGCAAACAAGAAAAAGTGTCATTTAAATAAAAGAGAAAATATTCCGTACCATATATTCAATCATATTCTTTTTTGTTTTCTCATAAACAGTGAAAATAACTTTTTAAAAATACAAGCGATAATAAGTTCTCTCACAGAATGGAGACCTTTGGAGGCTAGGACGCAATTTATTTGAAATTACACTAAAAATTTAAAGTGTTCTTGCAAAACAACAATTATGAAGAATACTGCAACAAAATTATAGGTAAGTAAATTACACATCAAGAAAAAATTTGTGATAACACTTTTAAGCTGTTATTATTTCACATATATTTCTATTATCTTAAAGTACAGTATCTTTTATTTTTTAATGATTACATTTTAAGATTACTATTTGAAGTCAGATTCCTGCTTTGCAACATCAATTTTTAAAAAGCTGTGGGTTTTAAGTGAAGGAATGTAAATGAATGCAAGTCCCCACTGATAAATTTGAATATATAACTTGCTATTTAAAGAAAATAACTTGTAGTGAAATGTCTGGAGAAGTTAATTCTGAAATAACATCTAGGAGTCCATTCCAATTTGTACCTTTATTATGGCATCACTGCCAGATTTTTCCATTTTCCATTGTGCCTCCTGCTTCCTCAGTTTCTCCAGGTCACTTAGTAGGTCAGCACAGCATGTATTTAATCCCTTATTTTCCTCCTCCAGGTTTTTTATAACCAGTCTGTTTTGCTCTTCCTTCTTCTGTGCACACTCCTCAGTGTCCTGTAGAACAGTACCACAAGGGCCGATAAACAAAAAAAGTGAGAACTAATCAGCAAATATAAACTGTGCAGTTTTACCCTCACAGCAGCTTCTTCTATATTTGATGGCCAAGGTCACCTGTGTACTTTTATTGGCCTCTTTCATGCAGGTGGAAGGGTCATATTTTTTAGCTGGATGACAGCTTTGATGAGTACACATTTGCAAAGAGCCCATTAATTGATCAAGCTGCCTTTGATGCTGTCCCCAGCTATTTTTGAGACCCACACAGACATATCCTCCCAGACCTCGGCTTTATCAATTAATAATGCCAGTCCCATCAGAATCTAATTACAAGAAGCCACATCTTCACACTCCCACTTTCTTTGCTCCATTTCCATCATTAACTATTTATCTGAAAGTTATAAAGCTTGGATTCTTGGCTTTAAAGTATCTTCCTCAGAGTTGGTATGTGAGAAAATGGTAAGGTATAGCAAGGCCTAAGGCAATTTTTTCTCCAAGCTTGTCACTTTCTGTGCCACAAAGGCTGACATTGCTTAAAGAACTGCTTCAAAGCTACAGTCTTAAGAAACGATGTACAAGTCAATATACCTTAAGTTCTTGGCTTTTATCTTTAAATTTCTGGTTCAAGGTACTGAATTCATTCTTCAGACAGGCATTTTCCTCCTCCACAGCATTTTTTCTCTGCGTTAAGTTGTTTATCTCCTGGTGCTGTCCTGTGAGTCTCTATTTAAATTAAAAAAAAAAAAGAAAAAAAAAGGTATTCATAGACAAAAAGCAATTGTGAAAGGGCATGCATGTCCTGTGTTTTAGACCTATGAAATGTAACTATCTGACATATATAATTTTTACAGTATTGTTTTAATTTCATTAGTACTTTAATCATATACAAAACTGAATGACTGTAAGACACATTAAGGTAAATGAGGAATCGAATATCTTGCTGCTGAACAAAGAAGTCAATAAATGCAGAACTGAATGGAAATTACTCAGTGAAGCTCATTGGTAGAAGTTTTATCTGTGCTTATGTACTTAGAACACAATAGAATATTGTTTAACTTGAACTTCTAGCACACCAAAAATCAAGTCAGAGAGCTGACTTCAAAATTCTCCAGAATTTTGATAGTAATTAGAAATTACTTTTAAGTGAAGCTTCCAAAAAGATTATGAAACAAAATAGTCGTAAAGAGAGAATTAAGTCTAGCTGAATTTGCAGCTCAAGGAAAATAATACAACATTGCTCAATGCATACAACATTTCAGTGTACTCATATATAATAAAATCTCACTGCCATAAAAAAAGAACTTCAAGTTCTTGTGATAAATACTTGCATTCTATTCTTATGACAGTTGTACTAAAATACCCTCACTCTTAAAGGTACATTAGAACACTGCATTTTTCTCCAGGAGTCTGTTTTAATTCCACATACTGTTTTGTCCTGCCTCTTCTTAAAGAAATCAAAAGGGCATTAATCTAACATTTTCCTAGCAGTGACACTGTAACTGTAGTACAAAATTGATGCAAATTTCATGTCAGGACAAAAACGTAACTGCTCTGCCTTTAATACATAGGCTAAAATGAATGTGTTCAGAAACATAAGAAATTATCAACAAGATGATACACCTCTAGATTAATCTACAATACTGCTGATAACATATGTAAGGGGTTTTGGTGTTCAAAGGTTACATCTAGTTCACAGGTATGTAAGACATGAAAAGAAATGAAAATTTACTGGGTAAAAACACACAAACCAATACATTTGAAGTCATACTTTCACCATTCCAAATGCAAAACATTTGCACTCTGGATATATTATTACAGTTGCAGGAATGAACTGATGCTGAGAGATGATTTAGTTGAATTTTTAAAAAGGTATGAATCCAAATTACTGTGGAAAGCATCAGTTATTTTGTGTGTTGCCTTCCCACTCCCCAGGTCCTCACATAATTTGAGTAAGCAGCTCCTTTGAGTTTTCCTGCCAGCTCATTACTACTTGTTTAACATTTATCAAGACAAAGTCTGTATCTGAAGAACACCCTCAAAAATTCCACCTATCTGAAAGAGACTGTTGGCTCTGACCTAAAAATTCACAAATACACACACTCAAAAAAGCTCCAGCTCTTCAAGGATCTAATTTCTGAGTACAGAGCTACATCATGTTACTATTTAGTTTCATTATATACTGTGTGGAAACTGGTAAGCATACATATATTTGTGACATGAAATCAAAGATATTTAGGTTCTGTCTAGAATGGGATATTTTCCAGCAATGCAGAGGATGAATGGAGACATGAAGGTACAAAAGTGCTGCTAGCTATTTCAAATGTTTGTTCTGTACTGCTGAGATTAAATTTTCAACTGAAATAAGGTACTTACACTGTACACTTTTCAGGATAATCAGACAGATTATGCTGAGTCAGACTTGCACACTAATTACTTATCTCCACAACTGACCCCCTTAACACTTTAAATTAATCAAGAGGCAAATACACCACACCAATTACTAAGCAGCAAACTCACCTGAGCAGTCTACAAAGTCACCTACTGCAGGAGTAGTGAAACATTATCTAGGTAAGTTACACTTGCACAGAAAAAAATCCTGTTATGTTTCAAAGCATTTTTCTTTGGTTACCACTTTGCACGCTCTTATCTTTTCCTCTAAATGAACTGAACTTTTACTTTCATATCTGCTCATTTCACATTCTTATAAAGAAGGGAAAAAACCCAGAAGTATTACTTGGGAGCCATGACTGGGCAGACATAAGGGTCATTAAAAAGAATTTCCTAGATACAGACAAGTAAATTATCGTCTGCCCTCGCCTGTGCAGCTGTTTTTGTACTTTGCTTCCTCAACCTACAAATTACCTTGCCTAACAGGAGAAAGAGAGTAAAGACTGATTTCTTAAGAAGAGAACACAAGCAGTGTTCCTAAAAGACTACCCTGTTCTGACAGGCAAGTGAAACAGCAGGGAAGAAAAACATACCTGATCAACATGCATGGCAACCTCCTATACGAGGCTATTTTAACAGATTTCACCAGGTGAAACACTCATCAGGAATTTGTCTATTCCCACAGTATCTACTGGTATTTGTCTAGATACCATAAAGACAGGCTGATGTTACATAAGAACAAACTCAGCTTACACTTTGTGTTGAATCAGTTGTACTTGTTTGAATACAACAGGACAAAAGCAATGTTTGACACCTTCATGCTCAAGAACCACAGCACTGTTGGATCAAGGGCTGGACTTGATGATCTTGGAGGTCTTTTCCAACCCAGCTGATTCTATCATTCTATGATAACTAAAACAGCTAAAGTACACTTCCAAAGATTTTTCCATAGAAAAACTTCCAAGAAAGAAAACTGTATTCTAGATGTAAATTTTCTCCAATGAAAACCAAAAGAATCTGATTTTACTCTTTTGTTTAGCTGGGAAGAATCAAAGAGTATTCCCTCTATACTGCTGGAGCTCTGAGTGCTCCAGGCAACAGTACATACAAAGAAAGAAACACTGTGACCTGGTGGAGCAGACCTTTTGATGTTTAAGAGGACTGTCATTCCAGAATTCATTTTTCATCACTTAACTACAGCACAATACAATTTTTTTTCTTCCATAATAACGTTATATTGTTTACTGGAAAATACTACTTTTTAAAATACCTTCATATCAACCTGAAGAGGAAGCAAAATAACACACTAAGTCAAACTGAGGAAATCTGCTATGAAAATGACAGGTCAGAACTGAAAGAAGAAATTAACCCTTTTTTGTCTTAGATCTGAACACCTCAGTCTTTTCATGGCAATAGGATGTTAAAATTATCTGTCCATATTTTATGTGAACAGATACAAAACAGAAGCTTTTAAATTAAAACCTCATTTCCATCCATTGTGAATTTAGACAGTATGGAGAAAGTGAAAGTGGTAACAAAAACAACTCCTTAACACTAGGAGTCTGATTCCAAAACCAATGTGAGTTAGCATAAAATTACGAGAACTTGTGTACTGTTTGATGTTGCAGACATAATCACTGAAATTCCAGTCTTCAGTGAAAGATTTTTTTCATCTGCTAAATTAAAAGAATGTGGAAAGAACTATGAAACAACGGCTGTTTTTGCTATTACTGCATTAAGTATTCTCCAAACTTTTATATTTTGGGGGTCGAGGTAGGGAAAAACTAACTCCTATCTCTGCATTTTGAAATCTGATCAGACTGCACTACTAAATCAGTACTGCATACCTACCTCTATATGGGTTCATACATTGCAGATAAGAGCAGGTTTTACTTCAAAACAACAAGTTAACTCAAACTAGAGTGAAAACATCTAGCAGCAATACAAGGATGACATATATTCTTCAATGCTAACAATTCTAAAAATATACAAATGCAAAAACACGCTGGCTGCTGAAGTACTTCATGAAAATACTCAAATCTCTGCACCACAACATTAAGTTGTCCGTTTATGATTGCAACAAAGGAGCATGCATTTGATTTCCACCACTGAAAGGATCAGGGTAAAAAGAAATACTATATTCTGTTCTTTCTTCATTGTACGCTTTATCAGAAGCTTTCACTGTGCCGTAGTCCACTTCTAATATACCACATGAAAAAAAAAGTAAAAATGAATAGAAACTGCTGAAAAATTGAAGTATTTTCTCACAAGCAGTGACTTTAAAGAAATACTGCCATCTTAAGCAGAAGCAAAATTAATTTAGTAATGAAATTATTTTATTAAAGCTTAAATGTGAGAATATTGTTTCTTTCAAATGTCTTTTCTTCAAAATTTTGACTTCAACCTTTTGTGACTTATTCCCTCCCTTTCATCATCTCTTTTTCCTCACCAAGTAATTGAGGTTGACTTACCACACTCTTTAACTTCTCCTCTCCTTCCACCTTCTCCTTTTGTTTCTAGCAGGAATTGAAAAATAAGTAGACACCACTAAAAATGTGCGAGTAATATCTCACAGCTTCCCTTGATTTAAGTTTCTTAAATCTCCCTTAAAATTTTTTACAACTTTATTAGTTCTCATGGTTCTAAACTTGAACGCTTTTATGCATGTTTAACAGATAACAGTCATATTCTCATATAGTTCTCCCAGATAAAGGAAAAAAAAAAGAAAATAAAAAAAATGAACAAAAGAAATCCACTCTCTTTCATCTCATGACTATTCATTAGATTCTTTAATTATTTTCAGATGTAGGATGAACAGAAGTTCCATGTAAATAATTCATGAAAAGGTAACCATATGCTATAAAAGTCATCTGCTGCATTCTGCAGCCTGTAGTATCCTTTCAGAGTCAAAATGACACTAGCTAGTTACAATATAAATTAGAAGTTATTTTTAAATCCATACTGCTCCGAAAGTAAAATTTCAACAGTGCTACCTGATTTTACAGTAGACAGATTCCAGAAGATACCTGTATTCACAGCTGACTATTCAACTTAGAACTTGACTCCTAACAAGGATGAAAAACCAAGGAAAAATAGCAAGTGACGTAACTCATGCAACAGTATTTTGAATGCATATCTAACGCAGCCTGGGGGAATAAGGCATCTTCCCCTTCGGAGATAGAGGATGAAATGGACCTTTATTGAAGGGAGGAGCTGACTTATAAAGGGTAAAGAAGGAAGATACTGGAAACATGGGTGGAGTTAGGGAGGAGGTAGGGAGGAGAATGTTAATGCAGACCATATAAGGAGAAAAAAAGGGAGGTATTAACCAAATAAGGGATTACTAAATAATGAGTTACTGCAATGCGACACTTGTGAGCCAATCAGGGAGAAGGGCATAAACCGGGGTACAGAACACTGAGGATTTTTTATAAAAAGCGAGGAATAGGGTACAATAAAGGGTAAAAATACAATGAACATTGAACATGAACACAATTGCAGAGCCTCAACAGTCCCATCCATCATCTGAATGTAGAGAAGGTGTTGTCCTCCGGGGTCCCGCAGATCTCTTCACATATCTCCATTTCTTTTTTCCACTGCTCATAATCAAACCTCTCCTGGTCTCCCACATATATCCCATTTTTAATTTCTATTTTTCACACCTAACTTTCTGCTAGAACAATCTTAAATAAATTAAAAAATCAAGCACAAATAGAGAGTAATTGAAGTAGGGGAGCTCACTTGATTTTCATACTAGCAGAAGTTGGTTTGTTTTTCCTCATCTAATCCCATGCTTTCCAGGATTCCCTGAGATAAAACAATTTAAAAAATTGTTTCTGAGGAAAAGCAGTATGAAACTGCAAGTAAGCACCTGTAAATGAATTTCCAAAATGAATGAGAATTTTTGAATGCCTATTTCTATCAATACTAGACATGAAATAAAACATGGTAACTTAAAGATGTAGACAAGGAAAAACAGTCTTAAAACATGTCCGTTCAAATGTGTTTTCCTACCATTTATGCGCTGGAGGAAAAGGGCAGGTCTGTTTTGCAGGAAATAGAACAGAAAATGAAGATTCTTTAAAGCCCTTTTTTAAAGAGGATCAAGTAAAATGGTTCTACAGAGAAGTAGACCCACAATATGAGCAGCTGACTTCATCCTGCAGGTAGGGAATATGTATTTACTCCTCTACTATTAGTCGGCCTTGCTCCTGAATTCTCACCTGACCCACAGATTAAGGAAGGGTCAAACAGCATAATCTACTATAAACATCATGTTCCCTATAGCCCTCTTTGGACTTATCTGATGCGATTAAATTGGTGTCTTCAGCAAACTTTGCTATCTTAATCGAAACACCTGTCAGAATTTTTCAGTATTTAAACACATGGTGGAAATAAACAGTAGCTTTATGGAGTGTATCACCCTTGCAAGTCTAGCACCTCACTTTCCCCTCGCAGCAATGGAACTGTCTCTCATCAACAACCTACTGAGTAGGTCACAGTATGGACAAAACTTTTTTACGATGTGCACCATCCCCTTCCGCTCAAGCTGCTCCTTACAACTCCACTGCAGCATATTCTTTCTTCCATCCACTAAAACAAAGCTTTACAGATCTTTTCTTACAATACCTTGCAACCCTTTGTATCCCTTTCTCCTGGTTTCTTCTGCTGCACAGGTATAGTGCAAGAAAACACTAACAGCAGCTGCATTTTTGCATTAATAAGGGAGCCAAATGCTGTTTCTGGCATCTGTGCAATAGGTTTTCCATCTCTGAAACAAGGAATACAGAAACCTTTTGCCCTTTAAAGGAAAAATACTTAGAGGCAGTTTTTCACAAAAATACACCTCTAGTTTGGAAATAAGACAGTATTTTTTCAAAATCAAAAAGCTGTACATCTATATTAAATGCACCATCAATATCAACCAGTACAGCATGTATTGCAGCAATGCATCTGCTACAGTTAGAGATAAATTGTCCATTTTCCTCTAATGAGGGTATAACAGCTCTCAAGATAACTACTGCAAACACTGACAATATAATCTGACAGTTTTGCCACCACTAGTGATCCTCTGCATCAGGACAGATCAGATTTTCTATATGACCCATAACACAGTGCTGTAAAGCAACACTGCCCAATAAATTGATTTTTTTCTCTATTCTTTCCTTTCTTCTTAGCAACCATGTCATGAAAATAAGCAGCAGCACAGCCTTCTAGGCCAGGCAACAGAAAATCCAAAGTATCTTTTTTACCTCCTATTCCCTATACTAATCTCACACCAAAATCAACAATCTGCTAAATAAGCTTTTCTCTTATCCTCATCGAAGAGGATGATCTTAATGGATGTAGGTTTGGATTTTTTTTCCCTGTGGTCTCCTTTCCAGCAAGGCTTACACAACGTTCTCAGAGTGAGTTAGCCTCTGCCTGTGGAAGTGTGCATGACAATCTGAGATCTGTAGGAATCAATACGTACTAGCATCTATGCCTGACACAGCAGGATTTCATTACCCTCATATATATCAATGCTGCCAGATCAGGTGTAGCAAAGAAAGAACAGCCGTTGCTCTGATCAAGTGTTCCGACAAGCCCCTTCCTAAGTGATATCAGCAAATTCGCAAGGCCAGAACCTAATCTCACAGGGCGCTGCTACTTGATCCTTAAAGCACAACCATCTTCTTGAACTTGAGGAAATCTGCCTGTATTCCATTATTAAGCCATGATATATGAAAACCTTCCTCATCAAATATCCTTAAAGGGGGAATAAAATCCAGCCTCAACCTCTTAAAACCATACTGACTTTAGAACTTAAAAAAAAAAGCGTCACTACAGCAATGAAATAGTATAGTGAACACAGCTAAGCAGTTAATCTCTTCTACAGTAAAATCAGATTCCAATGGCTTTAGAAACCATTTCTACCTCACAAAAAAGGCTATGCTATTGTAACTCATTGGTTATACAATAACTATGCTTAACTGGACTGAAAATGAAATTTCCGAACTAGACACTAGCTCCCAAGACAACGAATGAGATCATAAAGATGACCTACCTCTTCTTTCTAGGCTTGAATATTCTGCTCAATATTTAAGAAATCATGCATTTCAAACTAATGTAATGGGCAGAGGACAAGAGACATCACATTTCTTTACTTACTGTACTTTTTCCTATCTAATCCAAGTGCAGCTATCATATCATGGTTTTTGTAGAATCACCACTAAGAGTATGAAGGCTGAGTTATAAAGATCCAGAAGCTTTAGCCAACTTCAGGCAAATTACTGAAAAGGTAAAGCACGGATTTACAGCACACCTGTAGGAATACCCAATATCGCCTCAAAAGGGAGTTACCTACCTCACAGGAACAGATTTTCAACAGGTAGAAAAAGCATTCCTGCTACAAATTCAAACAAAAATACAAATGAGCTGTAAAGGTACACTGTAATTTACAGCTTATTAATTTATTCAAACAAACAAGCCCACAGATATTAGCAATAGTCATTATACTACCTACCTCAGGTAGCATTCTATAAATAAACCAAAATCAGCAGCTTTCAACTATGTGAATAATATACTTTCCTTCCCATCTTTCTCACTGAGATCAAGTCCTTAACAAGATTTCCCTTCCATAATTTTATGAGAAAACTAACTAGCAGATGGCAAGCAGAAAGGTACAAAGATATATGATAATTCACTGATGCAGTTCAAAGGTGCTACATAAAACACAGGTCTCACAACTGAAGGCTGATCCCTTTTCCAGTGTACATATTGAGTAAAATGAACTTTTTAAGGAAAAAAAAATGTGTTAGTGTCCTCAGACATATTTTGTCTGAAGTATTCATAAATCTCCTTCACTGGACAAACTTTTTTGCAAAGAGTTTATAAACTTTGCATAATCTCATCACTGCTGACACATTCATCCGAACTCCTTAT
Organism: Corapipo altera; assembly: GCF_003945725.1. Classification (NCBI taxonomy): domain Eukaryota; kingdom Metazoa; phylum Chordata; class Aves; order Passeriformes; family Pipridae; genus Corapipo; species Corapipo altera. The sequence continues at coordinate 22,688,208 of NW_020884875.1, read as the reverse complement.
TACTGAAATTATCCTCCTGTCCCTCATTATACAAGAATAATCAGGCTTATATGCTACTGGAAATAAAGTGTTTAAATGGCAGTAATGTCTGTATACCTTTGTCGTAATTTAACAAAAGCATTTTACTACAAAGAAAAATACAATCATGTGGAGGTACAAAAGTTAAGAAAAATTTATTAGTGTTAATTAACGCCTGAAGGTAGAATTATGCTTCTTTCAATTGGACCCATTAAAGGGGCTTTAATATAGATTTGCACAGCAAGCTGAAGATTTTCAACTGCAGATAATGAGGCAAGCTAGTACTATTTTAACCCCTCTAGAGTATAATCAGTTGATAAGGTTTTGAAACATTACAAGGTCTAGGACAAAAAGATTAGCTTTAGTTCCTCCAGATCTAAATTGAAACCTAATTAATTAACAATGTTACAGAAAAGGTTTACTGCTATTTTTACACATCTTTAATTTTGTCTTCTAAGGAAAACAGGTTAAGATATATTAATTTATCTCTGTTTCCACATTATCCACTAAACTAATTGTTTGATTTTAAAAATGCAATACATTCCTCCAAAGCCTCACATTACTTTTTAAGAAAAAAATGACACCAGTGATCTGTTTGAGACATACACAATTATTATAAATTAAGTACAAGTGAAAAATGTTTCCAAAGAAAAGGGAGCATGAAACAAGATTTCTGTAGCAAGATATCTATCAGCCTTCAGAAGACAAATAATTAAAATTCTAAGAGACTGTTTTATGCACTTAAATGTAGCAATTAGAAATTCTTTTCCTTGAAACACATGCAGAAGTGATGTATATATGTCGGATATATATAACTACTGAGAAAAGAGTTCTGAGTCACTGCATGAAACAAAAGTTATAGTAAAAAATCATTATAGAAATCCAGACACTAATCTCAAATGAGTAAGATTTTACCCACACAGCATTTAGAATATATCTATATGCTAGATGAGGCCCAACTGTGACTATCAGGATAAAAAGTTACAAATCAACCAATTAAAAAGACAAAAATTAAAAAAAAAAAAGGAACAAAGGGAAAAGTACAATGGAAAACTTCAATACAATATATTTTTTACCGAATTTATGTGCAATAATACACAAAAATAACCTTAACTGCTTTAATAAATACATTTGTTTGAAACTTTAAATGGTACATATTTAAATGTTCCACATTAATTCATATTTAAAATGTTTAACACAATATGAAGCTATGCAATAAACTCATGTCAAGAAAAAAAGTCTTATTCTATCTTATTTATATAAAACAAAAGATTATAACACTGTAATTTAGGAAAGGTACATGAGTGAAGATGTTCTAAGTACACAGAAGTTCAATGCATGTACTGTATTCCAAAGATATTGCACAGTAGAAGTTTAGAAAAACTATGATTTACACTGATTTTTTTTACCCCTCAGGGCACAGATCCCATTCTCATGAATATCTGAGCACTTTTCTTCCTTGTTAGGTTGTACAAACATGATTAAAGACCATACTACTTCTCCATCACAAGTTTTCAGGTTAATTTAGCTGATTTTCAGTAATATCCATTAAAATGGAAACCGTTCTAACACTCGAAATATCTCATCATAAATGAAGCTCATTCAGCTTTCAGTAGAACTAACTAGTTGGATCTCACCTAGGCTGTGAAGAATATGATCTTCTATTTACAGCAATTTTAAAAGTCTTCTTAAGCATGTCACGATAAAGTTTAAGCAGAATACAAGAGAAGGAATATAATCTCATGTTCTCCTTGTAGGGTTTTCTTGTTGTTTCTGGCAGCAATATCATCTTACATTCATGCTGAATTATGAGACTGGTCATTTATTTTCCTTTTCCCTTATTCAACACTGATTCATACAATCAGCTGTTTGGTGGCCACTCAGAAACTCCTAGTAAATAAATACCCTACCACAAATTATACTGTTGCAACTGAATCTCTGCATGATGCCAACCCAGCTGATTCTATGATTCTATGAAGGGGAAGACAAACAACAGAAGATACGACTGGGTAATCCCACCTTCCTAGATGAAACCAATACACAGCAATACATTTAAAAAATACACAGACTGCAATACACAGCCTTGAAGTCTTGCTGTCTGTACTTTACAGAAAAGAATATTCATTGTCACTATCATCACAATACACATTTTCACAAGTAGACTATTTGCATATTAATTACAAAAATAGCATCTTTTCCTCCTTAGATAAACAAAGAAGAAAAAATCCAGTAAAACAAAACAATATGAACAATACATTGTTTGCTATGCCACCTCCAGTCTTTTACTACCAAATCAACAAAACTCAGAAAAACGATCCTTCATGTCAGTCCTGTAGCATCCCAGCCAATGGATAAGCAAGAAGGTCAGAATGACATCACCTCTATACACAGCTTTTATTTACAGCACTGGCACTAACTGGTGCCCTTCACAACCCACCTCCCAAGTCAATGACACTCCAAGGGAAGCTAACTGAAAGGGCTGCATTACAGTTGTGACAATCACCAAAACAACAGCTTCTGTTCTCCTTATCCGTTAGGACTGCTGAATCATAGAATATCCTGAGTTGGAAGGGACTCACAATGATCACCAAGGCCAACTCCTGGCCCTGTACAGGACCATCCCCAAGAATCACATCATGTGCCCTAGAGTATCATCCAAATACTTCTTGAGCTCCATCAGGCTTTGTGCTGTGACCACTTCTCTGGGGAGCCTGTTCCAGTTTCCAACCATCCTCGGGGTGAAGAACCTTTTCCTAATACACAAACTAAGCTACTCTTGACACAACTTCAGGCCTCGGGTCCTATTGCTGGTCACCACAGAAGAGATCAGTGCCTGCCCCTGAGCTTCCCCTCGTGAGGAAGTTGTAGACCACAATGAGGTCTCCCCTCTTCTCTCCTCCAGGCTGAACAAACTAAGTGACCTCAGCTGCTTCTCATACGGTTTCCCCACAAGGCCCTTCACCATCTTGTTGCCCTCCTTTGGACACTCCCTAACAGCTCAACATCTTTCTTATATTGTGGCACCCAAAACTGCACACAATATTCAAGGTGAGGCCACACCGGTGCAGAGCAGAGCAGGACAATCCCCTCCCTCAACCAGCTGGTGATGCTTTGCCTGATGCCCCCCAGGACATGGTTGGCCCTCCTGGCTGCCAGGGCACTGCTGACTCATATTCAACTTGCTGTTAATCAGGACCCCCGGATTTTCAGTGAGCAGTGAGCAGTGTGGCTGCTCTCTAGCCTCTCATTCCCCTGTCTGTATGTATATCCAGGGTTTCTCCCATCCTCCTGACAAAACTCTTCTTTCCTGGTTGCCACTTTATGAAGGTTCCAGTTATATTTTCCAGCCTCTCTTCACTTCCATGTGGATGATGTAAATGCATCACAACATCAATTTCAGATTTCTAATGAATTACAGTTTCAGCTTCTGAAATTGATCTGAAACCACAGAGTGCAATCTCATGCAGATGTACACTTCAGGTTCAGAAGCTGCCACAGCAGGCAACCCTTCTTAAAAGCACATTACTGCACACATATTCCTATAAACATCTTAGACAAGTATTTTGTCTTTCAGATAGGGACAGGGTAGAAATACAGGAATCATACATTACTGGTTTATCAAAATGATGTGTGTGCATGCACCAAACATTACACATCACACCTATAGCCACAAGGATGTGACAACACACTGAAACTTCAACAACTGCTATAATACAAAATAAAAGTTTATTTAATAATAAACAATATTTTATTTTTAATTCTCATATTTATATATTTACATATTTCATATATCTACATATTATATGCAATATAATACATTCTATTATATCTAATATATTATATCTTGGATATAAATACAAAAATAGAGAGTATATAATATAGATTATAGAGGGCATACAGATAATATACTATACATTATTTAGTACATAAAATAAACAATTATACAATAATATATAATGTATCTACTGTATATCATCGTATTTATAATGTATATATGTTTTCTATATATTCATTTAAATATGAATTTATTTAATAATAAAAGGAGAAACACTACCACTCTTGTCAGGCAGAAGGTGCATCAGGTTTTTTTTTTCGTACTTGTTAGGATGGCAAATCTTTCCAAAGCATGGGCACATTACAACCCTAAACATAGTCAGAGCTCTTCTGGACTGAAATCCAAGTGTAAGTTAGCCCACTAGGCAAAATGAGGGAATGACCAATTAAAGTTTGCAGAAAAAGTTTCATCTAAAATCATAGGAACGTTTAGGTAAAAGATCAACTGTTTAAAGAACTGAGAAGAATTTAATTAATACTTTATCAAAAGGTTATAATCTCTGAATCACCTGCAACTTTCTCCTTAAGATACAACAGTAAACTATTTTCTCATTTTAGGAAATATAAATGTCATGTCAATATCAAGTTTTTTTAACTGTTCTGTTTAAACATAATACAAACCTGTTCTAGTGTTTCTATTTTGCTGTCTTTGGCTTCTAAAAGCTCTAAAACTCTTCTGTCCTTGACTTCAGCTTTCTGTTTTTCTCTGGAAACAAACAAAAAAACCCAGACACTTTAATAGTCATAATTTGCAGTTAATCATTTGAATTTTTCATGTCCTGATAATGAATGTCATTTTAAAGCACAGAAAATTAAATTATCTGAAGCTGACAGGCCTTGCAGAATTAATCAGGGAGCATATGGCAAGTGACAGCAAATTACATCTGAAAACAGCTAACACAACATTGTTCAAAAAGAAATAGAAGTAAGAGGTCTTAAAATACATTTTTAAGTAGTTGACATTATCTGTCTCATTCTTTCCCAAAAGCAGAAAGTGTACAATGGACACAGATGAACAAAATGCTTTCTTCTCTTCTTGGCAATGCAGAGTCACAAAACTGCTTGCATTTTAAATCCTTCTCTCAGTTAAAAGGCATTTCTCTGAAACAACACTTTTGAACATCATCGATCATTACAATCTTTCACATGGACAGAATCCATAACTTTCACACGGACAAAAAAAAAAAAGACAGCACAGAAGCTTGGGTAACAGGGATGAGCAGAGCCATTCTTATGTGGTTATTAAGTGCAGAGCTATTATCATCTCTGGAACACTTTGTAGGATGTCAGCTGATAAGTCATTAACACTTTAGTTACAAACTATCTCATCTCATGGTTATCCTATTTCTTAACTGAGTTTTAAACATTGATGCCCTTACTGGCTTTGGTTTTAGGCAGGAAAAAAATAAATGTTGCAACAGTAAGGATATTCAAAGATTCCTTTGCATAAGCCGAAGTTCTTATCATATACCTGCAACTAAAGGTCTGAGAAACATACATTCCCTACAAATGGCCAAATAAGTCAGGTAATTCCAGCACCAAGGTGACAGAAGCAGAAACTCATTCAGATTATTCGTCTTCCAACAGTACAGGTAAACTTTCATTGTGGCTATCAGCCATCTACAGAAGCCAGAAAATCCTACTTGTGCAACTTTTGCTCTTCTAAAATGGTAACGTTTCAGAGCTGTAAGGGAATGAAACAGTGGTACATGAGTGTGTAAATGTGATCTAAGGTGGATGAAAATATCCAGCTGTACACAAAAGGTTTAATAGCTGAAGCATTTTATAACAGTGACCAAAATAAGGATAGTAGATATATGGAGAACTATTTTTCTCCATTATTACTACTGTGTAATCTACTGTTAGCAGTGATTTTAAAGACTAAACTGCACTGTCATCAGAGACCTCCCAATAACATGGCTTTTTTTCATAAAGTTTTATGCCTGCTAAAATATCTAGTCTGATGTTGAGTAAATAAAGAATTAAACAAAAATGGTAGGGAATTTCAAGTGAAGTTTTTGGAAACTGAGGTCTCAAGGCAAGGACTTCAAGCAGCACTCTCCTATTACCAATCTAAGACAACTGATGTGTTGTAGGACTTGAAGAAAACTAAGAAAAACCCACCTGAAAAGATATGCATTTAAGCGACATTTAGCTAGGAGAAATAAAAATATACAGGAAATGGTCTTAAGCAGTTGTATATAAAAAAAAAATCTTCATAAAGAAAACAATTCAGGTGCTATAATGAGCAAAGAAAAAGACATTTAATGTCTGAAATGTATTTAACATTTTAACTGAGGCAGAATCTTAACAGTGTCATATCTGATTTTGAGGGATACAAAAAAAGCTTTAACTGAATATGGACTTAACTCTCCATTTGTTACTGAAATGTTAGACTCTCTTTTTGTTGCCTATACATTTACCCCAAATGACATTAGAGTAGTTACCCAAGCAATTCTAAATACAATGCAATATATGCTTTTTGAACATGAATGGAAAAATTTAATCTGACAATCTGCACAAGAGTCTCTTAATAGCCGTCGAGTACCAGTACAAGAATCAATCAACCGTTTATATGGAGAGGGTCCATATTCCTCTAATCGGGCACAAGCAAAAATCCCTCTGGATTATTCAGATAAAACCAAAAGTCTGGCACTTAGAGCTATAAAGACAGTTGCAGAAGCAATGACGACAACACTGTCGTTTGCTCACATAAAACAAGGCCTTGAAGAGCCTTTTTATGATTTTGCCAACCATTTGTGAGATGCAATTACCCGTCAAATAAAAGCTCAGGATGCGTTGTTTTTAAAACTGGCAATTGAACAGGCTAATTCAGACTGTCAAACAGTCCTGCAAGCACTCTCAAACCCCATGCCTACGTCTATGATACAGGCCTGCAAAGAGATCAGTTCTAATCAACATAAAGGAAAAATTATTGCAGATGCCTTAGTAGAAGCAGAATAAGCAAGAACAAAAGTAATAACAGATGTTATAATAGAAGTAAACAAAACAAAACCTAAATGTGTTAAATGTAATCGATTTGGACATTTTTCACATGAATGTCCAGAAGTGGGGAAACCCCCTACTCCATCAAAAAGCCCATGTCCCAGATGCCAAAAAGGGTATCACTGGCATTGGTTTTGCTATTCAACGCAACACAAGGATGGGAGTCCCCTGCAAAACAGAAAACAACGACACTGTCAGTGCTGCAAACAGGGAAACAGGAGAGAGAGTGCAAGGGACCGTGCGATGACCCCAAGAGCCCCAAAATTCCACCATGACAAACAACAAACTCCCACTCCAATGGCAGAAGATACAGACTAAAAACTTATGAAGTAACTTTGTTTCCTGCAAGAAATTATGTCATTGAAACATTAGATCCACAGGAAATTTCAGTTATTCCTGACAAAACCCTTGCAGGAAATAACTTTTTATTATCCTCACATTTAGAATGTAACGAAAAAGGAATTACAATCAATCCTGAAATTGTTCCTAATGGGAATTTAAGTAACTTAAAAGTAACTGTGCAACTTTCTTCTTCCTCAATAGAGCTCTTTACTGACACTCCTCTCACGTTTGTGATCATTGCAACATGTTGAAGATTGTATGTCCATCCGTGAATTGGACACAAGTATCGGAAACCAGACCAATGTTAACATGTCAAATCTTCTCTCATTTAGCAGGACAACAAGTAACAGTGAATGGCTTGATTGATACAGGAGCTGACATGACAATTATAGCAGTTAAAGATTGGCCTTGAAATTGGACCACTGCGAAAACATACGCAGAGGTAACAGGTGCTGGTGGCACCCAAACACCCATGAAAAGTCACGACATCATACAAATCACCAATTCAGACAATCAAACTGACTCTATAAAACATTTTATCCTAAAAGTGCCACTCACCCTATGGGGACGAGATGTCCTAGACCAATGGGGAGTTGTTCTGTCTACAAATTTATCCTAGTGGCCACTGGCATCCAACAACCAATCCACCTAGACTGGGTGTCCACCTGCCCAATCTGGGTAGACCAGTGGCCTGTCAGAGGGGAAAGATTAGCAGCATTAAAAAATCTAGTAGAAGAACAAAAATTGGGCCACATAGTTCCATCTAAAAGTCCATGGAACTCTCCCATTTTTTGTATCAAGAAAAACTCAGGAAAATGGAAATTACTGCAGGACCTTAGAGAAATTAATAAAGCAATTAAACCGATGGGAGCCTTATAACCTGGAATGCCAGCACCTTCCATGATCCCCAAAAATTGGCCCATTACAGTCATTGACATCCAAGACTGCTTCTTTAGCATCTCCTTACATCCCCTAGATCAAGAAAAATTTGCTTTTTCAATTCCAACAGAAAATCTCACTGAACCGCTCCATCAATATCAGTGGATAGTTCTTCCTCAGGGGATGCGAAACAGTCCAACCATTTGTCAAAGCTTTATTGCTAATATTTTATTTTCAGTCAAGTCTAAATTTCCATATGCCATCTGTCCACATTATACAGATTACATTCTTTTGTCAACCTCATCGTCTACAAGCCTTCACGAAGTTACAAAAGCAGTCCTTATCATCCTTTCAGAGAATAAACTTACTGTTTCGCCAGGAAAAATACAAGTGTCTGCCCCCTGGAAATATCTGGGGTGGCAAATTACAAACTTGATTATAAAACCTCAGAAAATAACCATTCCTATACAGGTGTCAACTCTCAATGACCTGCAAACAATCCTAGGGACTCTCAACTGGCTGCATTCCGTAGTAGGCCTAGTTACAGATGATTTACATCCCCTATTTGAATTATTAAAGGGGAACTCTGAATTAACATCTCCCCAAACACTGACGCCAGAGGCCAGAGAGTCCGTAGAACTTGTTACTAACAAAATCAATTCCTTGCAGGTACGTTGAAGACTAGAAAAGGAAGATGCAGTGCTCATTGTGTTGAGGGGACCTACTCAACCTTTTGCACTACTGGGCCAATTCTATTCCAGCAATAGTAAGATGTGTTTGTGGGAGTGGATCTTCCTTCCTCACCAGTTTCCCAAAACTTTGATTTCCTTACCTGAACTGTTAGCCAAATTATGTTTAAAGGGCCAGACCAGGTGCTGGGAACTCTCAGGTTCAGATCCAAAAGAGAATTCCCAACTCCTGGAGCAAATGTTGATAATGAGCCTAGATTTTCAAGTCTCCCTTTCAGATTTTGTGGGCCAAATGAAAGTACATTTATCATTGTGCAAATTCCTGCAAAACATAAATAAAATTCCGTTAGACTATAGTTCGAATTGGACTCCAAATCCCATCCCTAACACATGGACTGTATTTACAGATAGCTTGGGGACTACTGGAAGTACAGTGATAGTTCAGAAAGAACATATGGACTGGAAACAGAACATACATCATGTTCCAGGCTCACCACAACTGGTCAAATTATCAGAAGTTGTTTGAGCTCTATCCTTATTCCCAGATAAACCTAACATTATTTCTGATTCAGCATATGTCACTAGCGTTGTCCGATGCTGTGAAAATTCTTATTTTAAAGATATTAAAAATGAACAGTTATTCTATTTATTCCAAAAATTACTTTATGTTGTTGATCACAGATCTTCTCCTTTTTTTATCACTCATATCTGCTCCCACACCACTCTTCCAGGTCCAATAGCAGAGGGGAATCACCAAGACGACCTTTTAACAGGGTCAGCAGTCGTCCCACAACGTCTTGAACAAGCAAAAATATCTCACGACTTCTTTCACCAGAGTGCGAGAGCCCTGCAAAAACAACGTGGTATCTCTCAAAAACAGTCACAAGACATCATCTCTGCCTGCCCAGACTGTCAGCTAATCACTCCTCTACCAACTGAGGGTGTGAACCCTCGAGGATTACCTCCTTTGCAAATCTGGCAGACAGACACACATCGGTTACTTTAACAAATTGAAATTCATTAACGTGTCAATTGACACTTTTTTGGGCTACACAGTTGCCACCGTTCACTCTGGGGAAAAAAGCCATGATGTCCAAAAACACCTAACTACAGCTTTTGCCCATACAGGAATCCCAAAACAAATAAAAACAACACCCAGGAGTTCTTGGCAAAGTACTCAGGAGTTCTTGGCGTTGTGGGGTGCAGAACATGGCATGAACATTCCCCACTCTCCAACTGGATAAGGTATTGTGGAAAGAGCCCACAGAACCATAAATTCCATACTGGAGAAACAAAAAAGGGGGAGTGGGAACCTCTCACCCAATGATCGCCTTCAGAAAGTAATGTACATCCTTAACTTCCTTAACAGAATTGAGGACAGATATCCTCCAGTTTTCCAACATTTTTCTGTTAAAGATCTGGTACCGTCTCCAAAAGCTAAAATCCTGTATCAAGACCTGTTAACTGATAACTGGTTGGGACCTTTCCCCATCATCACTTGGGGGAGAGGTCATGCTTGTATCTCCACAGACACTGGGCTGAAATGGATACCCTCCAACTGCATAAAACCATACCTTGGAGATGCCTGAATATCCCACTGATTGTCATCTTCCTCTTACCATGGAAAAACACTTTCGCATCTCCCATACCAGAATGGATGCAGCAAACCAGTGAAAATGTCTGGCTAACCTTAGCAAAAGCCACCGACACCAACACTATATGTCTATCCTTGGACAGTGTAAGTCATTCATTTAAAACTTGTTTAGTAGGAGTCCCAGTTGAAAATTATGAAACCTGGGGTGCCTTTTTGAGAAGTACCTGGATATCAGACAAAGCACCTCTCCCCACTTACTCTCTCCCAAACCTTCTCTTGCATGGCACCAATCGACACCATCCCTCCAAAATTAGACCTTTTAGGGTCCACATTGGCCAGTGTTTGTATAACAGTTCAGCGTTATACTACTCACAGAACTAGTGAATTCCTTTCATCCCCTAATTCGAAGGTGTACCAAAATACTTCTGCATGGTGCAATGGTACCAAACTGTACATCCTTCCCACTGAGAGGTTTACAAAACCTAGGAAACTGCCAAAAGGATTCTTTTGTGAAGACAGAACCTGGCAAGGAACTCCTGGTTACCCTGTGGGAGGACCATGTTCCATTGGAAAACTTGCTCTATTTAACTCAGCAAAATTCCAACTATTAAGATTTACACAAACCAGAAAATCATTAAGTTGGACAAAGAGAAATGTCCCTGAATATGGTCCGACTCTTCCTGCCATCGAAGGACAGGAAGAGTTGCATTACATTCATGTTCCACCTAATCACAACCCTCACATGGAACTGTGGTCCCGAACCTGGAACTTTTGGTGTATTTTCCCCTTCTCTGGAATTAGGACTGCATATGCACTTTCTACCCTTGCACATATGGCTTGTTGGCTGGGAAAAGAAGCGAATGCTACCACCTCTGCTATTGAAGGGCTCTTGGCTGATACTTAAAAGATCAAAGAAGTCAGCCTCCAAAATTGAGCAGCTATTGATTTCCTACTCCTGGCCCATGGCCATGGATGCCAGGATTTTGAGGGCCTCTTTTGCCTCAATTCTTCTGATCAAGCCGAAGCTGTACACCATAGTACTAAAAAATTAAAAAATTTAGTGAACGATATAACCATTAATCAAGACCGAGGAATTGCAGGGCTGTTGGATTGGCTTCATTTTCCTTCACTCCTGAAATGGGTAAATAAATTAATTTTCTAAAGCGTGATTTTTCTGTTAACTACATTTTCCATTCTTACTTTTATTCCATGCATCATATGTTTTGTCAAAAAAGCTGTGTTTAAAAGCGCATCCCAAGCTTTTCCAGTTCTTCAAAACAAAAAAGGGGGAGATGGAGGTGCCTCAAGAGAGTCTTACAAGTGGTGGAAGAGAACTAATGAGGAGGAAGAGGAAGTAAACACCTCAGAGTGCTCCTATGCCGTCATGCACAAGATATGATCATCATAACCACGAGAGTGCCTATTTCCAGTGTTATACAACTGCTCTCTTGTTGGCATAATGTTTTATTATGAGAATGTATGATTCCCTTCTCTGTACTCCTGTTACCTTTTCTCCCATTGGTTCTATGTAAACCCTTTCCTTATTTGTCCAACCCTGCCACATTCCAGTATTCTCCAGAGATAGTTTTTCATTTGTCCATGTTTAGATAAGTTCCACCCCTTGTTACTGTGATTGGCTGCTCCTTGAATACTTCTCCCAGTCTCCACCCTTTGTTCTAGCAAGTTCCCTGCTCTCCCTTTATAAGCCGGTGTCCATGGCCAATAAACGGCCATTCTGTGTCACACTATGACTTGCATGCAGAGTGGTCCTTCTGGGTCTTGCTTAAGGGGAATTACAGCTCACCCCCCGTCACTTCATACTTAATTACTTTGCTGTGGGGTTCTTAGTGTCTATCTTTCTCAAAGACAACAGTTTCAGTAATCAAACCCCAAATATTTTGGGAGGAAGGTATTGCTCTCCAATAAGCATGTTACACCATGGTCTCTGAGCAAGTGATGGACCTATACCAGCATACGTCTAAAATTTAAGTATTCAAGTATTAAACATTCAAAGTTTCCTCAAGTCTTAAATACAGCTAGACAACTTAAGAATTTAAGATTAGACACATACACAAAACTAGTTGATCCAAAATTCTAAGCACTTCAGATGACACAAGGCAAAGAAAGTCTCTACTACAAAGTACTTAGAATAGTAATGTTCAGATACAAGAAGAATCATATCACAAAAGGTATAAACACACAAGCCCCTTGAATCACTGAATAGCATTGCCTCCAGTTCTCAGAAGTATCCTGACCTTAACTGCTCGCTGGAAAGTCCAATCCATTCTTTGTTCCCACATTTCCCTCTCCATTTTAATTCAGCTGTTTTATTAAATCATTGCTCTACCACTCATTCTGTATCTACCATCCACAGTATATCATCATTTTCCCAACTCTAACCATCATCTCCTCTTACAAAGTCAACCCTGCTTAGAACAAGACTCAACTGAACACCAATACTGGGTAACTAGCTAGCCTCCTAACTCAACTATGCAATTATCACTTGAAAAGTATTACTAAACGTCTTTTCTAATGCACTAATTGATCTGAAAATCTGGTCAGTTAGATAGACTTCTCAGCCCTAAGGAACTTTACGGTTGTGGGGGTGTAATTTTTTTTATTATTATTTATTTTTCCTAATTTTTTTAGGAAGAAAGTGAATAAGTCAGCCAAGAACCAAGTAAAGAACAAACTGCTTCGAAAAATAGTATTCACAGCCAATTCTGGCATATTATTGGTAGTCAAGAATTTCTGGAGCCCTCTGACTTAAGGATATGGTTGCATGAAAGGGGTTTGAAGAACAAAGTCTGGAACTGAAGACAAAAAAAACCCACAGATCACTGTTAAAGCAAAAAATATGCCTTTAATAGACACACACACTAGCCAGTGGTTGAAAGTCCATTTATAGTTAAATGCAGCATTTTCCACTTTTCTGATACTCCCCTGAACAAAGATGTCAAGGAACATAGTTTATAAAAACAGACAGATCATCACTGTAATGAATGGGAAAAGTTTAAATAATTTTTTTTCTTCTCTGAGGTTTTTTTTCAGACTTCCTATCTACAGCACAGGCTGTAGTAATGCCACGAAAAATAGTTTCACACGTTACCACCCACAGTTAAAGAAAAATGTTTTAATTTCCACAATATAAGCACACAATGGATGTTGTCAGAAGCCTAAAGCACAAATTGAAACCTCATATACAACTTTATCAGCAGTTTTTCCTGGAGGTATAAGACTGTTTTCCATACTCATCACGGGATAGTTCCCCACAAGGTAGTATGACTGACTAGAACTTACATATCATATTTGGATCTGCAGTTGCACCTTGAAATGAGACTTGATAGGAATTGCAGCAATCACCTCCTCTTCTTTCGAAGAGTAACAAATATTAAGAAAAAAATCTTCAAACAACTTTATTAATTGAGCTGTTAAGTATTTAAAATATATTTTAAAAAGTCCATTGGAATATAGAGGGGGCAGAAATTCAGGCACTGTCAAGAAGTTGATGATGATCAATGACTGAGATAAACTCCTGTTTAGCTAATTAGAATCACTGATGAGCAATAATGATGTGAGCTAAGAATATTTGCAGACTTCTTTAGTATGAAAAATGGAGTGAAGAGAGGTTGTCAATTTGTATAAGTTTTGAGCTCCAATCAGTCTTCCCATGAGTACTACCTATTTTAAATGTTTAACACAGATGTATTTAGATACAAAGATTATCGAGATTCAGCTTCCCACAAAAATTAAGAAATCGAGAAAATATTCTTAAGCTTGACACTTTTCCTCTGATGTGATTTTTTTCCCTGTGTTATGCTCTACTCATTTATACAGCAGCACAACATTTTTGACATTTTGTACAATTTTAATAGCTTGTCACAAATGAAATATTAGACTGTGAGAAAATGTTTAACTAAGAATGAGGTACAAAATCATCAAAAACCCTAATTTTAAAAACCAGAATTTTGTTTAAGTTTCTAAAACAACATTCTTCCTAAAATCTTCAGCAAAATCAGTATGGGCATAGAGGCATCTTGTACCCTACTACAGGTCTTAGTCAGACAAGTACCTAACCATTTGCCAAGAAAAAGTAACTTGAAGTCATATATAATTATATCATACATCAACTAAATGAAAATAACTTTAACTAATAAATTTGATTTGCTGTTTACATGTTACATGGAATTCGTCTGTTCAGTTTTACAAACAGTGGGATTAAAAAAAACCAAACCGATCAACCAAAAAAACCTAAAAGCTAAAACACATCTACAAATTTGGCCTTACAAAGAAAGTTAAGGTTACACTGTGAACTCTGGGCACTGTGGTAAAAAGAGAAAAGGCTATATTTTAACAGTATATTCAAACTAAAATAAATTGCTTCTAGAAACACTGTTACTTCTGAGAGATATTTCATTGCTTATAAAAGACTGCAGAACTAGAAAGGCTGTAAAATATCAGTTTGTGTGATGCAACTTTAATTTGATTACCTTATTTCCCTGTCCTCCAACTTTCAACTATTTTACAGACTTCCAAAATCTATGTCTGTATTAAACAGAAAATGAATCGCCTATGTGCAAAGTGAAGCTGTAGAGCACAGACTGTCAATGTTACTGTAAATATGGCACCAATACTGTAATTACTGTGTACAGTCACATCCCTGCGGTTGCACAGTCAGTGGTTAGTAGAAACAGAACCTATGCCTTAATATTTCATGAAGAAACCTTACTGTGTTTCCATGTATTAAGAAATGCTAAAAAAAATGCAGAGCTAAATAGCCTACATTTAATCAAGAGTTTAATTTCACCTCCTGGAAGATCTTTATACTTCATGATGAATTACAATTGATACACATACATTTTTTTTTTATTTTAATACTTACAAATATACTTTTAAAGAATTCAGACAGCATAGAGCAAAAAGGAATTAAAAGGAATACCACACATTTTGCTCTTTTCTAAGCAATTACTTTCTATAATATAGTTGCACACACCTATTTTTCTTTACAAAAATAATTTAAGATCCAAATCAAATACATAAAATGAAATTATTTCCGTAGTAAATTATTTAGAGTCAGTTCTATGTTCCATGATACATATCAAAATGGAAAGGCATCATTACAAAAATGTTATTTTTCTTGCATCTCCAACTTGATTTAATTAATGAGTTATTAAAGCCTCTTATTTTAAGCAACATACATAAAATGCTAAACATATTTTTACACTAAAGGCATACAGAAAATGGTGACATTTTTGCCTAACAATTCTGCAAACATTTTTCATCTAAAATACACAAGTCTCTTATAGTGTTCAAAATATCAGCACTTCAGAACAGACTGCTTTAACATCTGCACATCACCAGGGTTTCCCCCAAGGATTTTTAAATGATGCCTGCCTGTGCTGAATAAAGTGCTAACTTGCACCTTGCATTTCAAACTGTGTCCTGAGCAGCCATCCAGTTGGTACAACACCAGCTGAATTCCCAGAGGCCACTGTTCAATCAGGCTTGACTGCAATTATCATGTCAATATTTTGTGCTCCGATATGCAGATATGCACACATGCAAACTGCATAATACCTTCTTCTCCATGGAATGTTGACTTATGTTCAATGTTCTGAGAATTTTTAATGAAACAGGATATTAAACTTTCATTAACTGTAGGAAATCACAATTATTTGACCTTAGAAAGAAAGGTTGTACTCTTATACTCTATTATTCTGTCCACTTTTTATGGAGTGATAATAACTGGGGAGTCCATTTTACTTTAAATTCAGAGTAACAAAATGGTAATGGCCTTTAAAAATGTCTTGAATCTTGTTTACTTCCTTGCCTTCCTGTCATTCTGTTTCCTGTTAATTTGCACAAGAGCAAAATGGTGGTTTCAGAAAGCTTCTGCACGATATTTATCAGCCCTTTAAAAGATGCAAGATACAGATTTTTAATTATTTTTCAATTAACATAGGCAATCTATATTGCTCATTTACACAGTACATTCACTTATCCTTTTATATAAAAAGTACTTACCATTTTCAGTACATCTGCATATTGTCAGTCAGTGAAGAATATACGTCAACCTGTTTAATGTTTCTTCCACTATTTGCTATTCACAGAATGCTGCAAATCACAGCATAAACTCCTGCAAGTACCTTGCCAAAAATTCTTAGTTATTTATGATCTCTTGCCTTTCAGCCATATTTTTGTCCATTTGCACACCCTTAGATAGATGTAACTCCCCAGGAAGAACAACAACAAAACTCTCAATCACTAGAACTAACATTCAGGTTGCCACTGTTTATGAAATGATAAATCCATTCTTTCTCTTTGTTAAGACCTGTAAGACATAGCAGTGTCAAAATTTAGTTGTGGAAAAACTATCTGTGAGGCAAGCTTGCCAAATATAAGTATCTGTAAGGGTATCATCTAGCATAATACAATCCCCATGTACATCTACCAAGTCTTGTATCACTGCCACACTTTGATCATTAATGGATCCTGCTACATCCCCTTTCCGAAGAAAGGAAAGGAGTCAGGTAGAAGCCCTAGAGGAAAATTAGTCTGTTAACTTGTCAAGATCGCATGTACTATAGGAGTGTCTTAAACCAGAGTTCTGAAGTTTGCAAAAATATTTTAAAACCTTTGAAACTCTCATTTGAACTCCAACTCCATTTCAGTTCACACATGCATTTACCTAGTAAGAGGTATTTTCTAGCATATTTTTTAAATCATAAAAAAACCGGCAGTGAACTAGAAATAGTGTGCTCTCTACATAATACTGAGATCAATAGTATTTAAAGTAGCTGGAAAGTATACTAACATGAGTAGTAGTTTTACAGTGGCTTGTTTGAAAATACCTGGAGGCTTTTACATATCCCAAAGGTATTTCTCATTTGCACAGTAAAGATAATTTTTTGTTTATATCTGAATATTAAATTGGGAATATAGTTACAGTTATCCAGCAAGAACTGCAAAGACAACTGAAAAGTATATCATTGATGTATTACAGGAATCAGCAGCATAGCCATAAAAAGGTACAAGCTATGTTTTTACAGTTTTAGGGCAGGTGAACTTCTATTTTGGGACCATGAAAGCATTTCAAAATATCAGACAAATAATGGCAAGGTACTATTAATTCCCCCCTTAGTTCCCCAAATTATGCCTTTTAGATTTCCCTGATTTGTTTGTAAAAAGATACTATAAGGAATTGCCTAATGCTATAAACATAAATTAGCTGACTGTACAGCTAATACTGCCCACTCGATTCCTCCTAATATACCTGGTTTTTTCTTCATCACACATCTGTAGTGTAAGTTATAAGGTTCCAAATGAACATTTTGTCCTATATCTTTTTATTTTTGTCACTGTAATCTCATGAAGAAAGCCCGGTTGTCTCTTTCATCAGTTTAATAACTGAAATCTACTGGATGATATTGTTTGATTCTTTATATATATGATCTAGGATACACATGTCTACGCTTTCTTCGATTGTCTGTTTCCATTCTGTATCTGGCTTCTGACCTCAGATAGTGTCTAACAAAGATTTGGTGGGCAATGAAAGTTTCTTCGTTATGGAATTCTTGGTGGAAAGAACACACTGAAAAATGAAGCTGTGCAAATATTGGTGGTATCCATGTCACAGGAAGAAACAACAAGAGGTTTAAATCCATTTCATTCTGTTTCTATCTCAAAATCTCCCCACAGGCCAGGACAAGATGGAAAGTATTATCAACTTGGTTATGATGGGGTCAATGTTATTTCCAATATAGATGAGAAGGGAAAAAAGCCTCCAAGACTTCAGCTGTTTTTTATCAGATTGGAGAATAAATTTTCAAATTCCAGCTCATCTGATACAACCATGTACAATATACAAAAACTGCCAGAAGCTGCAAGAAGCACAGATCTCCCATGTGACATGCTTCAGGAATTACTGTGCTTGTAACTATTACTTTATAATCCTATCTCTTAAAACTTTTAAATCCACATATTTTTCCTAGGTTAACAAAGCCAGAAAATCACTTGTCCTGTAATTTTCTGGACGGTAGCAGTGCTAGGTAGCAGATTCCCTGGAAAGTTTATCGATGTATTAGAACTGAGACAAACTGACATTAGCATAACAACAAAAAAATAATTGTTTACTGCTATAAGGTAGGGAGTAAGACAAAAACTTTTCTGAAAGGATGACAGTGTAAAGAGGTACAGTCATGAAACTGATGCTACTCAGGCAATTATTATGGAAACATACCTGGAAAAGTTAGTAGAGGATATATGG
This sequence comes from Corapipo altera, assembly GCF_003945725.1. Taxonomy (NCBI): domain Eukaryota; kingdom Metazoa; phylum Chordata; class Aves; order Passeriformes; family Pipridae; genus Corapipo; species Corapipo altera. The sequence goes on along the minus strand of NW_020884875.1, from coordinate 22,669,580 downwards.
GGCTGTAATTTGGTTGTGCAGAAGATTCACAGGTAAAGCCTGGCTAGAAACTATTTCTGAAGCAGCAATTAGACCGATCTCAGGAAGAAGAGATGAAGATACACCAGTTAAAGAGAAAAATATTGTTCCATCTGTCAAATCAAAGCAACTCCAAAGTTTTGATTAGTAAAACTCTTATATACTGAATGGGTTTTATCCAAACCTATTCCAGGATTATCAGGGGTTTACACCTAAAAAGATGTTGTGGAAGCAATTCTTCTCTCTTAATTTCATAATTCAGAGAATTATGAGAAAGGTATGATATAGATGTATAACCTTGAGTTCACAGAAGTGTTCTAAGGTATTACTGTTACTCTAAAATAGGAGAGAACATAAAAAAACTAGACAAGCACCTTAACAAAAGTATGTTGTTAGGCATTCGTGTACAAGTACCATTCACCAGCCTCTATACAAACTGCAAAGCACGTACACAGAATATATCTTTACCTTCATATATAACAGACTATTATTACATACAAGATTTCTGTAGCAAGCCTTCTGATAAGCCGAACACTACATTAAAAGGGTTTCACAAACATTTCCTACCATTGAAAAAAAATTCAGCTCATTATCATGTTTGTGTGCATCAAGGCAGCATCTAAGTTTTTCACTCAGAGGGTGGTTGGTACTGGAACAGGCTCCCCGGAGAAGTGGTCACAGCACCAAGCCTAACAGACTTCAAGAAGTGCTTGGACAACGCTCTCAGGCACATGGTGTGACTCCTGAGGATATCCTGCACAGGGCCAGGAGCTGGACTCGATGATCCTGATGGGTCCCATCCAAGTCAGCATTTCTGTGATTATCTTTTCTGTTACCATATCTTAGCTTTTCACTTCATTAAGAATTCAGATAAATCTAATTTATATATATAACTGTTATCCAACAAGTTATGACACTGGAAAATGTAATTTACCTCCTCCTGCTCTTTCAATAGAAAAAACAAAATACGCAGTACATTTGTAATTTAAAAATTGTATTCAGCTGCAGCACAGAAATCTTGGTGAGAAGAGATCTTGAAGTATGCTTCAACTGGCACCAAAAAAGGAAACTTGCAATGTATTCTAGGTACTTTTGACAAAATTTAGCAATTGAACTTTTGTAACACATTTTTAAAAATGTTCTCACTTAGAAAGATAAAGAATAAGGTATCAGCAGAAGAGGTTGGTTGTTGATTTTAGAATCACGTTAAATCTTCAAACTCACCTTTCCACAACCAAGCCGACAGCTTGCATAAGATCCGGACTTGACACTTGCAGGTGTTTCCACAGAGACCACACAAATTCTTTTCCAGCCTTAGAAACAGGAAAAAAAAAGAAGATAAAAATACATTACATGTATGCTATGCCTTTTACAGACAAAAAAGTTATAATGAGCATATTAAAAAGACAATTATTAAAAAAACCAAAACAAAACAAAAAAAACCTAAACAAACACCAAAAGCATTCTAGTGAAAATTCCCTACACGTGATTCACTGTTCTGCGAATCACAAAAACATGGTCAATGGTTCTATGGAATAAACAAGATTTTAACCATACAGAATTTTGAACACAAATACCTACAACTAACAATAAAAGAGTATACAATGTCACATATGGCAATAGAAACTGATAATCTTCAAACAAGGCTGCCTTTTGCTATATCTGTTACTGTTATTTTTAGCAGTCAGACAATTTGTATTACATATTAAGCCTGGAATACATGCTTCAACATTAAGTGTTACCACATGCAGCTCTTTCATTTTATTTCAAAATATACACTAAATCAGTCTTCTAACACACACTCAGCTAACCTACAGTATATAAAACTTTTGAAAAAAACTCAAGTGAGAGCAAGAAAACAATGTTCTTTCAAAACAGACTTCAGAAAGTTTGTGAAAACTAGATGTCAGATAAAAGCTTTCCCAGATTTATATCTTCTACTACATACTAGTTGTTACTTTTCACTGGTGTACTTTTATTCCAATACCATTTTATTACTGGAAGCACCAATATTAGTTATTTTACAATATAAAACCCTATGTTCATTATATAAAAAATGTCAGTGGAGAAAAATAAAAACCAGCAAAAGATGAAGACAAATAGAACAATAAGAAAGCATAGCCTAACGCTAAACTGGGGACTAATAAGCCAAAATCATCTGTTGGCAGCTAGGTCTATTCAACAGCCAAAAATCATGAGAGTGCAGCTATATCTACTAGTTTTTTAGAATCATTTACAGTGGCAAAGACATTTATGATCAATGCATCTAATTGCTAACCTAACACTGCCAGGTCCACCACTAATCGCTAAGTGGAACATCTACACAGCTTTAAACATCTTCAGGGATGGTGACCCCCACCTTCCTGGGCAGCCTGTTGCAATGCCTCATAACCCTATGTGTGAAGAAATTTTTTCTAATACCAAATTTAAATGTTAAAAAGAAAACAGAATTTGCATGAGAGTAATACACAATCTAAAGGGAAAACCAACACTATTATAGCTATCCATTCCTCTACTTCCTTTTTCTCCCAAGCTTCTGGAACTTAATCTAGTAAGATACCACAGATATCATTAGTTAACCAGAACAATTGTAATTTCTAGTTAACATTTATTTAAATCTTTAGATGTCATCAACTATTTCAACCAAGCAAGGAATGAAATTTTATGGAGATTCGATGCATTATTAACGTATTGCTGCAAACTCAGAAAAATTCTGAAAATGCCTTGCCACGCCACCTGAAGAGTCACAATGCCTGTACACTCTGACCCATGCATGACCTACTACTTCTTTTCAAGCAGAAACAGAATGAAAAATAAAAATGTTTTTCAGATTTGGACAAACTGCTGCAGGCTTCCAAAAAGCAATAGAATCTATACAGAACCCGGATTCTGAGTAATTTTAACATCTAAAAAAAGCCAGGGGGAGAAAAAAAAATGAAACAAAGCCCAAGCCACAGTGGCCAAACTAAACCTCACTAAATAACTGCAATGGAAATGTGACTTCTTTTTAATTATTTACAATGACATTAAATCAGTAATTCTTATACTCTAAATGACACCACTTCCAGGATAAAGAAATGTTTGAACAATGACAACAGGAATAAACCACTGTGTCCAACTCTAATTTTAAAATAATTTTAATTCAAATTGCTCAGCTGATCTGTGATATGGAGAGCAGAACCGAAGTGCAAATAGTGTTTGATTTTTTATATCTTTAATACAGAATTCACTATGTATTTTATACTAAACTACTTAAAATCACTAACAAATTAGTCTAAGGGCCATGAAATCATTACAGCAGAGAGAAGAACCAACATAAAAAAATCTTAATAGTATTCCACCTGCAAACACTCAAAAATCTTGAGGCAAGCAAACAGTCAAAGTTTCTGATGCCGATTTACGAGCTCATGAGCTTTGTTCAGTTCAGTTTTGTTTGCCTCTTTAACAAGTTGGATTTGCTTATAATCATGCTTCCTTAGCTTTCCCTTTTACTGTCCTTTATACAAGACCGTGGGAGTAACTGCTGGGTTTTCTGCTTATATTTTTATATATTAGAAGAGCTGAGACACTCGGTTTCCCTATGACTGCAAGAAGCACTATCAAATACCATGAGATTCTGTACAAGCAGCAGTGTCTGCTTGTTGTCCTACCCTGCAGGCTCCTATACAGTTCAATTCCCAGCTAGGAAATGGCTTGAGGCATCACAAGAACACAGAGCAGCACACAACTTTCAGACACTTACTTCTACACTTACTTCTAAGCATGGCATTCCTTTATCACAAAGAAAACAAGAAAAAGGAAAAACTACATTAACACACACTGAATTTTTCTAAATGAACAATATGTATATATGTACAATACAGGAAGAGGGAAATGTTCACATCTCTTCCATAATTTTTGCTAAGTATCCAGCATGTATTGACTCTCTAGCAACCACCTTTCTACCTACACCTTGCCAAACCTCCCAGAAACTGACCTTTTGATAAGATAAATCTAAAATACAAAGTTTCAATGAGCATTCCTAAAGAGAAGACAAACACAAACAATCTTTTTTAACTGAATAAGCAGTTTGGTTTAATCTCTAATCAGCTATAAATATTGCACAAGCAGACTATGTTAAAAGTTGTCCAAAGGAGAGTAAAACCAGCTCCAAATTGTGCTCATGTCAGTGAAATTGACACTCCTGAGTTCCACAACATTTCTGTCTATGCTAAAAGAACAGTGACGAAACAAGATTAAAAAACTCATACTAAATGGAAAATAATAAAAAAAAAAATAAATCTTTCTTGCAGTAAGGAATATTGAATGTGCATCAAACAAACTTCAAAGGAACAGCTACACAGAACAGGCTAAGTATAAAAGAAATAACAAAAACAGCCACCACAAAACACAAACAAAAGCCTTCACAATCCTACGGAAATAAGTTAAAAGTCACTGGAATTTCCAAAACTGCAAACCAATGTTATTTCAATACATGTTGTTTATTTTTCATGATGACAGGAACTGTCATTAAAAGTTACTACAGCAATCTGTGAACAAGCACACACAGAACTACAAAGCAATATTGTAATTACATCACCAGATATTCTAATTTAAATCATGAAAAGCTAGGTACTTGATAGGTACTTGAATTTTTGTAAAGCTACACAAAACTAAGCAGCATAGTCCACTACCTAAGTGGACTTCAGGTAAAAGAATAAGGACACAAATTCATCTTCAACTATATGTTACCAGTAACAAACAAACCAACCTCCAACACAAAAAAAAACCCAAAACCAAACCAAACCAACAAACAAAACACCAACTTCAGCTGCAGTTAAAATATGTGACCTTTACTTCACAAAAAGAAAGTTTACACAGAAATATTCCAATTTTTTATTATGACAATAAAGTATTATTAAAAAAATAGTCAAGGAATGTTAAATGACCATAATATGTTACTTTCTTATATTTAACATGCTAAACATTTTAATAGCTAAAACTGTTTCATTTAAATGTAACTAATATAATTAAGCATTTTGTATAATAGAATTAGTATTAGCTAGAAATTATTAAAGTTTTAAGATGAAAATAAGTTTAAACAGTCTTTTTAAGCTCTTGGCAGAATTAATGGACTTGGTAAAGCTGTTCCCTGAATGGTTTTGGGAGCCAAACAATTTCTTTCGAAAAACGGCTGCTTAGACTGTCTGAAGCTGGCACAGAAAAAGCCTGCAGCTGTCAAGGCCTGGAATGTATCAATCTTCAGCTTACCCAAGGAATATTCAGCCTACTCAAGTGTAAGTTAACAGCTCAAGAGGTCAGCAGGAGTGTACCTTGAACAGCTGAGATCTTATATACACAAGGCAGAATACAGATGTCATTTGAAAGTTGGCAAAAATTACTCATTAAAACTAACATTACTCACAACACATCTAATGTCAGATAAAGATAACCTGCAACCAAGTTTGCATGCCAGAACTAAAAAGTTCTGAAAGAAAAAAAACCCAGCACACTGCATATCCCTTGCTCAAAAGCAGGGACAAATAGAAGATGAGTCATTAACAACCTTTTTATGGCATGACTAGCTACAGTAAGAATATTTGCCTTCTAATGAAGCTGTGAATTTATAAAACATTAGTATAAACCACAAAACAAAGAATCCCTCTGACTTATGAGCAGTGAAAGACAAATACCCTTATTTAAATTAAAACATTTTATTTTCCTTTTGGAAGGGAAATCTAAGCATAAATACTGTTTTGGATATTTTACATCAGAAGTGGAAAACTGTATCAATATTGCATTTATTTGTCTAATGGAAACTTAAAAGTGACCTAAACATAGAATATTTTGAGTATTTTTATACTGCTTTATCAAGGAGAATTAGCTGGTATTTTTTTAAAAGACATTATACTGAATTACTATAGGAAAACTTTTAAATTACCAGTAAAAGAAGTGTCAAAAGCATATGCAGCATCTTTCTCCTGGCCCCCCCCCCCCCCCCCGCACCCCACCCCGACACCGGAGGTCTGCTTCTAGAAAAAATATACT